>NC_053023.1:94735890-95053391 GCF_003073215.2 Triticum urartu | reverse complement strand
CTACAGACTGTTCTGTTTTTGACAGATTCTGTTTTTCGTGTGTTGTTTGCTTATTTTGATGAATCTATGGCTAGTAAAATAGTTTATAAACCATAGAGAAGTTGGAATACAGTAGGTATAACACCAATATAAATAAATAATGAGTTCATTACAGTACTTGAAGTGGTCTTTATTTTCTTTCGCTAACGGAGCTCACGAGATTTTCTACTTTAAGTTTTGTGTTGTGAAGTTTTCAAGTTTTGGGTAAAGATTTGATGGATTATGGAACAAGGAGTGGCAAGAGCCTAATATTGGGGATGCCCATGGCACCCCCAAGATAATATAAGGACACCTAAAAGCCAAAGCTTGGGGATGCCCCGGAAGGCATCCCCTCTTTCGTCTACTTCTATCGGTAACTTTACTTGGAGCTATATTTTTATTCACACATGATATGTGTTTTGCTTGGAGCGTCTTGTATTATTTGAGTCTTTATTTGTTAGTTTACCACAATCATCCTTGCTGTACACACCTTTTGAGAGAGCCATACATGATTTGGAATTTGTTAGAATACTCTATGTGCTTCGCTTATATCTTTTGAGTTATATAGTTTTGCTCTAGTACTTCACTTATATCTTTTAGAGCACGGTGGTGGATTTGTTTTATAGAAACTATTGATCTCTCATGCTTCACTTAGATTATTTTGAGAGTCTTAAATAGCATGGTAATTTGCTTAAATAATCCTAATATGCTTGGTACAAGATTAATAAAAAATTCTTATGAGTGTGTTGAATACTAGATAAGTTTGATACTGTATATACACTACAAAAAAATACACTTCCGTGATGATACGTGTTTGTCACAGTAGGTCGTTTTTGTCATGCATGTACATCCATGACAAATTTATGACAGAATCAAGATAGTCATACATGTGCTGTCGTAGAAGTTTTCCATGACATTACCAAAATTATCATCACGGAAGTGTCCACTTCCATGACAATAAATCACGCGTCACAGAAGTGCTTTCGTCAAGGGTGACCGACACATGGCATCCACCATAACGGAATGCCGTTAAGCTATCGGGTCGGGTTTTGGATCCGATAACCCGTTAACAGCCACGACCAATGGGGATTTTCCACGTGTAAAATCGTCATTGGCTGGAGGAGACACGTGTCAACTCATCAAATGGGCGAGACGCGCCTATGATATGTTGACACGTGGACCGGCCCATCAAGTTTAAATGGCCGGCCCAACTGAAGGCCCACAAGATTTTGCGGACCATAATGGGCTGGCCCAGCTAAAGGTCCATGAGATTTTGCGGACCATAATGGGCTAGCCCAGCTAAAGGCCCACAAGATTTTGCGGGCCATAATAGGCCGGCCCAGGTAAAGGCCCATAAGATTTTTGGGTGCCATAATGGGCCGGCCCAGGTAAAGGCCCACAAGATTCTTGCAGATCATAATGAGCCGGCCCAGCTAAAGGCCCACGAGATTTCGCCGACATTAATGGGCCAAACCAGCTGTAGGCCCACAAGATTTTGAGTACCCTAGTAGGCCGGCCCATTAACTGCCTGCCATGTTTTGGGCCAAATGCTGGCCCATATTTGATCTGGTCCATTAATGGCCTGCCACGCTCCGGGCCTAATAGTGGCCCATATGAGATCCGGCCCATTAAAGGCCTACCATGTTCTAGGCCAAATTACGGCCCAGATCAGGTCCGGCCCTTTAAGATGCTTTGGGCTCAAATATGGCCCATATCAGATTCAGCCCGTCAACTAGACACTATGCTTTTGGGCCCATTTGCTAAAGGTCCACTTAGTAATTCGGCCTGATATTAGTTTTGGCCTGTTAAGGGCCCGTTTAACATTTCGGCCCTATATTAATTTCAGCCTGTTAAAAGCTCGTCATATAGTTGGGCCTAACTACGGCCCGGTTTGCATCCGGCCTGCTCGCAGCCGATAACTGATTGGGCCAAACAAGGACCTAGACAATTTTTTGGCCTGTTAAAAGCCCGTAATTTGATTCTCATAATCATGGGCCGGGGTTCATTTTGGGCTGCTGCCGGCCCGTGAGCTGATCGGCATGTTTCAGGCCCAACATACATCGTGATTGCATGATGGCCCCATTATGTACCGTAATTTTACGGTTTGGCCGGTTTACTGCGAAGACAGGATATATATACAGTAAAATAACTGCAGCATCGTGAATAAGAAAAAACCTAGACTATACAATAAAGAAATTACGGCATATTACATCCACTGGGCATCAAAGTTCACCACTATGATAATAAAGCACAAGCAGACAGCAGATTATATACACTGGGCATCAAAGATCGCCACCAGTGCAAATAAACACGCCGACAAAATAATATAACAAACGACATCACTTCAATAGAGTTCAAGAAGGTTAGCCCTGGGGGAGCTGCAGGGCAAAAGCAGCTGGAGCAAGATGATGAGACTTGCGCTTGTTCAACACTTGTATCTTCCTCTCTGAAAGATAAACAAGCAGACAGGATGACAGGTTTTGCACATAAAAGTATCAGTGCTGCAATTCATCACATTCTTACTGACAAATAAGTGACACAGTTTAAATTTGCATTAACACAATATGGTATTGTTCAGGTCAAGACATGGCAGGAAATGACATTGTGAAGGAGTTGGCAGCTTCACGACACCACTGGATTACAGATCAAGAACTCATAAGTATCAATGGTTAGTGTGCTGTCAATTTATACCATTTCAGATTGGCAAATAAAGAGACGGTTTAAATAATAGTAGAATGATATGACATTTGTTCATAGTTAAGACATTGCAGAATATGACATTGTGCTGTAGTGGGTAGGTTCACCACACCACTGGATTACAGATGAAGAACAGAAGCATACATGCAGTGCAAAAGAAGATCACTTGCTCTGTATAGTTTAATTTACATGGTATGAAGAAGGAACTTGGTTGTACAACTGAAAACTTAAATTGAGAAAGGACGAACTTTTGTTTATGAACTACATATAATAAACTTTAAACAAGCAATTTGATGCAAACACCAAAAATAAACAGCTGTTGCAGTCATGCCTAACCAAATATATACAACAAAGTTTGAAGGCTTGAGATGGACAAACTTACATTATTGGTGAAGACAGGCTCTATAAAGGCCTTGTCCATGCTGATGGGGGGGGGCAATTCAAGAAGTTTACCACAGAATCTTCTTCAAAAGCATTGCCTTTATTCTACATTTTGTTAAGAGTAAATATAGATGTGATAATATACGAAAAAATGGAGAATATTTAAGATAAGATGAAGAGTGATGCTACATAACCAAGTAGCTATAAATGTAAGTGCAGCGATACAGGCAAAAGGTACAGCCAAGAGCAATGCACACTATTCAGTACCAACCTTGGTAAGTAATCTATCTATGTACCAACCTTATGGTAAGAGTAAATATAGATCTGATGTGTAGAAAATGGAGGGCAAAGGAAAATAAGCTGCAGAGTGATGGTACATGAACAACTACCTGTCATTATAAGTACACTGATAAAGGACAACATGTACTTACAAGAACAATGCAGAGCTAAAAAACATTGGCATTGGATATATTCTACACTAATGTAACCATTCATACAGATCAGATAATTTGGAGCGAACAATTGATAAGCAAGCTATCATGCATACTGCTGTCACATAATGAACCAGGTATGTATGCAAGTACAGTGATACAGGACAACAGGTACTAACAAGAGCAAAGCAGCGGGCAGCATATTTGCGATATCCTGTCGTTCTTGTCAAACCGGAATTCTTCTTCGAGCAGATTTCCTGCAAAAAAGATCCATAAGGCACATGCGGAAAAGTAGAAGTTCAAATTGTCATGTGATTTCATAGACATACCTCATCCTGGGAACGAGACCAGTGCATAACAAGGTTTTTCCATTCAATGTCTTCTAAATTTAGCACAGGAGACTTCACCGGAAATTCGTTTATAGACTTGCCATCAAAGTGTGATTTCCTCAGGTAACACCGATACTGCTGCAATGCTTCCTTGAAAAGCACAAGCAAGCTTTGCTCGTCATGACTATCCAGATTGACCCTCGCCTAGTTACAACAATGTAATGTAAATCATTGATGTGTTCAATCAGCAGAAAACAGGAAAATAATAACCATGAATAATAGCACTTACACGTAAGTTGGACAGGAAGATGTGAAAATGGTGTTTGTCTTCACAATAATCATCCCATGATGGGAATATATGCACGTAGTCCCTAACAACATTGAAAGCATTGTCTTTTAAACTGGGAATAAATGGAATGGGGTTCCAATCTGCAGGAATTGGCCGTCTCTGCAGTTGGGATAGGTCTTCGGCCGTGGACTTGCTGTACTTTTTGCTGGAGTGGGATTTTTCTGTGGTACAGCTGGTGCTATGGCAAATGAAATCGGTATACCTTTTGCTGGAGTGCAGGTCCTGTGTGGTGGGGCTAGTGGTGTGGCCTAGTGAAGTATGGGTACAGTCTGCTGGAGTCGGTCCTACGTTTTGTGTCACTGGTTGTACATCCAATATAAGTGGGGTGCTGTCTGATTTCTCCGGCACCACCACGTTTTTCAAGGACTTTGCTGGTGCTCCTTCAGGTTCGGCAATCACCCTCTTCCTTTTTGATGTCTGATGCACAAGAAACATTTGAGTGGAAAAACATGGTATGATGACAGATGGAATATGTATTGATAATGGATGGGCATGGCATCTCTCGACATATATGATGAGTAAACTAAGCAGATGGCGGTGCAACAAAGTAGAAGAAATGCAAGACAACATATGCAAGATACCCGCAATCAATAAAACATTGCCAAATTAGAACAGGCACCTTGATGGGTGAAATAGGACAGGCCATCTGCCTTTGACTCCTCGAGGTTAGAATAGTCATTAGGATCATATTCTGAACAAGAATCAACAGGTGGGGAGCGTATGAGTTCATTGCATTCCAGAATGGCACTCAATGCCTTGGTGCCAATTTTGTAAGTCATTGCAGTGTTCCACAATATTCTTCTGATGCGCGGATTCTGATATTCACTGTAATTGCGTATAATATCTGAGAACCATGAAAACATAAATAGTTGTGAGATTATCTTTGTAATGCAGATGATATTCTAATATAGGGGCGCCCCTGTAAACACTTGTGTGCTATCACTGGATTCTGATGAGAGAGCTCATGTGTGCTGTAATATGGTGTGCATTTATATAATCTGGCACAAGTACACAAAAAATAGGCTCCAGAAGTAAGGATAGCTGGCAGATGATAGGTTCATAATATACTGTATAGAGAGTTTATTGCCAAACCATGATAACAAGAGCACACAGCAACTAGGCAGATCATAGTGTACATAACAGGGGTACACCATAACCAGGATATATAAATCGGGAAAGTGGAACTGGCTGGAAATTACGGTGTTGTATTGCCGCTAGTAATTGAAAGCCTATCGATCACGTACAGGCCAGCTCTATCAGCTGTTGACTGCAGATGTCCCTGCTCCCCTTCCTGACAAGGAACATACTGTGCTTCCCATACAGAACACCGCACGGGCCGCCGGCCGAACCACCGGCCCCACCGCCTGTGTTCCTCCGCCACCCCCACCCCCCCCCCCGCCCCCCCCCCGCGTCGAGTTTTCTTCGTTCGACGAGGCCCCACCACCCCCCCCCACAACCACCGTCCCCACCCGAGCCCCTTCGATCGCACCGGCGAACTCCGGCGAGCTCTGAAAAATCGACTGACCCAATTTTGAAATTTAGTCTACTATGATTTAACTAGTGTGGAATATAAAAGGGGAAAACCAGAGCATTGCGAGTATGGTGTGAGTGCCATGGCGGATCTGAAGGTGCAAACCGGACAAAGGCAACTTCGCAACCAAGACAAGAAATCAGAGTAAAGCAGTGGCGATCTATTTTCTTGCTGCGATAAATAAGTTGAGCAGATACGAAAGAGTACCGCCGTCTGGTGCGGCGCCGTGTACGCATCTGCTGAGAATTTGACGGTGCTACGGTAGCGATGGCTGTCGAGCATGGAAGCAGATCTAAGGAGTATAGAACGGATGCCGAGCGGGGCCGTGGTAAGGTACAGCGAGACGGCTTCCGTAGGATATGGCGCGTCGGCAAAGGGCTGGACAGAAAGGCGGATGAAGCGCAGAGAATCGGCGCCTGCACTACAGGAACCTCCCGGTCCAAAGTCGTGCGATGAGAGAGGTCAGATGGCTCTGTAGATGAAGTACGCGGCGTGCGAGAGTTAATTCAGCTTACGGCACATGCCGTCGGAGGTACTGGTAACGTACGGTGAATGTCACCTATGGGTGGCCGGCTCGGACGCGTGAGACCGAAGCCCGCGAGTAGGTTGTGGGGTTGGAGAGGTGGCGCGAGAGTGAGAGGGTGTTTTGGCGCCCACGGAGTACGAATGGGGAAAAGGGAGGTAGAGAGGAAGGGGGGAACCATGTATTCAGGGCGCGCTTGTCTCAAATGCGAGGAAATTTACAAACTTAGCCCCCGTTTCAAATTTCTACTACATCACAGCAACATTAGTCGGTTGGGGATAGGACGGTAATCTCGCATACACGAATATTTGCCGACAAGAGTTTGTTTTTGGCGCCCACCGTGTATGAATATGAATCGGGGAGGGAGTCGATTTCGGCCGAGGACACACTGTGTTTTGGCGCCCACCGTGTATGAATCCGGGTGAGAGGCGGTTACGTCACGTTTGGGTGAAATTACAAACCTACCCCTATCGAAACCTATAGAAATCCAGCATATAGGCTTTGCGTGGCAGGGATAGGCAGTAGTGATTTCCATCTCGCAGATTTTGGTTCCGGGCGGTTACTGCGACTTTCCCCGCTTCGTTCAAATTTTGCAGAGTGCACGTTTACCGTGCCAACTCAATTCGAATCCCGTTTGTATCTACTTTTTTTTCGGGCGGATCTCATTCTCCAATGGATTACTATTACCTAAAATATACAACTCATTCTTAATATATATACTGTGTCTCTAATAAGCACAAGACAAATAAAATTTCGTGCCTAGACCTTTAGATATTTATAAGATGATATGTAACACATTACATACGATGCTCGCAAGCAAATTCATAAGATTGCATATCGAATATTTATTCTTAACACTAATATCATGTTCATTATGAGAGCTTCATAAAGATGTACTGGAATTCACGTAATACCTACAATATTAAATATCATCAATAGATTTGCGTGCCTTATCATATGAAAGTATGTCATGTTGAGATCAGATCAATTTTAGGTTCCGAGTAATGGATTACCATTTCATCATCTATTTCCGAATTGCAAATATCTGAACTCCTTTTTGTGTTTCATCACAACTGGACGGCAGGATATTGGGTGCCTTTCACGTCCCATCCATCCTCTAGTGCGCCAAATGCAATCCTCGGCTAGAACAGGTATGCTTATATACATCCTTTCTGCCACAGCTCACCCGCAGCCAGCCTTCACTCATGATTGCTCCTATCTGCTCGCAATACATGGTACCTACTCGATGGTTCTCCCCTTTGAAGAAAAGTACGTCAACCACTCTTCCCTAATGCATTTATACCAAATTATCGTATTACCTCATCGGTTTTCATTAATCTCTCACGATCTCTTAACTGTAGCTATCTGCCGGTAATCATAACTGTGGATCAGTAACCCTATCGCTTATTCCTTTTTTCACAATTCTCGCCTCAACACAACGACACCCAGTCGCCAGCCAGATCTTCATTTTAGTTCCTCTTCCTCCTCATATGGGATTCTCTGGCAACTTCAGTACACCTATATGTATCTCGCTACATCATGAACTGCATACCACTAAAATTAACTGACTCGTCTATCTCTCGTCACTATGTATGACCGGAAACAAACCCCCAAATTGAAGCGGCCCCTCGCCCCCCCCCAAAAAAAAAAAGAGACACATTTGTTGCGGTCTCCTTTTCGTCTCCATCCCAGACTGACATTATTCATTTGTTTACCGATCAGACAACCCCGACTACCGTCTCCTCTCTCTCTCACACAGACACACACACACAACTCCTGCTTCCACTCCCCTTCCCGACTACCGTCTCTCTCCACACACACACAAAACTCTCGCTTTCGCACCCCGACTCGTATTTCTCTCACAAACATTTATCGACTAGCTAGCCTCTAGATAGGTTTATACACCCGCACACTCGTGCTTCCACCATCGCATACATGTCTCTCTCCCGCTCCTTGTATCTATGTAGATTTTTCTTCCCTTCTTGAGACACGCCCTCTCGATCGTGCACACACACACTATCGCCTCATTTTAAGCTGATACCTATCGCACACACACTCCTTGTGTCTTTGTCACACATGCACTCCGTCCTCCTCCACTCTGCCCTCTCTCTCTCACACACACATGGGCTTTTTGCAACAACTAGCAAGATGCCCATGCGTTGCCGAGGAACATCAAGATGCATTTGTATGAGTAGTTTATCTTGTGGGGGAAAGGATGAACGAGGGAAGGCCTTATTTGCAAATGTGGAGAGGGGTGTGGGTATCTTTTTGCAAAATTGCCATAGTTTCCTTCCTATCCGTCAGATATAGATCGGACGGCCTATATTGCAGGATGGCAGGCACACGATCATCACCGACAATGCTTATTATAAGAGTAGGGATAAAAAATAGAGTTGGTGATGATGGTGGGCCTGCCATCCTGCAATGTAGGTCGTCTGATTTATATCTGACGGATAGGAAGGAAAATATGGCAATTTACCCGCACTCTTCACCACATTTGCAGATAAGGCCTTCCCTCGTTCATCCTTTTCTCCCACAAGATCCTGATGTTCCGTGCAACGCACGGGCATCTTGCTAGTAAGAGTAGAAATTAGACATATACCACTTCTCGAATCTTGAAACCAACAACATTCCTCATCCCCTTATCTCATCAAAACCGCCAAAGGAATATATTTTGAGTGAAACATAACATATTTTTAGTGATATACGTATTTCAAAGCTAGACTTTTTTCTATCAAATCGGTGAATATGTATTAATCCAGTGGCGGAGACAGGCCTGGGGCAGCTAGGGCTATAGCCCCAGGCCTAGAAACAACTTCCTTTGTAATTTCTTCATGCAAAGCATAGAAAATCATAGAAGTTTATCACTCAACATAGCACAGCCCTAGGCGTAATCTGCATCTAGCTCCGCCACTGTATTAATCTACTTTGATCGTGTGGCAACGCATTGGCACATTGCTAGTAGTTATTATAATTTTTTGGACACCAGACAAATGGTGGAGTACATATACGAAGAGAAGAGGCGCACGCACGCAGTCGGCCTCTCGCTGTCTCGCACACATGAGTGTTACGTAAAGGCGACGTTAACAAATAAACCCTAAAACCCTAGGGGCACGATTGCTGCATTCGCGGGTACCGGGTACGTGGTGGAGCACCTTTGTAGGAATAGTCAGCTCGCGTGATAATTTGATCCGTAGGAGTTGATGGTCGGGACCACAGGTGAACGACTTGGAGCGCGGTGGCTCGCCAGTTGCCACAGATCGAGTAGCCACGTTTAAAATATCGTTTTTTAGCGGGGTTAAGAGTTCCGAATTTTCAATGGCGCGTTATAAGTAGTAAGTAGTTTTTAGAACGATTGGTATGGAGCGAAAATGGAATTCATAGTACTACGTACCTCCTTGGCGTATGGTTGTATGTTTTTTTTTGCGATGGAGGTTGTATGGGTTTATGTTGCGAGATGTTGAACCTGGTAGTTCTAGGGCAAATACTATGGTTTAGATTTAGATGCTGGTTTTCAGTAATGAAAATCGGAAGGGGAAACCCTTCTTTGATTAAAAAAACTACTACCTCCATTCTGGTTTACTAGTCCCCATCGTACTTTGGGTCAAAGTTTGTCCACGAATTACTTGTAAAATGTGAATGGAAAACGAGATTTTGTTATACCCAAACAAAAAAGGACTGGAGGGAGTGATTGCTCTGACACGGACGCGACCTCTCATAGCGCAGGCATTGAACCGGCGCGCCGGCCAAGAGGGCCGCACTCGCTGCAGGCCCGGCTGAGCACGCCTCCTCGCCGCGTGCAACCAGCTTAAGACTGCCCCGCCTGCCTTCATTGAATCCGCGCGTGTGCCGGCAACACGTCCTTCCGCGAGCCGCAGGCATTTTAGAACACAAAAAATGACTAAATATAATTAATTTACGCATGGTCTTGACTTGTTGTGCTCGCACTGGTAGCAGGAACTAGTAGAGGATTTTCTTTATTTATAACTCTCCTCACATTTTTTTGGCTTTGAAGTGAATCATGGTTGTGGACATTATGTATGAATGTGCAGATATCTGTGAACATGAGTTTGATGTGGAAGTTGAACTTGGAATGTCGGGCTTGCGCGTGAACTATACCATGTCCAATGCTTCGTCTGTTATTGTTTGGAAAGTAATTGCTGTTATTACATGACCCGAAAAAAACATTTTGTGCCACATCAGTAGATGCACGGACATCACAACAGGCATGCTGACTGGATAAACATTTGAACCTAGCTATTATGAAGGAAATTTTGTATTGACAACAGTTTTAGATAGCAGGAGACGCCTAGCCTGCTCTGCCTCTGCTAGCTTATTTCTGGCTTCTTCCATCTCTTCTTTGGCTTGGGTGAAGAGAGCATCTGATTGCTCTTTTCGCTTCTTCAGGAACTCAGCTACATTCTCAAGGGCTGCTGCACGCTTTCTTTCAGCCTTTACTAATGCCACGAGGACACGAACAGCTGACGACTCCACCTGGCTTGTGTGTAATCCAGCATCATCTGGGAATTTGCACCTTGTGTCTAATTTAGCATCATTAGGGAACTGGCACCTTGTGTGTAATCCAGCCTCATTTTGGAAACATGATCTCGAGGTTGACCATACTTCCCTCCTCGCAGGAACTGCATCCTGACATGAAGTTACATCTCGATTAAGTTGGGTAACGCCAGGGTTTTCCCAGTCACGACGTTGTAAAACGACGGCCAGTGAATTGTAATACGACTCACTATAGGGCGAATTCAAAAGGAAAAATAAAATAAAAACAGACTACAAGGTGAGAACACCCACTTCCTACATCAAGCTAAAAACGAAAGCATTAGGATGATTAAGACTCTTCTTATTACACATCGAAGAACACCACGCTTAAGAGAAACAGAAACTACAACATATACACATCGAAGAACACGAGGCTACACGAAAGTAATTGAAAGGGTGTTACTTACCAAAGCTCGTTTTACAGGTTTGGTGCAGCTCCTCTTTAACTTGCCACGCTCCTTGAAGATGTCCCGAATATCCCGTGTTTGGTCTTCATTGCTCCTTTGCATGTTCGCACTTGTGGTTTTAAAATCTCAACATGGCAAGAAAAATATACTACTAGTAATACTCGCGCATCTTGTGGGCAACATTACAACACTCGTCTGCCATGTTAGAGCATCTCCAATAGAATCGCAACGCGCGGTGCTTTAAAAATCTCAACATGCTATCTCTACTCTCTTCTCTACTGTTATATTTATTTTATATTTTATATTATATATTTATCTCTACTTCCTTTACTGTCTACTTTTTTTTCTCTATACTTTTTTTCTTGCAATATAGGTCGTCCGATTTATATCTGACAGATAGGAAGGAAACAAATGGGAATTTTGCAAAAAGAATACCCATACCCCTCTCTAGATTTGCAAATAAGGCCTTCCCTCGTTCATCCTTTTCTCCCACAAGATAAACTACTCATACAAATGCATCTTGATGCGTGCAACACATTGGCATCTTGCTAGTTCTAAAAACCTTTCCATAATTTGCCACACTACTGGTTGCAGATGAAAAACCTACCCAAGCACAGCGCGATACAGGAGCGATGCACAGTTACAAGCTGATATTCTGTTGGACAATGGAGGCTATAACCAATTACTTTTACGGGAACAATAGCACCCAGGAAATTTGAAGGGTAGGTATGAACAAAATTGGAACTACACATGTACTGCTAAGTGATTCAATACACACATTACCAATCGAGGAGGAGAACGATGGTCACGGCGGCCTCTGTGAGTCATGGCCGGCAACGGGAGTCAGTTCATTGTCCACGACGATGGTACATCTATGCTTGGCGTCGGCTTTCGGGAAGCAGATCCGAGACCGTGGAAGACGATGCCGGGGAAGAGGCTCTGTGTACGACGACGACGGTGGACCAGCTCCAGTGCGGCGTACGAGGTCGTCGATGAGGCAGATGCGCTGCGGTGGACGAGTGCGCCGATGTAAAGGGGAGGAGCACGAAGGCTGCGGTGCCGTGGAGAAGTCTATTTTGCGGTGGGGATAGAAAATGGGGAGTATTCAGGTGTACTACTCTGGGTGCCGGGGTGGGGTTGGCTGGGTAGGGTGAACCTGAAGTTACAAAAACAGCCCCCTACCAAGCGTCATCCGTAGGCCTGTTCCGAAGGCTATGATGGTAACTTCCCACTGCTCGAATCAGGGTCGTGGGAGATTTTTCCCGCCGACCTCAAAATTTTGTGACACTGGACTCCCCGTGTGGCGTGTTGAGTGATTCGACTAAGCAACTAGCGAGTAGTAGTAGTAAACTCTGCATATTAGGTTTGACTGAAGTCAAACTTCCTAAAGTTTGACCAAGTTTATAGAAAAATATAAACATTTACCATAACAAATATGTATGATGTGAAAGTACATTCAATAATGAATCTAATGGCATTTATTTGTTATTGTATATCTTAATATTTTTTGTTATAAGCTTTCTGAGAGTTTACCAAACATGACTTTGACCCATGCTAATACGCAGACTTAAATAAAAATGGAGGGAGTACACATTTGTTTTCTTAGTTTGTAGTGAACTAATCATTTGTTGAAATTGTGAAATAAATATATTAGGCTATTGACTTCGAATGTAATGGTCTATACAATTCAATAGTTACAATCATTGTCGAATCCCAAGATGTATACAAGGTCTATAGTACTTCACAACATGCTCAAACTCACATAATCCCAGTCAAATGAGAATCTAAATGCATTTCATAGTTATTACTTTGTAGGATGCAACAAAAACACCCATAACTCTACATCAGCCATTATAGAAGCAACATTTTGACATATCCCAATGTGTGAATGAAACATGCTGAGAGAGCTTTTGAAGATGGAGCAGATAGGGCAGGAAAGATTGTATGTATGTGGACGAGAGAGTAGGAGACAAACCTAACGAGAGAGAGAGAGATAGAGAGAGAAAGAGAGAGGAAGAAGTTAGGTCTGTGAGAAAGATGGATACATGTAATATACATGAGATGCGTGTGCATCTGGGTTCTGTATACGTGGAAGGAGAAGAGACAACATGTTTGATGAGAGAGCTGGAAAAACATGGACGAGAGGGGAAGGATCTCGTGGGTTGAGGGATTGAAAATTTTGTGCGGGGGAGAGAGGGATTGGTAATTTTGTGCAAGAGAGAGAGAGGGTGGGGGAGGAGTCATTCAGCCGTCGTCACATCACCCTGCTTCCAAATGACCCCGCATTCTCTAGCGCGGTGTGGTCGCCGTCTTCGATCTGCTCGATGCCCTCTTTGAAGATTGAGGTGTTGTACATGTTGGGGTGCAAAGAAGCACAAGCGAGAGTGGTTGCCGTATAACCTTGGATGGGGATGAATTGTGTGCTCGGGGGAGTGTGTGTGTGTGTTGTGCTGCGTGTCTCTCTCTCTCTCTTTGTGTGTATGTGTGTGTGTCAGATATTGAGAGAAAACAAACCTAAGGAGAGAAATGGGTATTCACGAAGAGATTGTGTGGGCCTTGAGGTGGGCATGGGCCGGGTGAGGGTGTCAAAATGTGCGCATTGATGCATGTGTTGCATGCGACCGTGCGAGGGACGGACGAATTGAGAGAGATGGTTGTTGTGTTACGGATGCTCCTCTCTCTGTCTCTCTCTCCCTCTCTCTCTCTCTCTGCCTCTCTCTCTCTCACACACACAAACAAGTAAACTAGAAGACCGCTCTCTCATGTATACACAACGTATCAGCATCTGTCTATGTCTCTGTCGGGGTCAAAACCGGCGGATCTCGGGTAGGGGGTCCCGAACTAAGCATCTAGGATCGATGGTAACAGGAGGCAGGGGACACAATGTTTTACGCAGGTTCGGGCCCTCTTGATGGAGGTAAAACCCTATGTCATGCCTGATTGATATTGATGATATGAGTATTACAAGAGTTGATCTACCACGAGATCGTGGAGGCTAAACCCTAGAAGCTAGCCTATGGTGTGATTGTATGTATCTGTCCTCTATCGACTAGCCTGGTCTCGGTTTATATAATGCACCAAAGGCCTAGGATAACAAGAGTCCTAGCCGAATACGCCGGTGGGGAGGAGTCCTTGTCTTGATCACCAAGTCTTGTGGAATCTTCCATGTATGCGGCAGATGTCCGAACTGGCCCATGAGTATACGGCCAGGGGGTCCTCGGCCCAATCTAATAGATCGGGAGATGACGTGTTGACTACCCCCTAGTCCAGGACACCATTAGTAGCCCCCTGAACCGGTCTTCAAGTTAGGGACGCTCCTCGATTCTTCCGAACTGTTCTTCATCTTTGGTTGTCGGTCTTGAAAACTAGTTCAACAAATCTTCTCATCATCGATCTTGAGGATCGCCGAAATGCATTCGACGAGTTTACACGTCGGGTATCCGAGGAGACCCTTTAAGTTTCCGTCCTTTATCAATGCCTTGTTATTTTTATGCCACACCCCGGGTTTGAAGTTGTTCCCGGGAGGCAGTGTCCTCTTGTGTCTGAGCTCTAACGCCGGACTGCGTTCGAGGTATCTTTTGCAGCCGAGCACTAATGTCGGACTGCTTCCGAGCTCCAACGCCGAAATGTATCCGAGCTCCAATGCCGGACTGTGTCCAAGCTCCAACGCTGGACTATATCCAAGATGTCATAGATCATCTTGGTCCAAAAAAGTTGAAGGAGTTTAGCCGAGCTTAATGCTGGAAATGCCCTCTATGGAGCCAGCCACTAGCGCCCGAGCTTTATGACGGACTGCTTCCGAGGTGGTGCACCACCCCGACTGTGGGCCAATATTTTGTCAATATTTTTTATTGGTGCAATTTATTCTCTACCGAGATATATAGCCAGTAGCCCTCAAGGTGTGTATCGGTCTAAAACCCAAGATGCACCTGAAGGATGACGTAAGACCGCCGATCCCAGTAGCCGCTGAGACTCAGGTTGATTTGTAAAATCGGCCTGAGGATCAAGTCCTAGCTCGGCAGAATACTTCGGGACACAAAAATCGGCGTGCTCCGTCCTCGAGACTCAGGTTGGGTGCGGCCGACCAACCTGAGGATCAAAATCTCGTCGGAAACTGTATTGCACTTAAAATTTTCTGCATTGAACAGGAAATGCAGTAGCCCCCGAGATACTGGTTGGGTGGCAACACCAGATCAGGGGATCGATGTGCCCCTTTAATATTTGTAAATAATAAGCCCGACCCAGTAGCCCCCGAGCCTTAATGTGGGTACGGGTGGCCAAATTAAGGATCTATATCCATAGTAAAATCACAAATTATGTGTAATGACTCTATGTATCCAAGTACTTTATGTCATTAATGCTCGGATCCGCATTGTACAAAACTTTGTTGACCGACCATCGGCTTCCACCTCCTCGGCCAGTAGCCGAGGAGTGTTTGTCCTACTTTATAAAGCCTTTATGAGGGAAAGACAAACAAGGCAATCTGGCCATACGGTTTTATAAACAAAGGTACGCAGAGAGATATGTTATATTACTGTTTAACATAAGAAATGTCTTCCAAAGAAAATAGTCCCGATATCGGTTCCTTTCTTTGGGTTGTCATGCTAAGCATGATCATGAAACCTCAGCTCTAATGTAAGAGCAAAATATCGAGGATTTAGTTTGGGAGGCCAGTTAATAGCCCCCGGTAGTGTTCGGCGACAGTCGAGGTCAAGCCATAAATACTTCGGCCATTGTTATGAATGGTCCGTCATTTAACAGAGTCATCGGATCGCTGACCAGTTTACGCTTATTGTGACAGTCAGTTTTCGACTTTCTCCACTAAGGTGCTTAACCATGTGAGCTGGAAGCACAATCGCAGTGGTTCTCCCTTTGCACGCCTAGCCGAACAAAGTGGAACGTAGGAAGCAAGTGCAGGAGCCGGGTAACCCAACTATTGACCGAAGACACAATTCGAAACCGATGCATATATAGCAATATCCGAGAATGTTTTTACCGAATCTCTAAAGGTGTCCGGCGTTGCACTGTGAGACTTGTGCGCAAAACACACAAATAGTTTAAAAGTGTCATAAGCTTGGAAAACCAAAAAACGTTAGTAAAAACTTGACGTCCGAACAAGATCAAGTGTTCGGTGCCAATCCAAAAATTGGTCTTAGAAAAAAAGAGTGCTTCTGTCGTGCTTTAACATGTCACATCCTATCTCAAGACTTCAAGCGGGTCAGCCTACGGCTTCAACCTCCTATCCCGAAGGCGGAGTACTTCTCATTAGGCCAGTTTAGCAAACTAAACTCTAGCGGCTTTGAGAGAGAAATTAGGCTCCCCGGCTAGTGACCACACACTTGTGTCGAAAAAAGGAGTGATGAATAATAATAGTAATAAAAACTTTGCAACAACTAAGAAGAAGAACACTTATTATAGAACGGCTCATATAAATTTAAGAGCCCCCAAGTGACTTGGGTAAAAGAATTTTATGTATAATGATTGTATGTACCGAAGTACTAATATCATATATTTGTTCACCCGAACTTTAAACGCGTCTTAACCGACCGTCAGCTTCTCCCTCTTCGGTCAAGGACCGAAAAGTGTTATGTACTCCACCTGTCGAGAATATCTAATGAAAGCACCAATGTCGGTGTCCAAACCGGCGGATCTCGGGTAGGGGGTCCCGAACTATGCATCTAGGATCGATGGTAACAGGAGGCAGGGGACACGATGTTTTACCCAGGTTCGGGCCCTCTTGATGGAGGTAAAACCCTACGTCCTGCTTGATTGATATTGATGATATGAGTATTACAAGAGTTGATCTACCACGAGATCATGGAGGCTAAACCCTAGAAGCTAGCCCACGGTACGATTGTATGTATCTGTCCTCTATCGACTAGCCTGGCCTCGGTTTATATAATGCACCAAAGCCCTAGGATAACAAGAGTCCTAGCCAAATACGCCGGTGGGGAGGAGTCCTTGTCTTGATCACCAAGTCTTGTGGAATCTTCCATGTATGCGGTAGCTGTCCGAACTGGCCCATGAGTATACGGCCAGGGGGGTCCTCGGCCCAATCTAACAGATCGGGAGATGACGTGTTGAGTACCCCCTAGTCCAGGACACCATTAGTCTCACTCATGCATGATCATTTGCACATTCACACCTCTCTATGTCTGTATCACACGCACAGCGTCTCCACATTGCCCTTCCGCCACAACACACATATGGACACATACACACGTTCTCTCTCAGTCACACACACAAAATCAGTATTAAAAAAACTAGGGCGCACCTAAAACGTTCAAATCCAAATGAACACAAACTGGAGCTAAATTCAAATATATGGAAATATTGCAGCGTCAAGAATTTTCACAGGAAAAAAAGTTGAGTAATATTCGAGGATTGTTTTCACACACACAAAAAGGTTCGGTGGATGTCCTTCGAGCGCGACGCGGTGATGCACCATTCAATCGACCGCGCGGCCGTGGTTCACGCGCTTGCACAGGATTCTGTATTGTGGTTGTGGTACTAACTAATAAAAGCGCTGCCTAAGTCTAATGTTTACGTGTACTAGTATGGTTTTCTTTTAAGTTTGACCAACCTTATATATAAAACTAAAGTAAGCTCCCACACACGCACTCATCAATATGCCGCCGCCATTGCGCATGCCGGCGCCTGCCTGCTCTGGCCAACAATTTCTCGCCCATCACCACCGTGTCGCCACCATCCCTGTGCCATGAAGCCGAAGGCTCGCCTGCTCACGTCGTCTGCAGTCCCTCCTCGCAATGTCGCCGCGCTGCCAAGCACGCGAGCAGCTGGTGGAGCCGCCTCTATGCACGTAGCGTACGAAGAGGAGGACGAGCGCGTGCTCCAGCACGCCGGCGAGGAGGAACTAGCGTGTCATTGTCGTCTCCACCCGCGCGGAGGAGGCGCACATGGTGGCTGTCGTGGCGGAAGCCGGTCGCGCGCGCGTCGAGCCCGCAAACCGGGTGCGGACGCGAAATCTACCTTCGAGACCTTGAATGCCACGTGGATCCTGCAATTTAACTTGATAATGCGTATGTCCAGGTGAACCTCCTTGGAGTCCCCGTGCACCGCGTCGGCGGGTAAAGGATGCCATGGGCTTTCCAAGTCCACATTGGCGGGATAGTCCCAGCTCCCCAGAGTCCAAGTTCGTTCGATGAGGCCGGTGTCGCCGCCCACGCGACCCGGAGGGGTAGTAACACTGACCACACACCCGTACATCGGCCTCGTGTCAGTGTCAGCGTCAGCGGCGTCGCCCCTGACGCGCATTACAGAGACGGGGCAGCGGCCTGCGCGGGCCTCGCTGGTGCCCACGATCAAGAGGATGACGCTGCCGTCCTCCTCTGAGACTAGCAGGCGGCGGTGATCCTCGAGCGACTCTGGCATGGTGAACGGGTAGCACGTCTCGTACTTGATGTTCTCCGCCAAGGGCCAGCAGTGACCACTGCACGCATCCCTGAGGTGATGCACCATGTCCGCCGGCGAGCCACGAAACGGCATCGGGCTCTCATAGCAGTGGACGAAGGGCTCCTTGGAGGCATCGACCAGGCCGTCCATGAAACGGGAGTGGCTGTAGGGGACGTTGCGCCAGTTGAATATATGAGCAAGTTACTATGAGATTTAATCCGAATAAGCACAAAATAAATCATGAATTCTACTATGATTTCGAACAGGAAGGACAGAAACACATACGGTGCAACGGGAGCAGCACCGTTGGCGTTGAGGTTGTCTCCCATATCCAAACACCACGTAGGCACGGTCTTTGAGCACAGTTCGTAGTCGTTCCACGCTCGGGCATTGAAGTTTGTAACTATTTTAGATTAGAATATACTACTCCTCCGGTGCTAGTAGTAGAGTAGAGTCCTATTCTACTACTCTACTCAAGCAACTTAGGGCATAGCACTGTAGGGAGTACCAGTACTATGATCACTCAAGCAAGTTGTTTGGCATCGACATGACCCTTCGCTGTTGGTATGTGTCTCGTAAGTCAAGCGGCGTGCTGTAGTCAGCATCACCTATCCACTTCCCACATCACATATTCACTTCTCCATCTTTGTCCGCACATAATCTCGTCCAATCTTCCATCCCCGCTAAGGCGCCTCCCCCCCTCGTCCGAAACCCAAGCACTAACAATGGAAGAACTGAGCAGCGTCCGCCGAAAGAGTGGCTGGAATTCGCTCCCCACAGAGGTAATCAAGCTCATTGTTTCGCGTGTGGACAATCTCAATACCATGGCGCTCGCCGCGTGCTCGTCGGGGCTGTACCATTTACTCAAAGCCCTCAGGCCAGAGCTTTTTAAGCCAGCTCCTTGCTTGCTGATGTCGCCTGATCTTCAGAAACGGCGTGTCAAGTAGCATAACGATCATGGGGTGGCGAGCATCAACCCCCTTGACTGCGATCCGATCCCCGTCAGCCTCAACTACATTAACGGTATGTACTGGGTCGGCATGAACACGTCTTGGATGGTGCTCGTCGACGGTCGCGGCAGCTGGATGCTCGTGGAGGTCTACACCCGGTGATTGATCCCCCTTCCTTCGATTAACACTGCACCGCTTTGGCACCATGGCCCAGAATACTCGGAATCTTACAGTAGCCAACATGATACCAAGTTTGATTTGCTAAAGTTGTAATCTGCCAAGTGCCCACAAGATCTGCAAATTATAAAGACTTCAGGCTAATTGTGTTCTTCAACCGCAGTCTCGCCTATCTGACAGGTCACTGCGGTAAGTGGATAAATCTGCACGTCCATCACAGGATCATACATCCTCCATGGTTCTCTGATGCCATTGAACACAAGGGCTTCATTTACGCTGTCGACTCCTTCTATGGCTGGACGTATTGCTGGCCTACTCCAGTCATCGCTACAAACGGCTGTTACAGCAATATGTTACTTTCCTATGATATCATGATGGCTTGCTTATATTACTGTCAGCATTTGCTAAAAAAATATTCATGCTCATAACATGCTGTTCTTAAGATTGACTAAATCAAGAGCCCTTTTTTATTTGACTCCAACTTGATATGATGTTGTAGGCCGCCTGGTGTCCCTACCCTTCCTAATCCCGGAACCTTTCAAAGAAAAGTGGCATCGTAGTTGCAGGTGGTTCCTGGCTCGACCAGACGACGGCGAAAGATTGATGATCATTCGCACGTACCGGACGTGTTGTTTCGGCAACAATTACAATGGTTCTCACATGATTCACGGGCACACAAAAGTAGCAGCAGTTCCCATAGACGGATTCAAACAGAGTACTAGCCCCAGAGGGCTTGATAATAGGCAAGTTTTGGATAAGTAGACACAATCCAAACTAGTAATAAACACTAGTTGGGGCAACTATTTCATGCCTCGGTCTAATTTGGGCTGGACACAAGATGAACCTTGCCATGAACATCATCGAGGATGTCCGACAACAGCTCAATCCTGTGAACCTTCATGGAGATAACCGTGTGGCCTTGCCACTCATAAAATTGTTTGTGGAGGCATGCCATGTCATCTTCCTGCGTAAGCTTGACAAGAACAGTATGCCTCACAAAAGAAGGAGTAGCTTTGAACTTCTTGTGCTTTAGTACACCCTGGACAACACGCCTGACAACAGTGAGGCTGGAATACAACTCGACATCGGTACAAGTGGAAATGGCTTCCAGGATCCAAAAGCCTAAGAACTCTGTTTTCCCAGTGCGTATATTCAGGTCATCCGCCTCATAGCGAGTGACATGTACAACCACACAATCCTTGTCTGCATCAAGGCTCTAATTGAAACAGAAACAAATTCTAAATTACTTTCCAGTATAAGAAACACAAGTTATTTAAACCACTATGTATAGCATGGCATCGAAGCTAATAAAAATTTTCATTATTCATCACCACATACTTAGATGAAAAACCACAATCGAGATAGGCAAAGAAAAAAATCACCTTGGGCAGCTCAGCAGGGGGGGCACATCCTCGAAGGGGGAAAACTGCTCCTGCAGTGCCAAGGGGGCTGTAACCTCAAACGGGGCATTGACCATCTCAGTAGTAATTGTTTTTCAGGTAACTGTAGAGTGTCTCCACTGTACTAATAGTAATTGTTTCTTTGGGCCCAAGACAAAACAACCCATCCACCCTAGTAAATAATAATATCAATTCAAAAGCCCATATATTTACTTAATGAGAGGCGCTACCCACACCCAGCACACCGCCCCCCCAAAAAAATCTGGGTGCTCTTCTTCCTCCTCACTCCCACCCACCTCACGTCATCTCGCTCCACTCGTACCCCCAAATTCATCACATCACTCCTACAGAAAACCCCAGCTCCCCTTCTTCCTCACTACTACAGAAAAACCTCAGCCCCCTTCTTCTTCACTCGCACTACAACTAGGCTCGTCATTCGTTACTCTGCTCAAATCCGTGAGCGTGACGCGGCACCCTCGAGGAAAATGGAGTCGGCTGACCCCAGCACCAAGAAGATGAGGCTCCCGCTAGCGGCGACGCCTGTTGTAGATACCGCACCCTGCAGCGCAGGGAGAAGCGGCGACCCCGCCCCCACCGGATCCCAGGAACCCGTAGAATCTCGGGTGGACCGCATCAGCGATCTCCCGGACGCCGTCCTTGGGGAGATCATCTCGCTTCTCCCCACCAAGGATTGCTGCCGCACCCAAGTCCTCTCAATTCGGTGGCGCCCTCTATGGCGCGCTGTGCCCCTTAATCTCGACTGTCGTCAGCTATCTCTCTTTAATGATTTTGTAATCCCCAGAGCCATCATCTCCTCCCACCAGGGCTCCGTTCAAAGCCTCTGCATCCCGTCATGCTACCTGAGCAAGCATACCATGCCCTGCACGGTGGACGCCTGGCTGAAATCCCCTGAATTGACAGAACTACAGCTGCTTGAGTTCTACTATTCCCCTGGAAATCACCTACCAGATACCGAACACCATGTGCCTGTGCCCTCAGAACCGATGTCCATCGGGAGGCAACGGAACGCGTGTTGTTCATCGGGAGCCAACCGGCTTGGATGGAACAGGTGATGGAAACGAGGGCTAGTGTACCACAGAACGGAGGAAACGGCCTTGTGTTTGACCGGCCACGGTGGAAACGGGATCCTGTTCATCGGGAGGGGTCTGGTGTACCGCAAAACGGAGGAAACGGACCTCCTACGGTGGAAACGGGCTCCTGTTGATCGGGAGGGGTGTGGCGTACCACAAAACGGGACTCCACGGAATACTGTTCATCTCCACCATCGACCTCCTCCAGGCTCCACGGGGTACTGTTCGTCCACCGTCGACCTCCTCCAACCTCCACCCGCGATTGTTCATCCACGGGCTCCTGTTCATCCAGCCTCCACCGCGCGCTCCTCCACCGACTACTGTTCAACCAGCCCTCCCCACGGGGGTCCTGTTCAACCACCCCTCCATGGGCTACTGTTCATCCAGTCCTCCACCGGCTACTGTTCAACCAGCCCTCCACCGACTACTGTTCAACCAGCCCTCCATCGACTACTGTTCAACCAGCCCTCCACGGGGTCCTGTTCATCCAGCCCTCCACGGGGTCCTATTCATCTAGCCCTCCATGGGGTCATGTTCATCCACCGGCTCGATCGGTCGGGGTACTGTTCATCCAGCGGGAACGGCCTCTACTACCACGGGTTCCTGTTCATCCAACCCCCACCAGGAACAGTTCATCCAAACCCCCTCAACAACGCTCACTGTTCATCCAGAGGCAGCATCAATCGGCTTCAGTTAGCAGTAGTAGCGAAGGAATCACACTCGGGTTCAGTTAACAGCAAGGGATCGATTGATCGCTCGGGTTTAGTAACGCGTAGCCTACAGTGCAATCGCTCGGGTTCAGTAATGCGTAGCCTACAGTGCAATCACTCGGGTTCAGTTAGAGCCCAACGCCTCGCACACACACGTGTACGTACGAGAGAAACGCGCATCGCTTGGCCCCCGACGACCCACCGTAACCGGGAACTCCCCGATATTTTCCTCGCCCTCGCTTCTACCATGGTTTTTTCCGTCATGGACGGCCCAAAGAATGTCATGCAGCTGCGTCTCCGGCCCACCCAGGACGAAAAGCCCATTTTCTGTCATAATTTTTTGTCATAGAAGTAGGACCCCACCACATCTATGATGATACCGGGTTTTGTCACAATTATCGTCATAGAAGTGTCATAAGTATGACATAATTTTCTTCGTTCGGCCCTAAATGTCACGGATGTGTCTTTTTTTGTAGTGAGTAGCGCTTGTCATCGGACCATGCTACTGCTATTGGGCTTAGCAGTAGTGCCCTCCTAGGACAAGCACTACTGCTATGGGTGCCTTATCAAATTTTCTCCCCGCGTGGCCTGACCCTCTTCCTCCCCTCACCCCTCACTCCCAATTGCGCCATGGTGCCTCCGCCATCGATGCATTGCTGCCGCCGTCTGATACGTCTCTGTCGTATATATAATTTTTGATTGTTCCATGCCAATATTCTACAACTTTCATATACTTTTGGCAACTTTTTATACTATTTTTGGGACTAACATATTGAACCAGTGCCCAGTGCCAGTTCCTGTTTGTTGCATGTTTTTTGTTTCGCAGAATATCCATATCAAATGGAGTCCAAACGAGATAAAAACTGACGGAGATTTTTTTGGAATATATATGATTTTTGGGAAGAAAAATCCACGCGAGACGGTGCCCGAGGTGGCCACGAGGCAGGAGGGCGTGCCTGCCCCCCCCAGGTGCGCCCCTGACCCTCGTGGCCACCCCGTAAGGCGGTTGATGCCCTTCTTTCGCCATAAGAAAGCTAATATCCGGATAGAGATCGTGTTAAAATTTCAGCCCAATCGGAGTTACAGATCTCCGGGAATATAAGAAACGGTGAAAGGGTAGAATCTGGGAACGCAGAAACAGAGAGAGACAGAGAGACAGATCCAATCTCGGAGGGGCTCTCACCCCTCCCGTGCCATGGAGGCCATGGACCAGAGGGTAAACCCTTCTCCCATCTAGGGAGGAGGTCAAGGAAGAATAAGAAGGAGGGGGGCTCTCTCCCCCTCGCTTCCAGTGGCGCCGGAGTGCCACCGGGGGCCATCATCATCACCACGATCTACACCAACACCTCCGCCATCTTCACCAACATCTCCATCACCTTCCCGCCTCTATCTACAGCGGTCCACTCTCCCTCAACCCGCGGTACCCTCTACTTGAACATGGTGCTTTATGCTTCATATTATTATCCAATGATGTGTTGCCATCCTATGATGTCTGAGTAGATTTTCGTTGTCCTATCGGTGGTTGATGAATTGCTATGATTGATTTAATTTGCTTGTGGTTATGTTGATGTCCTTTGGTGCCCATCATATGATTACGCGCGTGGATCACACCCTAGGGTTAGTTGTATGTTTATAGGACTATGTATTGGAGGGCAAGAGTGACAGAAGCTTCAACCTAGCATAGATTGATGCATACGGGATTGAAGGGGGACCAATATATCTTAATGCTATGGTTGGGTTTTACCTTAATGAACATTAGTAGTTGCGGATGCTTGCTAATAGTTCCAATCTTAAGTGCATAGAATTCCAAGTCACGGATGACATGCTAGCGGTGGCCTCTCCCACATAATACTTGCTATCGGTCTAGTAAAGTAGTCAATTGCTTAGGGGCAATTTCGCAACTCCTACCACCACTTTTCCACACTCGCTATATTTACTTTATTGTTTCTTTATCTAAACAGCCCCTACTTTTTATTTACGTAATCTTTACTATCTTGCAAACCTATCCAACAACACCTATAAAGTACTTCTAGTTTCATACTTGTTCTAGGTAAAGCGAACGTCAAGCGTGCGTAGAGTTGTATCGGTGGTCGATAGAACTTGAGGGAATATTTGTTCTACCTTTAGCTCCTCATTGGGTTCGACACTCTTACTTATCGAAAACTGTTGCGATCCCCTATACTTGTGGGTTATCACTGTCCTCCCTCCTTCTTCCTCAGTATGCAACGACCCTCCTCTCTCCTCGTCCCACCGTCCTCCTCTCACCTCCTCCGGCCGCGCCCTCCTTCCTCCTCCTCCGGCCAAGCCCTCTTCCCTCCTCCTCCGGCCACGACCCTCCTCCTTCGGCCAAGCCCTCCTCCCCCTCCTCTCTCCTCTCTCCTCCTGCTCCCTCCTCCTACCCCTCCTCCTACCCCCTCCTCCCTCCCTCCATCTCTCCTTGCTGATCTGTTCTTGTATAATGTAGTTTTTTTACTGTTTTTTCAATACAATAGAATGTAGATTATTTACATGGAATAGAAAATTTTCAATGTAGGTCTTTTGAATAGAAAATTTTCAATGTAAGTATTTGAATAGAATAGATTTTTTTGTAAATGTAGGTATTTTGAATAGAATAGAAATGTGGCACAAGGTACATGACCGACGATATGTTAGTAGTTGTTATAGAAATGTTAGTAGTTTCGTTATAAAAAATTAGGTATATAAAGTTTCAAAAGTTTACTAATTTTGTTCATAGGTTTGGATGTCGTTGATGCCTAGTGAACTTTGAGAGAGGGAGAGAGAGGGAGAGACCTAATGAAATGAAATGTTATTGCAAAAATGAAATGTTATGCTTCCTGTCAAAATTAAACCACTAAAATGCAATGAGCATACCAAGTTTGAAATTTTCTATATAAATGCTCATGTGTGGCGCAGGGTATATCAACGACGAGTCGGTAGACGTCGCCCAGAAGATCACCGATGACACCCGCATGCTCGACAACATCCGTCATCTATAGTGAGTAAACATGCATATGTACTAGCTACTGTTGTTCAAATATGATGTAGATATAAACATGTATATCTAGTGTTGCTCAAATAGGATATGTGCTTGCCCAAGTGGCCTATGTTTTCAGGGAACACCTTCAAGTGGCCTATGTTTTGGTGGAGTATTGATTAATTTCCGTTCCGGTAAATTTCAGGCGCTCGATATGTCCTTTTTAGCAAAGGTCATGCTGGATTTTTCAGTGAATTTTAGCATGGCTTGTGCTAGAATGTAGGAAATATCAAGTGCCTTGAATTTGCCAGAAAGAGCATTAAACGACATTTTGGGTTCACTTTAAGTCTGTTGGGGCTCCATACATGACAGTAAAAAATCAGTGAGGGAGTGTCCATCATATATGAGAGAAGAAGAATGCCGATTGTTGTCGTGGGGGCGTTCTTCCTCTTCTTTCTCGTGATAGACCTTTTGGTAAAGCATGGGGAAGGAAGAGAAGAACGACCATCACCGATGGTCGCAAATGTCAAATATGAAGAATCCCGACTGTTGTCGTGGGGGTCGCTTCTCCTTCATTCCCATGTGCTAGACAATTTGGTGTAATGCATTCGGGAACGAAGGGAGGAGCTACCATCACCGACGATCGAATATATCAGAGAGGGATCGAGTGCCCGCCATATACACCATGTAAGATGAGAGTTTTCAAGGAAGACTCGACAGAACGAAAGTCGAACAGTGATGAATATTAATGATCAAATTTAGTTTTTGTAATACATATATTGAAATTCAGAAGTTTAATCTTTGAATTTTGAACACAGGAGATGTATGATGATGATAGGATCCCGGAGTGCGATTACTGCTACGATGACCAGGGTTTGTGCGACATGTTTCCTCACCTTCAAAATGATAGGTTTTTCACCGTGTTGCTGTACAAGACCTTTGATGTTTGTACGGTACGCAATGACAAGCATTTCATCATAATTAATATCATCACTTGTGCTTCTTTTGTTCAACGTGTAATTTCTAGATTTTTTTTCAATTCGATTAGTACATCCCGTGCCATGCAAGACGATATGTATTGGAGAAGCTCGGTTTCAAAGACTTTGAGAATATGGAGATGAGGAGGGCTCACTTAAGAACTAAACATGGTTATGCGTTTCTGGTTAAGCTGTACAATGCGGTCAATCACTCCCATTTCGGTTGCTCTAATTGGGAAGCTCTCTGCAAGGCATATGGATTTGATGAGGGTATGCAAATAACATTTATTATTCGTCCCGAAGATGATGATGATGATGATGATGATGATGATGATGATATAGACATTTGGGTGGATGTGCATAGGCCTCCAGTTTTGTCTAAATGTGACTTTGTCAAACTAATTTGTTAAGTTAAGTAATTTATATTGTTAATTTAAAAATATTTGGTGTTCAATGATACTGAACTAATTAATTTATAATTATCAACTTATTTCTTATCTTCAAAAAATACTTGGAAGGCTGTAGACAGGACATACTACAGCTATGACTCCGAGCTTAATTGTGAGGAGAAAGGTTATCTTGTCTCATTCATAGATGATGTTGAGGTCTTTAAAACCAGTCACTCTATCCTCCCAAATTTTACTGGATACGTGACACTAGTCCATAAATTGCTTGATGGTAACTTCATTGCCAAAAACTTGGTAAGATTTTGTTAATGATGGTAACTTCATTGCATACATTCTTCTTAAGTAAACTACATTGCTAACTATATATGTTACTATTACGTTTTTCAACAGAGGCTCCCGAAGCTGGTTGTTCCTGACATGCTGTTTACCGAAGGTGATATGCATATGGTTAGCTTACAACCAACTCTTTCGAAGGATTACCACCCTGCATACTCTATTTATTCAAATGATGGAAGGTTCTGCTACTGTCGGCGTTCTGGGAATGGGGGTCTCTAGACTTGCCTGCCTGCGGCCCGCGGCGTGGCTGCGCCAGCAGGCCGTACGGCCCATCTTCACCAACAAAGAACCCAAGACCCTCGCGAGGGGCCAAGCCTCGCGAGGCGGACGACGCAAGACCTCCTCCGGAGTGGCCTAGCTAGGTAGGATCACGAGAAGCGGAGATATCAAGGAGGGGCGAACCTCACGAGGCTCTCGTGACGTGAGCCGTGACGATCGAGACCAGGCGGGCGCCAGCGCATAGCGTCCTTGTTTCCTCTTTGGTGCAAAGGGGGCAAGCGCATCCGCGGAGTACCAAGGCCTCACGCAAAGGTTGCCATTTTGGCGCAACAAGACCAAGACCATGGACTGCATGACGAAGGTCACCGTGGAGCCTAGAACAGCGTCACCACCAGAACTTTGTGCAGGTGAAGACTACTTTTGTCAGGATAGCTTGTACTAGATGTCCCCCTTCAAATTAGCCCTCCATTGTTGGCTCCCTTCCCGCTCGATATTTGGGAAGAGGACCAGGGCCTCTATAAATAGGACTAGCCACCACAGTGGAAAGGGGAAAAGAGAAGAGAGGACGATCTCATCTTAGCTTGGGAGAGACCACCCACACACACAAGCTCGCCGAGCACAAGAACGCCTCAACCTTGGGAGGCCATTCTTCGCTTGTATTGTTCATCATCATCCCAAGAGGCAATCCACCACCACCACACTGGAGTAGGGTATTACACCACAACGGTGGCCCGAACCAGTATAAACCCTGTGTCCTTCTGTGTTGTGAGTTCGTCGAGTTCGTCCGCAAGATCCTAGCGAGCTAGAGCATAGATCGGTTGGAGGGAAAGACTTTGCGCGCACCCCAGTGTTCGAACCTTAAGGGTTTGCCGGGACCCCATACCCCGACATTTGGCGCGCTAGGTAGGGGTGCGCCGTAGCTTCCCTTCCATCAGTTCGTCGCTCCGTCGATCCGTCGTCTCCATGTCGGACGCTTGCCACGCTCGAGCTGAGCGTCGGGCTGCCCTCGCCGCCCGCGTCGCTCAAACGGCTCCCGTCGGCGGACTGCCTCATCGGTCTCCGTCCCCCGCCGCCAACGCTGCCACCGGCCTAGTGGGAAACGAGCAGCATGCGTCCTCACAACATCCTTTGGTGCGGCAGGACGGCCGCACCGCTACTCCATCGCTCACCCCTGCTGGCTCTTCATCTCACGCGCACCGCACTCGCATGGAGGCATGGGTCGCGCTCATCGCGGCGAACGAGCTCCTGCGTTACCGCCCCGTCGACGACGTCTATGAGGAGTGGCTCGACCGCGTCGCCGAGCTTGTCCATGCCGCGGGGGGCTCTCTAGCGCCGTCCCACTCTCTGCCTCCCCCTCAGCAGGCCGCGGGCGACGGGGCTCACGATGTGCCTCCACCGCCTCGACCCCAAGACCGTGCCTTGGCGCCAAGGCGCGCGCCTCCGCGGCGTGATCCGCCGCGCCCGGCACCGGCGCGTGAAAAAGGAGCTGCCAAGAAGTCCCGCGACCACGAGAAGCTGCACCAGCGCTCCCTGCGCCACCTCGTCAAGACCGTGCGCCGCTTGTGGTGGCACGGCGCGGACCTCGCCAAGACCAAGCTCCGCCCCCGAAGTGGGGCCCCGGCAACCACGGCAGGCTGCCGCGCCTTCACCCCTGAGCTGTGTAGCGTTGTCTGGCCAGACAAGTTCAAGCCAGATCTGCCTCCTCAGTACGACGGCACCGCCGACCCCGCGAAGTTCTTGCAACTCTATGAGTTGAGCATCGAAGCGGCCAACGGCGACAAAAAAGTCATGGCGAACTCGTTTCCCATGGCTCTCAAGGATGCGGCCCGCTCTTGGCTCCTAAACCTGCAGCACGGCTCGATCTCCTCCTGGGACAAGATGCGCGACCGCTTCATTGCCAACTTCCAAGGCACTCGTGACCGCCCGCCGGTCGCGGGCGACCTACGCCGCATCAAGCAACAGCCAGGAGAGACCCTCCAGAAGTACATCCAGCGCTTCAACAGCACCCGCCTCAAGATCCCCAAGGTCACGAATGAGGCCATCATCTCCGCGTTTTCCGACGGCGTCCGCGACGTCAAGATGAAGGAAGAGCTAGCAATCCATGAGGAGCTTTGGACATCTCAGGAGCTGTTCAACCTGGCGACCAAGTGTGCAAGAGCTGAGGAGGGGCGCCTCTCTCTCCTTGAGCTGCCAGCTGCAGGAGTGGAGGAAAAGAAGGCCAAGGCCAAGGACGTGAAGCGTAAAGAGGCAGTAGTGCTCGCAGCACAGCCCGACACCAAGCGAGGTAGAGATCAGCCCGAGTCATCCAAGAACGGCCGCCCATTCTGCGCCTTCCACAACCTGAACACCCACAACACCAGCGACTGTCAAGAGCTCAGAGCCATTCGGGAAGGATGCTTCGGCTGACGCCCCGAGCGCAACGACCAGGGCTACGGCCGCGGAGGAGGACGCGGAAGCGGACATTGGGACGACCGTGGCCCGCACCAGGAGTGGCATGACCGGCCTCGTGAGGACCGCTGGCAGGACCAACCTTGCGAGGGCGCCTGGGAGACCCGCCTCGTGAGGATCGCCCCCAGGGTAACGCCGGTCTTCCCCCGTTTCCGTCGCCAAGGAGGAACGACGACCACCACCAGGACGAGGGGGCTGGGGGCTTCCAGGCGCCGCGCGCGGTCGCTTGCATCCTGGGCGGCGCTCAGGCCCCAGCCTCTCGGCGCATCTTCAAATAGTTCTCTCGCGAAGTAAACGCGGCGCTCCCCAAGCTCGAGGCCACGCGCCCGCTCCGGTGGTCCCAATGCGCCTTCACCTTCAGCTCGGCCGACCAGCTCAACTGCGCAGCCACCGCTGGCACACTCCCTATGCTATGCTCCCCAGTCATCATCAATGTGCAAGTCACCAAGACTCTCATCGACGGGGGCGCAGGGCTCAACGTCCTGTCCGCCGACACATTCGACAACCTCCAAGTGCCCTATGAGCAGCTCCAGCCAACCAAGCCTTTCTCAGGAGTGACTGACGGTTCCACCACACCAATAGGGCAAGTTCGCCTGCCTGTCACCTTCGGGGATCGCAAGAATTACCGCACCAAGCTCATCGACTTTGACGTCGCGCACATCCTCCTGCCGTACAATGACATCCTCGGGTATCCAGCCCTGGCCAAGTTCATGGCAGTCACTCACCACGGCTACAACGTTCTCAAGATGCTAGGAAGCAGGGGATCATCACGGTCCCATGTGAAGAAAGGGATGCGGTGTGCTCCCTTGAGCGCGCCTTCCAGGCCGCAGCAATCGACAACCCTGACAGCAGAAGTGAAGGCCCTCCGAAGGCCATCCCTAAGAAGAAGTTACCGCACCGTGCAGGACCCCAAGAAGATGGCGTCGCATCAGGAGCCTCATCAGGATCGGCGCCCGCTCCAGGGGTGCCTCCCTCCACCGCATAGGAAAGCACGCCCGGCGCCCTCCTCAGGCAAGGCTCGGGGGCTCTCTTCTGGAGGGCCTCAGACCTTGCAATCTCATGAGGAAGGCGCTTGGGCACCACTTGGAAAGCGTGCTTCACGGCATGTGTTCCTCAAGAGAGCATGGGGCGAGGAATGCCCACCACCCAGGAGTTCATCACCAAGACCACCCAGGAGCTACAAGACGCAAGGGCCATGCGTGGCGACAGCCGTTCATAGAGTGTGGCTCACCACCCAGGCGAGGGTCCTGAGCTGCGCGCCTGCGTCGACATCCCAGGGCTCAACAGGGCCGCATCTCAGGAACACTTCTGGCCATCACGCGCGGGCCGCTGTGAGGGTCCACCACACAGCTTCGTTCGCATGCCCTTCGGCTTGCCGAGCATGGCGTCGGCCCATCAGCGCAATATGCGGCAAGTCCAGGCGGCTCAGGAGGCCAGGTTCCATGCCGTTCTGGAGAAGATGGCGACGGCCTCCAAGGAACCTCCTAAGCCCCCAGAGCCTCCCAAGGCTCAGGGTCCCAATGGCTCATGAGGGGTCATTCCTCGACGTGTGGCTTCAGCTGCACCAGCTCTACTTCGTCTACAGACCCAGGTGACATCTTCCAAGTTCATTTAAGCTGGGAGCGCCCCTCAGGCTTCACTATTCCCAGGCCACGTGGGTCCGTCACTGTGGCATGTATCCTTTTTGCTTATGTTTCTAAGCTTACCTCGCTGGGGCGCCCCTCGGTTTCATCATCCCCACGCCGCTCGGGCCAGACCCAGTGGCATGTACCTTCCTGCATTTATCCCAGACAATCTTCTTAACCTGCCAACTGCTATCACCTGTTTGATTACCACCCGCCACGGGTCCATTCCCCCATGCAATTTGCTTGCACATTAAAAGGGGGGCTCCTGAGTATCGCGACTCAGGAGCTCTTACTGGCTCTCCAGCCCTCACCCCCTGGCCTTGACCACGGCATCGCGACCTGGCATACCAGTGACCGCTGAGCTCGCTCGAGGGCCGGGACCTGAGGACGTAGAGTGCTTGCATCTAACCCCCTTGCAGGAACATACAGTCACCAAGACTCAAGACCAGGCACAACCCGCCTTGAGGTAGGGCCTCGTGAGTCCCGCGCTGGCTCGCGAGTGCCTAGATACACCTCGCAGCCCTGCCGTGCAAGCCACGTGTCAGGGCGGGGCTGTACACTCCCCGGGGGCTCCTCACAAAGGGGGTCCCCCATCCCACGCCCAAGTGGAAGCTCCATGCTCCGCGTTGGCTGTCGACACTGCCGAGGAGCGGCTATGCCCGTGCACCAGCGGAAGCACTATGCTCCGCGCTGGTGATAAACAACTGAGGATGACCCCACGGTCGTACCAACCTTAGGGAGCTTAGTGCCCAGCCTCACCACGACGCCTCCCCTCGGGAAAGTCGCATGAGGGGGCTGGGCACGGGGGCTGCGCTCGGGTCATGCCCAAGCGCACGCCACCCAACCAGGTCCCCCGGGCATGGGCATCGCGCACCCCTCCCGATGCCTCGGCGAGGGAAGGTATGGAAATTGTTTGAATGTCAAGGGGGACTCCTGAGCATCGCAACTCAGGAGCCTAACTGGTCACGTAGCCCCTTGCTCCTTGGTCCGTCCTGGTCTCCGGTCGGCCCAATGGCGGTTGATGTATGCGCGGGGCCGGGCTCTGCCGACGTAGAACATTAATCTATCCTCACGAACTCTCCCTATATGATGTTCGCATGTCAAGGGGGACTCCTCAGCATCGCGAATCAGGAGCCTAACTGGTCACGTAGCCCCTCGCTCCTTGGACCGTCCTGGTCTCCGGTCGGCCCAACGGCGGTTGAGGTATGCATGGGGCCAGGCTCTGCCGACGCAGAACAAGGAAAATAAGGAAGGAAAACGTAGAATCTCAAAGCAAATATTACAATCATACTGTTCTCACAATACCAAATGAAAAGTCTAAACACCTCCATGAGGCCTGATGCATGTCACAGGGACTTGTCAAGTCGTGCAGTCGACGAAGCAGCGTGGGGAAGCGGAGACGCCCACGTCCAATCAACCGCCACGCGTCAACCGAGGCCGCAGGCTTTGGGGCCCGCGGCGCTTCGAGCTTGACCCTTGGCTTCCCCGCGAAGCCAAGCCCGAGCGCACCTTGGGCCCGGGGGCTACTGTCGGCGTTCTGGGAATGGGGGTCCCCAGATTTGCCTGCCTGCGGCCCGCGGCGTGGCTGAGCCAACAGGCCGTACGGCCCATCTTCACCAACAAAGCACCCAAGACCCTCGTGAGGGGCCAAGCCTCGCGAGGCGGACGATGCAAGACCTCCTCTGGAGTGCCTAACTAGGCAGGCTCACGAGGAGCGGAGATACCAAGGCGGGGCGAACCTCACGAGGCTCTCGTGACGTGAGCCGTGACGATCGAAATCAGGTGGGTGCGAGCGTGCATAGTGTCCTTGTTTCCTCTTTGGTGAAAAGGGGGCAATTGCAGCCGCGGAGTACCAAGGCCTCAGGCAAAGGTTGCCATTTCAGTGCAACAAGACCAAGCCCTTGGACTGCAAGACAGAGGTCACCGTGGAGCCTAGAACAGCATCACCACCAAAACTTTGTGCAGGCGAAGACTACTTTTGTCAGGATAGCTTGTACTAGCTGTCCCCCTTCAAATTAGCCCGCCATTGTTGGCTCCCTTCCCACTCGATATTTGTGAAGAGGACCAGGGCCTATATAAATAGGACTAGACACCACAGTGGAAAGGGGAAAAGAGAAGAGAGGACGATCTCATCTTAGCTTGGGAGAGACCACCCACACACACAAGCTCACCGAGCACAAGAACGCCTCAACCACGGGAGGCCGTTCTTCCCTTGTATTGTTCATCATCATCCCAAGAGGCAATCCACCACCACCACACTGGAGTAGGGTATTACACCACAACGGTGGCCCGAACCAGTATAAACCCTGTGTCCTTCTGTGTTGTGAGTTCGTCGAGTTCGTCCGCAAGATCCTAGCGAGCTAGAGCATAGATCGGTTGGAGGGAAAGACTTCGTGCGCACCCCAGTGTTTGAACCTTAAGGGTTTGCCGGGACCCCATAACCCGACAGCTACTTCTTGAGCTTGTGTTGGTTTTTCCCTTGAAGAGGAAAGGATAATGCAACACGGTAGAGATAAGTATTTCCCTCAGTTAAGAACTAAGGTATCAATCCAGTAGGAGAAACGCGCAAGTCACCAATCGATGCACCTGCACAAACAATCAAATACTTGTTGTAACATCCCAAAATTCTAAATTTTGGAATGTTATAATAAATAGATTGATTGATTGATTGATTGACTGTTGTGTGATTGATTGAGGGAAATTCGAAACTTTTTGAAAGTTAAATGAGAGAGGAAAAAAGGACTTTCCTAAACTTTCACCTTTTCATTTTGATCCCCGTGAATTCAAATTCTTTTCATCACAAAACCCTGGAGAGAAGATGACATGACTTCTTCCATTTATTTAAATGCAAAGGGGTGTTGAAAATATTTGAATTTCATCTGGAAATATTTCAAATTAATAAACTTCATGCAACTCAATGATTTTCAAGAGCGAAGATAAAATGACTTCTTCAAAACTTATGAAATATGAGTTGGGAGTTTCAAAGAAACTCAAATTTAAAATCCATTTGAAATAATTATTTTTCAATTTGGGTTATTTGAGTTTTATTCAAATTATTTTTATCCAAAAACAAAATACATGGAAAATAGGGTAACATGATTCCCTACAATACAAAATTGGAGAAAAATTTATTTGAAATCATTTTAGTATTTTTAAAATGTTTTTTGTTGGATTTTAATAGACCAGTTGCACTCTTTGTTTTATCTGAATTTTTATGAATTTTATTTGACTCTAGAAAAATATTCATGTCGTAGAAAATCTTTTTCTGAAAATTTTGATATATTATATGCCTATATAATATTTTTATTTATTTTGCTTTTATTATTTTTATTTGTCTGGAAATGTTTTTTTTAAACTGTTCCACCGACTGGGCCGGCCCAAGTTGCCAGCCCAGCCCGCGCCGCCACCGTCTTCCCCGCCGTCTCGGATCGAGACTTCCCCGGAGTCCGGCGCCGCCACGGCACCGTCGCCCCTCGCCCAAGTCGGTCGTCGCCCCTTTAATAGCGTCGCCCGGACCTCCTCTCTCTCCGCATCTCGTCGCGCCTGCTGCCGCTTCTCGTCGCCGCCCCGCGCTGCACGCCGAGCCGCCGCCGATGCATGTCATCGCCGCCCCGCGCCGCTAGATGTCGCCTCTGCTGCTCGCTGCCCCGCCCCACAGCCCCGCTCGGCCGCCGTCGCCACCACCCCGCCTCGCCGGAGTTGGCCGCCGACACCGAAGCCGCCGCTGTCCGCCTCGCCACAGCAAACATCGCTGCCGCCGGACTCGCTAACTGCCGCTGGCGGTTTTTGATGGAAAACCGTCACGAACCGGTAAAAACCACCAGCCGTTTTTTTTGTTTTCTTTAGATTAGGTTTTTCTTCTAAAAACGATCGGTACGCTCTAAATAGTGAACGTTTTCTGCTTAGGAAGTTTTAGTGAACGCTTTCGTTTCATAGATCTGTTTAGCGCATGTTCGCTATTTAGTCTTTTTCTTTTATTTTAGTTTTCTGCCAGGGACTCATTTGTGAGTATATATTTATAGATCAGCCCCTGGTTTTCAAACGGCTATAACTTTTTACTCGTTAGTCCAAATTCAACGAAACCAATGCCCACATCTTCGTTACGATCTCCTCTATCCAGTAATCCAACTCAAACATGTTTTTGAAAAGTTTAAAATTTGAATTAGACCAGATTTGAATTCAAACTTCGTTTGATCATAACTTGAGTTTCGTAGCTCCGTTTGAGTTGATTCTTTTTGCAAATCGAAGCTCTTGACCTAAACTTTCTGATAAGGCCAAATTCATATAATTTTGGTACTGTTAGAAATTGTTTTATGTTGCAAGAGTTATTTTCTTGGTTTTGGTGGTTTTCAAATCGTCTTCTTCGTTCTTTCTGATCTGTTGAGTGTTTGCTTATGTGTGGTTACTGTTGCTTGCTTACGATAGATTGACCGGAGTATGACGAGTAGAGCTATCAAGAGTTTTGAGTGCGAATCATCTTCATCAACATTGCAGGCAAGTTCACACTTTGATCATATTCCTTCCATACCCAGTTTTTATGCATTAGTTCCACCCTCAAACATTGCATGAGTAGGATTGATAACATGTGGGTATTGGGAAGTAGTTGATGAGGTAGGAACCTATTGCCCTGCATTCAAACCTTGGGAGTTACTATTACGTTATGCTTATATTGACATGCTATGCTCGTAGACGTGGATTGGGTTTGAGAGTATTCATGACAGATGTGAGATTGCTAATTAATGGTTTACTTAAGGTGGCAACTTTAACACACATCTGGGTGGATTGAGGCACTTGGGTATTCCAGCGATTGCCTGTCTAGGCACCTGGGTATTCCAGGATTGCCAGTTTTTTTATGGACCGCCACCCATGTTCAAAGCGATCATGAGATTATTCATACTAGAAACTTCCATGTGCAGCCACAAGCTATCGTGGGCTCTAGCATGGTTGATTAAGTCGTGTGAACTCTTAAAGTGGTAGGCTAGCAGATGTAGGGGTTGTAGGTGGAACGATCTACCCATCGTAAGGTGCAAACGCTTCTGAAAGATTATGTCTCGGTCATCCGTTTCTCAAACACCATGTAGTGCGAGAAATCCAACGGAGGAGATCGGGTCTTGTGGGGAAAAGTGCGCAAACCTCTACAGAGTGTATAAACTAATCATGATTAGCCGTGTCCCCGGTTATGGACATCTTGAGTATCTAGTACTTGGATTATCATGTGAATCTCATCATGTTACTCTAATTAATTTTGTTGGGTTTTAATGATGTTATTATTTGGGATTGAGAATGCTGTCAACCATTCTCAATGTTCAACAACCACCATGATAGTTAAATTAAAATGTACTCCTTTGCAGTAGGGAAAATTGGCTTTTTGCAAAAATATTATAACCATAGAGCCTTTCCACAAGCCAAATATGCATGTAGTGATATTCTTTATTCATCATTATCCTCTGGTGTGAATTTGCCAGTACATTCAATGTACTGACCCTTTGTGGCTGCAACGTCTCATGTTGCAGGATATCTTACGATGAGTAAGTGATATGTGAGGGTTACGATTTCTACACTCAACTTTGCCGTTGGTGTTGATGGGAATCCACAACCTTGTTACTTCCGCTATTTTGGATTGAGGTAATAGTATCTTACGTTACTTATACATGTGATTTACCTCTGTTATAAATCCTTGAGTACTATGTGTGTCAGCATACCGATCCAGGGAGACTTGATCCATTCGGGCCGGGTCGCTACACTTGCACCCAACGCGATAAAGGGGTTGTCAATACCTTCACGGTCACTTGCAAATGTGAGATCTGATAGAGATAGATAAAACTAAACAAAAGATAAAATATTTTTGGGTTTTTTGGTTTATAGATATGAAAATAAAAGATTGCAAAATCGTACATCAGAAATTAATATGATGGAAAATAGACCCGATGGCCATGGGTTTCACTAGAGGCTTCTCTCTTGAAGGCAAATAATACGGTGGGTGAACAAATTACTATCAAGCAATTGATAGAAAAGTGCAAAGTTATGACGATATCGAAGGCAATGATTATGCAATATAGGCATCACGTCCGTGTCAAGTAGACCGACTCCTTCCTGCATCTACTACTATTACTCCACACATCGACCGCTATCCAGCATACATCTAGAGTATTAAGTTCATAAAGAACGGAGTAACGCCTTAAGTAAGATGACACGATGTAGAGGAATAAACTCAAACAATATGATGAAAACCCCATATTTTTATCCTCGACGACAACAATTCAATAAGTGTCTCGCTATCCCTATTTTTCATTGGGTGAAATCACGCAAGATTGAACCCAAAGCTAAGCACCTCTCCCATTGCAAGAAAAACCAATCTAGTTGGCCAAACCAAACCGATAATTCAAAGAGAAATACAAAGATATCAAATCATGAATATAAGAATTAAAAGAAGATTCAAATAATATTCATCGATAAGCTGATCATAAATCTACAATTCATCGGATCTCGACAGACACACCGCAAAAGAAGATTACATCGGATAGATCTCCAAGAACATCGAGGAGAACATGGTATTGAGAATCAAAAAGAGATAAGAAGCCATCTAGCTACTAGCTATCGACCCGTAGGTCTGTGGTAAACTACTCATGCTTCATCGAATGGGCAACAGAATTGATGTAGATGCCCTCCGTGATCGAATCCCCCCCGGGAGATTGCCGGAAAAGGCCCCAAGATGGGATCTCACGGGAACAGAAGGTTGTGGCGGTGGAAAAGTGTTTTTATGGATGCTTCTGAGGGTTTTTGAATATATGTGAATATATAGGACGAAGATCTGGGTCAGGGAGTCACCGAGGAGCCCACAAGGTAGGGGCACCCCCCCTAGGGCGCGCCCTCCACCCTTGTCGCCGCCTCATGGCTCTTTTGATTTGCACTCCAAGTCCCCTGGGTGTCTTCTGGTCCAAGAAAAATCATCGCGAAGTTTTATTCCATTTCGACTCCGTTTAGTATTCCATTTCTAGGAAGCTAAAAATAAGGAAAAAACCAGAAACTGACACTGGGCTCTAGGTTAATAAGTTAGTCCCAAAAATAATATAAAATAGTATATTAATGCATATAAAACATCCAAAACATATAATATAATGGCATGGAACAATTAAAAATTATAGATACGTTGGAGACGTATCAAGCATCCCCAAGCTTAATTTCTGCTCGTCCTTGAGTAGGTAAATGATAAAAACATAATTTTTTATGTGGGCTGCTACCTAACGTATTTATCCATGTAATTTTCTTTATTGTGGCATGAATGTTCAGATCCATAAGATTCAAAACAAAAGTTTAATATTGACATAAAAATGATAATACTTCAAGCATACTAATAAATCAATCATGTCTTCTCAAAATAACATGGCCAAAGAAAGCTATCCCTAGAAAATCATATATTCTGGCTGTGCTCCATCTTCATCACACAAAATATTCAAATCATGCACAACCTCGATGACAAGCCAAGCAATTGTTTCATACTTTTGGTGTTCTCAAACTTCTTCAACTTTCATGCAATACATGAGTGTGAGCCATGGACATAGCACTATAGATGGAATAGAATATGGTGGTTGTGGAGAAGACAAAAAGAAGGAGGTAGTCTCACATCAACTAGGCGTATCAACGGGCTATGGAGATGCCCATCAATAGATATCAATGTGAGTGAGTAGGGATTGCCATGCGACGGATGCACTAGAGCTATAAGTGTATGAAAACTCAAAAGGAAACTAAGTGGGTGTGCATCCACCTTGCTTGCTCATGAAGACCTAGGGCAATTTGAGGAAGCCCGGCATTGGAATATACAAGCCAAGTTCTATAATAAAAAAATTCCCACTAGTATATGAAAGTGACAAGATAGGACACCCTCTATCATGAAGATCATGGTGCTACTTTGAAGCACAAGTGTGGAAAAATGATAGTAACATTGCCCCTACTCTCTTTTCTCTCATTTTTTGGTGGGATTCCCGGCCTCTTTTATTTTTGTAAAGTCCGGAGACTCATCCCAACTTGTGAGGGAATCATAGCTTCCATCATCCTTTCATCACATGGGACAATGCTCTAATAATGATGATCATCACACTTTTATTTACTTACAACTCAAGAATTAGAACAAAATATGACTCTATATGAATGCCTCCAGCGGTGTACCGGGATGTGCAATGACTCAAGAGTGACATGTATAAAAAATTATGAATGGTGGCTTTGCCAAAAATAAGATTTCAACTACATGATCATGCAAAGCAACATGACAATGATGAAGCATGTCATAATAAGCGGTGGAAGTTGCATGGCAATATATCTCGGAATGGCTATGGAAATGCCATAATAGGTAGGTATGGTGGCTGTTTTGAGGAAGGTATATGGTGGGTGTATGGTACCAGCGAAAGTTGCTTGGCACTAGAGAGGCTAGCTATGGTGGAAGGGTGAGAGTGTGTATAATCCATGGACTCAACATTATTCATAAAGAACTCACATACTTTTTGCAAAAATCTATTAGTCATCGAAACAAAGTACAGCGCGCATGCTCCTAGGGGGATAGATTGGTAGGAAAAGGCCATCGCTCATCCCCGACCGCCACTCATAAGGAAGACAATCAATAAATAAATCATTCTCTGACTTCATCACATAACGGTTCACCATACATGCATGCTACGGGAATCACAAACTTCAACACAAGTGTTTATACAATCCACAATTACTCACTAGCATGAATCTAATATCACCATCCTCATATCTAAAAACAATCATAAGGAATCAAACTTCTCATAGTATTCAACGCACTTTATATGAAAGTTTTTATTATATCCCTCTTGGATGCCCATCATATTAGGACTAAATTCATAACCAAAGCAAATTACCATGCTGGTTAAAGTGACTCTCAAAATAATATAAGTGAAGCATGAGAGTTCAATAATTTCTATAAAATAAAACCACCGCCATGCTCTAAAAATATATAAGTGAAGCACTAGAGCAAAATTGCCTAGCTCAAAAGATATAAGTGAAGCACATAGAGTATTCCAATAAATCACGATTCATGCGTGTGTCTCTCAAAAGGTGTGTACATCAAGGATAATTGTGGCAAACTAAAAAGCAAAGACTCATATCATACAAGATTCTCCAAGCAAAACACATATCATGTGGTGAATAAAAATATAGCCTCAAGTAAAGTTACTGATAGACGACGACGAAAGAGGGAATGTCTTCCGGGGCATCCCAAGATTAGGCTCTTGGTTGTCCTTTAATATTACCTTGGGGTGCCTTGGGAATCCCCAAGCTTAGGCTCTTGCCACTCCTTATTCCATAGTCCATCAAATCTTTACCGAAAACTTGAAAACTTCATAACACAAAACTCAAGAGAAAATCTCATGAGATCCGTTAGTATAAGAAAATAAAATCACCACTTTTGGTACTGTTGTGAACTCGTTGTTTATTTATATTGGTGTAATATCTACTTTATTCCAATTTATTCGTGGTTCATACCCCCGATGCTATCCATGGATTCATCAAAATAAGCAAACAACACGTAGAAAACAAAATCTGTCAAAAAACAGAACAATCTGTAGTAATCTGTAACTCTCAAATACTTATGTAAATCCAAAAATTCTGAAGAATTAGGATAACCTGGGAAATTTGTATATCAATCTTCTACAAAAATAATCAGTATTTTATCACGCTTTTGTTAAAAATGAGAATTATTTTCCTGGGCACAAAAGTTTCTGTTTTTAGCAAGATCAAATCAACTATCACCGTAAGCCATCCCAAAGGTCTTACTTGGCACAAACACTAAATTAAACATGAAAACACATCTAACCAGAGGCTGGATGAAATATATATTTGAAAACAGGAAGGAAAATATTGGGTTGTCTCCTAACCAGTGCTTTTCTTTAAAGCCGTTTAGCTAGGCATTGAGATTTCAATGATGCTCACATGAAAGATAGCAATTGAAACACGAAGAGAGCATCATGTAGCATGTGAAAAACAAGTTTAAGCATAACATATTTCCTATGCATAGGTATTTTATAAGTAAACAAATTATCATAGCAAGCAAAAACTACCATATGTAAGGAAGAAGAAAGAAACAATAGCAATCTCAACATAACAAGAGGTAATTTAGCGACATGAAAATTTCTACAACCATATTTTCCTCTCTCATAATAATTACATGTGGGATCATAATCAAATTCAACAATATAGCTATCACATAGAATTTTCTCTTCATGATCCACATGCATGCAAAGTTGACACTCTTCCTAAATAGTGGGATTATCATAAAATAAAGTCATGACCTCTCCGAACGCACTTTTATCAAAAACTTCATAAGATTGAACATTATCCAAATATGTGGGATCTAAAGTTGACACTCTTCCAAACCTACTTTCAATATTATTGCAAACATTATTATCAATCTCATATTCATCATGGGGCTTAAATGAATTTTCAAGATCGTAAGAAGAATCACCCCAATCATGATCATTGCAACAAGTAGTGGACATAGCAAAACTAGCATCCCCAAGCTTAGGGTTTTGCATATCATTAACACAATTGTCATTAATAGAATTTATATTAATATCATTGCAATCATGCTTTTCCATCCAGGAGCTATCGTGAATCACTTCATAAATTTCTTCTTTCAACACTTCATCGCAATTTTCAGATTCATGAATTTCAAGCAAAACCTCATAAAGATAATCTAGTGCACTCAACTCACTAACAATTGGTTCATCAAAATTGTATCTTTTAAAAAGACTAGCAAGTGGATGAGGATCCATAACAATAGATTTTGAGCAAGCGAAGATGCAAGCAAATAGAAGGCACATGGCAACACAAGCAACCAAAAAGCAAACGGAAAGACGAAAGGAAGAAGGGCGAATAAAAAGGAAAATATTTTTGTATTTTTCTAAAAATTGTTTTAGACGTAGGGAGAGGAAATTTAACATCTCAAATTTTCAATTTGGAATGATATACATAGGTCATTCAAGCATATCATATTTTACTGCATTTCATTTCTCGATCCTCAAAATCCTAAGCAACTCAAGGACCCTCGGAGAGAGTTGGGGATTTTCCTAGTTCTCATATTTGAACTTTTCTCAAATATCGAAACAAGGATCACTTTGGTTTTAATTATTTTTCTCTCCGAAAATTTTTCATATTAAAATTATATGAGAGGAGATAATATGACTTTCTCCAAAATAAATGAAATGTTGGAGGAAAAATATTAAAATCAATTTATATATTTTATTTTGGTTTTATCGCTATTTTATTTGAATTAGGAAAAATATGTGTTTTCCAAAATTGCATTAGAGGCCCAAGTAAATGTTCAATTTGTCCGGCATATTTTTATAGGACGGGGAAAATTTATTTCAGGATTTTTGGAGTCCGTTTAGTATTTCTTTTCTTTGTTTTTCTTGCGTCGGAATATTTAAAAAAAAAGTGAACCGCCTTACCGGGCCGTGTCCCCCTGGGACACCGACCCGGCCGGCTTTATAAGCCGACGCCCGAGGCCCCGGCCCACCTCACGCCGCGCCCCCAAACCCTAGGCCACCGCCGCCCGTGCCGGAGCCTGCCGCCGCCGCCGTTCGTCGCCGTTTTTTTCTTTTCCGGTTAACCATTCGTTTTTAAAATAAAACTAGATTTCGTTTTTTAGATCGGTTCGGTTTTCCGCGGTTTAGCTAAATAGCGGACGTTCGTCCCTACGTTCGTTTTAACTAATGTTGTTCGTCCGTTAGTCACAGACAGCGGACGTTCGTTCGTTAGCCTGTTCATCAGTTTTTCTTTTTCCAGGGTTTTTCCGCAATTATTTTCGATCAGGATTTCTGCCCTGATCCTAGATTTAGTTTATCTTTTCGCTCATTTATCGGAATCAGGCGATTCAAGCGCTTGGATCTTCGTCTTGAAGCCCTCTTTCTGTTTAACCAACTTGAACGACATTTTGGTACTGGAAAATTTGACTTTAGTCCAGATTAGTAAACGGATCTTGTTTCTTTCGCAGTTTGAGTTTCGTTGCTCCGTTTGATTTGATTCTTTTTGCAAACCGGAGTTATTGAGTTGAACTTTCTGGTTAGATCTTCTTATTTGAGATTTACCCGTGCTTCTTTGCTTGATTTCTTATGTATGCTATTGTTTGTTTGCAATAGAACACCCGGAGTGCGAAGCGTGCTACTATGAGTCTCTAGGTTTTGCAGATCGTCAGCAAGGCAAGTAACACTTTGATAATACCCCTTTATCACCTAGTTTTTATGCATTAGTTTCAACCCTCGCACATTGCATGAGTAGGATCTCTTAACATGTGGTTCTGGGAAGTATATGATGAGGTAGAACCTATTACCTGTTTTACTATCAAACCCCTGGGACTTACTTCTACGCTATGCTTATACTGCCATGCTACGCTCGTAGACGTGGATTGGGTTTGAGTGTATCCATGACAGATGTGAGTTGTTAATTAATGGTTCAACTTAAGGTGGCAACTTTAATACACATCTGGGTGGATTGCTTATGGGCTCCTGGAGAATCCAGTGTTGTCCTAGGATATCTCGGAGTACCCGTGTGATCATCATACGGACCTCCACCCAGGCTCAAAGGGATCATAAGATTATTTCATGCTAGAAACTTCTGTGTGCAGCCACAAGCTATTATGGGCTCTAGCATAGTTTATTAAGTTGTGGGAAACCTTTCCATGATGGGCTAGCAGATGTAGGGGATTGTAGGTGTACCGGCCTATCTATCGGTTAAGGGGGCCTCTTCGAAAAGATTGTTTCTCGGTCATCCGTTTCTCAAAAACCATGCAGTGCGAGATATACAATGGAGGAGATCGAGTCTTGTGGGGAAAAGTGCGCAAACCTCTGCAGAGTGTACAAACTAATCATGGTTAGCCATGTCCCCGGTTATGGACATCTTGAGATCTGGTTCTTGGATTATCATATGGATCTCATCACTCTAAATTAATTTTTTTGGGTCGATAATTACTTTTAATTGGGATTGAGTTGGAGGAACCTTCTCAATGTTGTTCAACCACCATGATAGTTAAATAAAATATATTCCTTTGTTGTAGGGAAAAATTGGCTTTTCGCAAAACATATTAACCATACAGCTTCCATCAGCCATCTGTGCATGTAGTGATAGCATTTATCTGTTCATTACTCTACTGTGTTACATTGCCAGCATATTCCATGTGCTGACCCATTTTCGGGTTGCAACATATCATGTTGCAGACTTTTCAGACAAGGAGTAAGGTTCGCTAGGCCGTGTCATGCACTCAGCTATGTCGTTGGAGTTGATGGACTCACTTTATCTTCCAAGCCTTCTGTTGTTATCGTATTAGATGGCCTTAAGCCATATTTATTGTAGTAGGTTCTCTCTTGAGACTTCGATGTAATAAGTGTGTGATTGCCACTCTATTATAAATCCTTCGAGTGTTGTGTGTGTCAGCATTACCGATCCAGGGATGACACTGAAGCACAGAGACTTGACTGTTTGAGGTTGGGTCGCTACAAGATGGTATCAGAGCACACGCTGAATGTAGGACACGACCACTAAGAAAAGCCAGAGGCCACTCTTCTCTACTCATTTCTGACTCCTCTCCATTTTCTACTCTTTAGGATGGCATACTCGAGGAACAAGTTTGCACAACCGGATGAAGACACACCTTTTGGACGACACTTGAAGGAAGTCACTAGGTACCTGAACATTAGAATACCAAGCTTCACCGAGACCTATACCGCCACTTTACAAGAAGAGGAACGCTGGATGATTCGAGTTCAAGTTCCAGGAAGGACGTTCACGCCAGTCACTAAACCCATAGAATTTTCCTTTGATGCACCCACCTGGAGTCTAGGCAAGAGTATGGCAGCCCACATTGCTATAGGACGCATCGGCGAAGTTTACCTCAAGGAGCTTAAGGACACTATCTACCAGATATGTGGGCGCTGAGATGAGCAATGGGAGATGATCAGCACCAGGAAGGACATGTCCATTCTAGCATTCATCCAGGAATTAAACCATCACATTCGTCGCTAGGAGAACCAGATGTGCGCAAGCATGATAGATTTGAAGAAGGCGATGAACAAGATCACAGAGCTAGAAGAGGAGCTTAAGTCTACATGCGATGGATATGAGGAGAAAATGATGATACTTGTGGAGAGGAATGACGACATGACAAGGAAGCTAGGAGTTTTCATGGGAGACCCCGCGCCAGGAGGAGAAGACGACGAACCTAAGGAGATTCATTCTGAAGACTACATCATCATCGACGACACCGACTCCGACCCTGATAGTAGTGATGATGACTATGAAGACAAAGCTGGAGCGGATATCATGGAGTCTTCCACCGATCAAAATTTCTAGTAGACCACCATACTATTAGTAGTACTCCCCATGTAAATATTAGTAGTCCGAGCACAATAACGATAGTTAGACCGATTGTATGCCCTTGCTTGATTGATTGAGTGATATGATATGATATGATTGTGTTTGTCTCATGTGCATATGGGTAGTGCTTTCTCACTAGACCTCATTCTATTCTATTCTCTTCCCTCTAAACCCATCAGATGCCTCCGAGACGTGACCCCGGTTTTGCTTTCCCACCGGAGCTCACTCGGTTGATCCAGCAGCAGAATGCCTTGATGCAGTTGTTAGTTCAGAACCAAGGCAACAATAAAAACAACAACAACAACAACCCACCGCCACCACCACCAGTTGACAACTTAGCCCGTTTTCTAAGGTTGCAGCCGCCGGTGTTTTCCAGTAGCACCGAGCCAATACTTGCTGATGATTGGCTGCGCAGGATTGGAAGAGAGTTGAACACCGCAGGTTGCACAGATGTTGAGAAGGTGTGTTATGCCGCACACCAATTGGATGGACCAGCAGCCTCATGGTGGGAGAATTACACATCCACTTTTCCTATAGCCAATGTCACTTGGGAGCAGTTTCAGCAAGCATTCCGCACAACCGACGTGTCAACTAGAGCTATGAGCATGAAGAAGCGTGAGTTTCGCAACTTACGCCAAGGGAACCGTACTGTAGGGCAGTACGTGGATGAGTTTAGTAAGTTATCTCGCTATGCTCTAGATGATGTGGCCACATATGCCGCAAAGCAGGAGAAGTTTATGGAAGGGTTGGACGATGAGATGAGTGATACGTCCATTTTGCATCATGCTTTTATATCGATATTTATCGCATTATGGACTATTATTTCACTTTATGTCACAATACTTATGGCTATTCTCTCTTATTTTACAAGGTTTACATAAGGAGGGAGAATGCCGGCAGCTGGAATTCTGGGCTAGAAAAGGAGCAAATATTAGAGACCTATTCTGCGCAACTCCAAAAGTCCTGAAACTCCACAGAACATCTTAAAATAAATAAAGAAAAATCCACGCCAAAGATGAAGGCCAGGGGGCCCACATCCTGCTCACAAGGGTGGGGGGCGCCCCCCCCCCCCTAGGGCGCGCCCCCTACCTCGTGGGCCCCCTGGTGGCTCTCCGATGTCCATCTTCTGCTATATGAAGTCTTTCGATGAGAAACAAATCAGAAGGAACTTTTTGGGATGAGACTCCGCCGCCACGAGGCAGAACCTTGGCGGATCCAATCTAGAGCTTCGGCAGAGCTGTTCTGCCGGGGAAACTTCCTACCGGGAGGGGGAAATCATCACCATCGTCATCACCAACGCTCCTCTCATCGGGAGAGGGCAATCTCCATCAACATCTTCACCAGCACCATCTCATCTCCAAACCCTAGTTCATCTCTTGTATCCAATTCTTGTCTCAAAGTCCAGGATTGGTGCTAGTAGGTTGCTAGTAGTGTTGATTACTCCTTGTAGTTGATGCTAGTTGGTTTATTTGGTGGAAGATCATATGTTCAGATCCTATATGCATATTATTACCCCTCTGATTATGACCATGAATATGCTTTGTGAGTAATTACATTCGTTCCTGAGGACAAGGGAGAAGTCTTGCTATGAGTAGTCATGTGAATTTGGTATTCGTTTGATATTTTGATAAGATGTATGTTGTCTAGCCTCTAGTGGTGTTATGTGAACGTCGACTACATAACACTTCACCATTATTTGGGCCTAGAGGAAGGCATTGGGAAGTAATAAGTAGATGATGGGTTGCTAGAGTGACAGAAGCCTAAACCCTAGTTTATGTGTTGCTTCGTAAGGGGCTGATTTGGATCCATATGTTTCATGCTATGGTTTGGTTTACCTTAATACTTTTGTTGTAGTTGTCGATGCTTGCAATAGAGGTTAATCATAAGTGGGATGTTTGTTCAAGTAAGAACAGCACCCAAGCACCGGTCCACCCACATATCAAATTATCAAAGTATTGAACGCGAATCATATGAACGTGATGAAAACTAGCTTGACGATATTCCCATGTGTCCTCGGGAGCGCTTTTCCTATTATAAGAGTTTGTTCCGTCTTGTCCTTTGCTACAAAAGGATTGGGCCACCTTGCTGCACTTTATTTACTTTTGTTACTTGTTGCTCGTTACAACCTATCTTATCACAAAACTATCTGTTACCACTTATTTTAGTACTTGCAGAGAATACCTTGCTGAAAACCGCTTATCATTTCCTTCTGCTCCTCGTTGGGTTCGACACTCTTACTTATCGAAAGGACTACGATAGATCCCCTATACTTGTGGGTCATCAATACTCTTTTCTGGCGTCGTTGCCGGGGAGTGTAGCGCCTTTGGTAGGTGGAAATTGGTAAGGAAAAATTTATAGTGTGCTGAAATTTACTGTCACTTGTTACTATGGAAAGTAATTCTCTGAGGGGCTTGTTCGGGGTATCTTCACCCCGTCTAGTAGATCAAAGAGTTGCTCCTCAACCTACTGAACCTACTGAAAATGAAACTCCTTTTGAATTTCCTTCGGGTATGATGGAAAAACTGCTAGCTAACCCTTTTACAGGAGATGGAACAAAGCATCCTGATGAACACTTAATATATGTGGAAGGATTATTTAAGCTTGCAGGTATACCCGATGATGTTGCTAAGAAGAAGGTCTTCCCTTTATCTTTGAAGGGAGGCGCATTGATATGGTATAGGCTATGTGATGATATGAGATTCTAGGACTATAAAAGATTGAAATTGGAATTTCATCAAAAGTATTACCCTATGCATCTTGTTCATCGTGATTGCAATTATATATATAATTTCTGGCCTCGCGAAGGAGAAAGCATCGCTCAAGCTTGGGGGAGGCTTAAATCAATGTTATATTCATGCCCCAATCATGAGCTCTCAAGATAAATGATTATTCAAAATCTATATGCTCGGCTTTCTGATAACAATCGCACCATGCTCGATACTTCTTGTGTTGGCTCTTTTATGATGAAGACTATTGAATTCAGATGGAATTTATTGGATAGAATTAAATGCAACTCTGAAGATTGGGACCTCGACGAAGGTAAGGAGTCAGGTATGACACCTAAGTTTGGTTGTGTTAAATCTTTTATGGATACCGATATTTTCCGTAAGTTTAGCACTAAATATGGACTTGACTCTGAGATAGTAGCTTCTTTCTGTGAATCTTTTGCTACTTATGTTGATCTCCCTAAGGAGAAGTGGTTTAAATATCATCCTCCCATAGAAGTAAAAGTAGCTGCACCTATTAAAGTTGAAGAAAAGACTGTCACTTATAATGATCCTATTGTTCCTACTTCTTATGTTGAGAAACCACCTTTCCCTGTTAGACTAAAGGATCATGCTAAAGCTTCAGCTGTTGTTCGTAAAAGCAATATTAGAACTTATACACCTCCTGAGCAAGTTAAAGTATAACCTAATATTGCTATTGTTAAAGATCTCTTGTCTGATAATATCGATGGGCATGTTATTCAGTTCGAAGGTGAAACTGCTAGAATTGCTAAACCTTGTGATAAAGAGAAACATAGACCTGTGGTAGGTGTGTGTATTTCCAACATGTTCCAGTACTGGTATCCGTGTTCATCCGGAAAATAAATCAGGTGCTATCTGTTCTCAGTATTTTTTACACATATTAATTCTTTTGAGAACAACTGCTCTGTCTTTCAAATATATTTTACGCAGGATAAAGTCCACTACAAAACTGATGTCATGCCATAGACATGAGGCTCGCACCGGCTTAAATGTCGTGGCCAGCTCTCGCGCCTGCACCGGCTACCACTGCCGCAATCGACTTGTCAGCCCGCGCCTGTGCGTGCTGGTCTCCAACACCACGGCCGACTCCTTCGCCAATGGATACGCGCATGCCACCGTTCCCGTGGTCCGGTCTACATCAACACGCCGGGACCGTACCCACTTTCATAAGCTGCCCAACGGATACGCGTGCAAGTCACCGCTCCTGTTGTTGGGTTTACATCAATACGTGGCTGACTCATCTGTTCGCGCATGTGATTGGCTCGCCCGTCCACGCCAGCTTAAAATGTTGTGGCCGACTCTCTCATCCACCCCTGCGGCCGATTCTCCCGTCCACGCGACTTAACCGCACTTGCGATTGACTCAACCGCCTGCGCTGACTTACAACGTCGCGGCCGTTTCACCCATGAATTGATTTCAGCTTCACTATGGTGATCATCAACTCCGCGGTGGATAACTACTGGCCTGACGTATCAGGTGAAATGCATCCGGTATATTTTTTACATATTCATTTCTTTAAAGGAGCAATTACTCTGCCTTGCAAGTTTCTCAATGCAGGACGAGTTGTCTACTGCAAAAGAGACTATTATATCACTGATCTGTTGAATAACTCATACCGGTTTATATCACGGTCAAATATGGAGAGTCTCAAGCCAACTCCTTGAGTGATCTTAAGACTCGGGGGCTAAAATGACATGACTCGGGAACTCCTGGTCATTGGAGGGAAAAATAACTGAAAGCACAAGTGCTCCCTAGGTGGTTTTGATAATTGATGACAACATATCTCTTGTTGGACTAACATTTCTATCTAGCATGTTTCAGATAAGTTCAACAATGGAGTGGCATGGATTAAAGGTTGTGGGAACTCCTTCAAGATGCTAAGGACAAAGGATTGGCTAAAGCTTCAAGCTCAAGACTCTTCATTTTACATTTTAGTGATCCAAGATCACATTGAGTCCATAGGAAAAGCCAATACTATCAAGGAGGGATGAGGTGTTGCTTAATGAGCCTCTTGCTTCATGTGCTTAGTGATATGCTCCAAAACCCTCAACTACTTTCCCACTTCCACATATGACCTAAACCCTAAGCCAAACTCGGTCCTACCGATTCTTCCTATCCGGCCCCACCGAGTTTCACTTATCATAAGCCACTGCCAAACCCTAATCAGTTCGGTCTCACCGATGGGATCTCGGTCTCACCGAGATGGGCTTGCAAACTCTCTGTTACCCATTGCAATATTCTCGGTCCCACCGAGATATGCAATCGGTCCCACCGAGTTTGCTTGACCAAATCTCAGTTTCACTTATTACCCAAATCGGTCCCACCGAGTTTGAGTAATTGGTCAAACCGAGTTTTGGATTTACCCTAACCCTAGCACATCGGTCCCACCGAGTTGATCCAGTCGGTCCCACCGAAATCTCTAACGGTCACTAGGTTTACATTTTTGGTCCGACCGAGTTTATTGATTCGGTCCCACCGAGATTGGAAAACTGTGTGTAACGGTTGGATTTTGTGTGGAGGCTATATATACCCCTCCACCTCCTTCTCATTCGAAGAGAGAGCCATCAGAACACACACACCATTCCAACTCATATGTTCTGAGAGAGAACCACCTACTCATGTGTTGAGACCAAGATATTCCATTCCTACCATATGAATCTTGATCTCTAGCCTTCCCAAGTTGCTTTCCACTCAAATCTTCTTTCCACAAAATCCAAATCCTATGAGAGAGAGTTGAGTGTTGGGGAGACTATCATTTGAAGCACAAGAGCAAGGAGTTCATTACCTACACACCATTTGTTACTTCTTGGAGAGTGGTGTCTCCTAGATTGGCTAGGTGTCACTTGGGAGCCTCCGACAAGATTGTGGAGTTGAACCAAGGAGTTTGTAAGGGCAAGGAGATCGCCTACTTCGTGAAGATCTACCGCTAGTGAGGCAAGTCTTGTGTGGGTGATGGCCATGGTGGGATAGACAAGGTTGCTTCTTCGTGGACCCTTTGTGGGTGGTTGCTTCTTCGTGGACCCTTCGTGGGTGGAGCCTTGTGTGGACTCGCGCAACCGTTACCCTTGGGTGGAGCCCTATGTGGACTCGCGCAACCGTTACCCTTTGTGGGTTGAAGTCTCCATCAACGTGGATGTAGGATAGCACCACCTATCCGAACCACGGGAAAAACATTCGTGTCTCCAATTGCGTTTGAATTCTCCAAACCCTTCCCTTTACATTCTTGCAAGTTGCATGCTTTACATTCCGCTGCTCATATACTCTTTGCATGCTTGCTTGATATGTATTGTGTGTGTTGAAATTGTGCCTAAACTCCACTTAAACCGAAAAAGCTTAAAAATTGCAACTTTGGCATTAAGTGTCTAATCACCCCCCCTCTAGACACATCTACTTCTAGATCCTACAATAACCCGGTTCCGGAGGACACCGCCATATTGATGAAAATTTAAAAGCCGTCAGAAAATTGTCGGTTCAAAATAAAGATTTCGGTTTAAAATCCGGTTCAAGGGAAATCGGTCTCCCACAAAGCTCTGAAGCTCTCAAATCCGGTTTAAGAATTTCCGGTTCAAAAAGGATTAATTTCTCGCAAGTTCGAGTTTAAAGGCCGTCAGAAAAATTCTGGCTGAAAATGAAGATTCCGGTTTTAAATCCGGTTCAAGGAAAAGATGTCTCCCATAAAGCGTTGAAGCTCTCAAATATCCGGTTTAACATCCGGTTCAAGAAGAAGTTATCTCTTGCAATAAATTAAAGATTGCCAAAGAGAACTTGCTGCCATGATGCGCGGTTCAAACATGGGCATCCTGCCTTATTGGTTTATCATATTATTGATCACATGGGGGATTATGTTTATAAAGCGGAGTTCTGATTACATATTGATCCGGCTATCAAGCCAATATTATCATAAGGGGCCAAAGAGAGTTTGTTGCACAGCACAACTCAAACATAGGCACCCAATGAGCATAGCTCAAAAATATATCACTTGGGGGCTTGGTCGTATTCGAACCATAGCTACACCTCTTGATCGGCGTAAGGCCACCAGGGTTACTTGGGGGCTCTTTGCTTCGCATCGAACTAAGAGTCTGCACCCTTGTAATAGGCTATCAAGCCCGGCTTGGAAGCCTGGTGTTCGCACCTAAAACCCCGGATTAACCTGCCTTCTTTAAGTAAGTCACTCCGCCCAGGTAAACCTGGCACGACCCGCGAACGTTTGACAGTCAATCTCATAGACCCTGAACTTGTCAAAGTTAAAACATGATTGGTTAAAGATTGAGGTCCATCTTAAGAGGCTTTGTGAAATGGTTAATTCAGTGGCCTGGCAGCCCATGAAAAGCCTCGATTTGGAGCCTGGCAGCTCGTAAAAAGCCTCGACTACAAGTTTTCATATGCTTTCATTTGCCAAGTTTTTTCGCCTTTGTTGAGGTTCGTAATATCTTCTGATAAACCGGCGTCCTTGACCCGTCTTTGCTTTCAACTAACAAGTTGTCAGTAGATGATCAGTTATAATCCAGCGTTCATTTACCCGGTCTGGTTTTGACTAACAAGTCGCCAATGTTAGAAGGAAAATCCGGTGTTTATTGTATCCCGGTACGGTTTATTATTATAATCCGGCAAATTAAGGAAGGAGTTCTCAATACTGGAGATCGGGGTTACCATCCTCACTACAAGAATTGGTTAAACCAACAAGGTGATTCAATGTCACAGGTATCATCTGTCATATTTGATTATCTTCAATTACAGCTTTGGTTATAAACCCTGGTTATTTATATGGGCATTATGACCCGCCCTGCGGTAAACCGCCAAGGATTCTTGTGATCTACTTGTGTGCAAGATAAGAATGCATTCGGGTGGCTACCCACCCTGGTTTTCGATGTTAAGTCGCCAGGGCATATGTTATTTACACTTTGAGCAGGATTTGCAGAATTATGACATATAAATTCAAGCTCATCATCAAAATTGATGCTTCAAAATGGCTATCCATTTTGGATTTTCTCAAAGGCTATCAGCCGCCGGGTTATAAAAATTCCGGCTTACAATGAATGCGCATTAAGTCGCCATCGGCCAAGAGCCGCCGAGTATTTAAACTCCGGATTTACTTATCAACTGGTAAGATATTCATATCTTTCATAGCTAAAATTGGCTGGATTTTCATGATGATATTGAATGATTGAGGTTTTTAAACCGGATTATATTATTCAAATCTTCAAATAGCCAAACATGGCTCGATTTTTATGGTTAGCAATAACTAGTATTATGATCAAGGTTTTCAAAGTCGCTTTAAGTGCAATGGCTGTCATATTATCAATGGATACGATTTATTCTACAATGGAGGGAATAGTCCCGACTCTCTATAGGCTTACGACACGGCACTTGGGGGCTACATTATTCAAATGGAGATTATATCAAATATGCAAGTCTCATGTCGCTGCAAGCATGCACCATGACACTTGGGGGCTAATACAAAGTCATTTTTATTGGCCTTATTGAAGATCCGACTCATCACATCATTATATACAAAGTCTCAGCTCAGTATTATCTTACTAAGCCGGCCCTTGGGGGCTACCAATTGCTCCTATCAATGATTCAAGGTACATAAGTCTTAATCCATTATATTCAAGGGTCCACTGCTCAGTTGGTAAAACACAAAGCTCTTAACATTGTGGACGTGGGTTCAAGCCCCATGGTGGAGTTACATCATATGATGTTATTTTCAATGAAGCATGATTATATTTATAAAGTCCCTGCTCATTATTGCATAATGACCCGGCCCTTGTGGGCTACATTGGTTGAAGTATTTTGAGCGTCAGGGAATTAGAAGTCCCAGGTTGCTGCAAGCATGACAACCCGGCACTTGGGGGCTACATAATATGGAGTATTCAGTTTTTACTAAGTGACTGGGATGAACAACATGGATTTCTTCTTAAAGCGGCAGTATTTATACTGAAGCAAGTCTTAAGCCATCACTTTTTTCTGCTCAAGACTTGGGGGCTACATGTAATATGGATATAAGGGAGAAAAATCTTCAAAATCTCAATTTTGAATAAACCAGATTAACCTGGTGTCTGCAACAATCATAACCCGGCGTCATCAATAATCATGAACCGGTTTTGGAAGTCATAGCTTGGCAAGTTCTACATTTTCAAGCCTGCTGAATATCAGTTGAATATTTGAAGACCAATGTTTTTTGTCAAGTTAGAGCATTGAAGGCCGATTCAAATGGATCCTTTACTTACAATATTTATTCTACAAGAAAATTGATTGTGAAGCTGGTCTATTGACCCGGATTTTCTAGAAGAAGGAAATGACAAGGACTTAAGGATGTTCAGGTGCCGGTTTACAAGAGTTCTTAACCCGGAGCACAACCTGTCAAATTGGTTCTTGTGTTTACTTTGCAGTATGAGTTTACCATGGATAAATCCAAGCTAAACTTGGGGGCTAATGTCGGGGATATACCCCGCAGCGTAAACCGGTCGGAAGTATAACCCGACCGGACTTGGCTTTTCATTGGTAACCCGCTAGAGGATTGGCGACTTACGTGTCTGGCGGTTCACTGGTATGATGATTCACGAGCCTGAAGACCCATTGGTGACCCGGTGCGTGTTCCAGATGGATGACAAGGCCCAAGGCCCAGCAGGCCGGTTTATATTAGTGGTGGGCCAGTTTACGAGGAAAGGCGTGAGGAACATTTATCTTACAAGGAGTTAAGACTTGGACTTGTATCTGGTTTGTATTAGAAGATAGACTAGTCCAAATCCTAATAGGACTCCACATGTAACCCGCCCCTTCAACATATATAAGGAGGGGCAGGGCTCCCCAAAGAGGGACAAGCAAGAAACAATCTATAGGGCTAGACACAAAGGGGGAGCCGGCTTATGCGGCGACTCTCTCATGAGCATAAGGAGATCTAGCCACAAACAACATGTAGGGCTATTACCGGATGATGTTTCCCAGGGCCCGAAGCTGTCTAAATCCTTGTCTTGTGCATTGATCCGCCCTGCGTCTCTCGTCCCGCTCAACCCCTCTCAAGCTACTACAAAGATGTGTTGGCCTCATGACTAAGTACTTGCACTAGGACATCTGCCGTGACAATTCCACAACAGCGTGCCTGTTATTTCTGTTAAAATAGGAGATCATTGTTATCATGGCTTATGTGATATGGGTGCTAGTGCTAGTGTAATACCTATTGACTTATACGAAGGAATTAAGAATGAAATTGCACCTGTTGAGTTAGAAGATATTGATGTTACAATTAAAATTGCTAATGGAGATACTATTGCACCAATTGAAATTGTTAGAGATGTTGAAGTCTTGTGTGGGAAGACTAAATATCCTGCTGATTTTCTTGTTCTTGGTTCCCCACAAGATAGCTTTTGTCCCATTATATTTGGTAGACCCTTCTTAAATACTGTCAATGCTACCATAGACTGCACAAAGAATGTTGTTACTATTGGATTGGATGATATGGTTCATGAGTTTAATTTCTCTAAATTTAGTAAACAACATCGTGAGGAAGAATTACCTAGTAAGGATGAAATTATTGGTATTGCTTCTATTGCCGTACCTCCTAGTGATCCTTTAATTAGAACACTATTTTCTAGACCATGAAAATGATATGTTCATGAACGAAAGAAGGGAAATAGATGAAGTATTCTTTAAACAGGAACCTATTCTGCAACACAATTTGCATGTTGAAATCTTAGGGGATCCTCCTCCACCCAAGGGTGATCCTGTGTTTGAGCTTAAACCTTTGCCTGATAATCTTAAATATGCTTATCTTGATGAAAAGAAGATATATCCTGTTATTATTAGTGCTAACCTTTCAGAGCATGAAGAAGAAAGATTATTGAAAACTCTGAAGAAGCACCGTGCTGCTATTGGATATACTCTTGATGATCTTAAGGGCATTAGTCCCACTATATGTCAACATAAAATAAATTTGGAAGCAGATGCCAAACCAGTTTGTGATCCTCAACGACGTCTGAATCCTAAGATGAAAGAAGTGGTAAGAAAAGAAATACTAAAGCTTCTAGAGGCAGGTATACTCTATCCCGTTGCTGATAGTGAGTGGGTAAGTCCTGTCCATTGTGTCCCTAAGAAGGGAGGTATTACTGTTGTTCCTAATGATAAAGATGAATTGATTCCACAAAGAATTATCACAGGTTATAGGATGGTAATTGATTTCCGCAAATTAAATAAAGCTACTAAGAAAGATCATTACCCCTTAACTTTTATTGATCAAATGCTATAAAGATTATGCAAACATACACACTATTGCTTTTTAGACGGTTATTCTGGTTTCTCTCAAATACCTGTGTCGGCTAGAGATCAATCAAAGACTACTTTTACATGCCCTTTTGGTACTTTTGCTTATAGACGTATGCCTTTTGGTTTATGTAATGCACCTGCTACCTTTCAAAGATGCATGATGGCTATATTCTCTGACTTTTGTGAAAAGATTTGTGAGGTTTTCATGGACGACTTTTCCATCTATGGTTCCTCTTTTGATGATTGCTTCAGCAATCTTGATCGAGTTTTGCAGAGATGTGAAGAAACTAATTTTGTCTTGAATTGGGAAAAGTGCCACTTTATGGTTAATGAAGGTATTGTCTTGGGGCACAAAGTTTCTGAAAGAGGTATTGAAGTTGATAAAGCCAAGGTTGATGCTATTGAAAAGATGCCATGTCCCAAGGACATCAAAGTTATAAGAAGTTTCCTTGGTCATGCTGGATTTTACAGGAGGTTCATTAAGGACTTATCAAAAATTTCTCAGCCTCTGACTAATTTATTGCAAAAAGATATACCATTTGTCTTTGATGATGATTGTGTAGAAGCATTTGAAATACTTAAGAAAGCATTAGTCTCTGCACCTGTTGTTCAGCCACCTGATTGGAACCTACCCTTTGAAATTATGTGTGATGCTAGTGATTATGCTGTAGGTGCTGTTCTAGGGCAAAGAGTTGATAAGAAATTAAATGTTATTCATTATGCTAGTAAGACTCTAGACAATGCTCAAAGAAATTATGCTACTACTGAAAAAGAGCTTTTAGCAGTTGTATTTGCTTGTGATAAGTTCAGATCTTATATTGTTGATTCTAAAGTAACTATTCAAACAGATCGTGCTGCTATTAAATACCTTATGGAAAAGAAAGATGCTAAACCTAGACTTATTAGATGGGTTCTCTTGCTACAAGAATTTGATTTGCATATTGTTGATAGAAAGGGAGCTGAGAACCCCGTTGTAGACAACTTGTCTAGGTTAGAAAATATTCTTGATGACCCACTACCTATTAATGATAGCTTTCCTGATGAACAATTAAATGTTATAAGTACTTCTCGTAGTACTCCATGGTATGATGATTATGCTAATTATATTGTTGCTAAGTTTATACCACCTAGCTTCACATACCAGCAAAAGAAAAAGTTTTTCTATGATTTAAGACATTATGTTTGGGATGACCCACATCTTTATAAAGGAGTAGATGGTGTTATTAGATGTTGTGTACCTGAGCATGAACATGAATAGATCCTACGCAAGTGTCATTCCGAGTCTTATGGAGGACACCATGCTGGAGATAGAACTGCACATAAGGTATTGCAATCTGGTTTTTATTGGCCTACTCTCTTCAAGGATGCCCGTAAGTTTGTCTTGTCTTGTGATGAATGTCAAAGAATTGGTAATATTAGTAGACATCAAGAAATGCCTATGAATTATTCTCTTGTTATTGAACCATTTGATGTTTGGGGCTTTGATTATATGGGACCTTTTCCTGCCTCTAATGGATACACACATATTCTAGTTGCTGTTGATTACGTTACTAAGTGGGTAGAAGCTATTCCAACTAGTAGTGCTGATCATGACACTTCTATTAAAATGCTTAAGGAAGTTATTTTCCCGAGGTTTGGAGTCCCTAGATATTTAATGACTGATGGTGGTTCACACTTTATTCATGGTGCTTTCCGTAAAATGCTTGCTAAATTTGATGTTAATCATAGAATTGCATCTCCTTATCACCCACAGTCTAGTGGTCAAGTAGAGTTGAGCAATAGAGAGCTCAAATTAATTTTGCAAAAGACTGTTAATAGGTCTAGAAAGAATTGGTCCAAGAAACTTGATGATCTCTGTTGGAAAAGGCAGTGCCTAGGAGGCGCTTAGGCACGCCTAGGCGCTAGGCAGTGGCCAAACGCCTCGCCTAGGGCATAAATGAAGGTCTAGGCAGGGAAAGCAAGGAATTATCTACCCAAGTAAGAAATCGTGCCACATACCCACTAATATGCAAAACGAGTTATATTCCAATGGCAGTAGATGGTAATCAACTTATTTATATGCCCTAAACTAATATCAACACCCATATAATAATCACAAAGAAACTACGAGTAAAAATTATATTACCGCCTAGGCCACGCCTAGGGCACTTAGGCACTGCCTAGGCACTAGGCGAAGGCCAACCGCCTCGCCTACGCCTACCGCTTTTTCCAACCCTGTTGATGATACATTATGGGCTTATAGAACTGCATATAAAAATCCTATGGGTATGTCTCCGTATAAAATGGTTTATGGAAAAGCATGTCACTTACCTCTCGAACTAGAACATAAGGCATATTGGGCTATTAAAGAGCTTAACTATGATTTTAAACTTGCCGCTGAGAAAAGGTTATTTGATATTAGCTCACTTGATGAATGGAGAACCCAAGCTTATGAAAATGCCAAGTTGTTTAAAGAAAAAGTTAAAAGATGGCATGACAAAAGGATACAAAAGCGTGAGTTTAATGTAGGTGATTATGTATTGCTATACAACTCTCTTTAAGATTTTTTGCAAGAAAACTTCTCTCTAAATGGGAAGGCCCCTATGTTATCGAAGAGGTCTATCGTTCCGGTGCCATAAAAATCAACAACTTCGAGGGCACAAATCTGAAGGTGGTAAACGGTCAAAGAATCAAACATTATATCTCAGGTAATCCCATAAATGTTGAAACCAATATTATTGAAACCGTAACCCCGGAGGAATACATAAGGGACACTTTCCGGAACGTTCCAGACTCCGAAAAGGAATAGGTATGTGGTACGGTAAGTAAACCGACTCCAAAACAATTTTTAAGGCAATAATTCTCCGTTTTGGAATATTTAGAAAAATAGAAAAATAAGTAGCAGTCCAGGAAGGACACGAGGGTGGTGGGCTCGCCCTACCCACTGGGCGCGCCCCCCTACCTCGTGAGCACCTCGTGTGCCTTTCGGACTCCGTTTTCTTGCACGTTACGTATTTTGGTCGGTAAAAATTCATTATATAATCTCCTGAAGGTTTTGACTCCCGTATCACGCAAATTTCTTCTGTTTTCGTTTCGAGCTGTCCCGTTGCAGATTAAATCAACATGTCTTCCCAGGATTCAGAAGGAGAAAGCTATGTGGATGATTACTTAGCAAATCCAAAGGTCTATGGAGATGTGGAACACGATGGGTGGACCACGGAGGAAGAAGAGGACTATGAACCCAAGGGGAAGGAGGAGACGAGCTCAGATGAAGATGAAGCACCATTACCTCAACTTGGGGACATGCACGTGGAGTTCAAAAAGCCAAGTCTCCCTGATAGGGTAAAGAAACCCAAGTTCGAGTTTATCCCTTTTCGTCTCTTGCAGGAAAATAAGCAGGACCTATGCAAAAAGATATTAACCCTGGAGTGGGAGATTGATGATCTGAGGGATCAAAATGCCGTCCTCAAGAGCAAATTAAGGGAGAAGCCTAAGCCATCAACTAAGCCAACATCACCACCACCTTCTTCACCAACCAAGGAGATATAATCACATGGGTATGGGCACTCCCCTTGGCAACTGCCAAGCTTGGGGGAGGTGCCCCAGTATCGTATCACAATCACAACTCCTATCTTTACCGTTTTTCTTAGTTCGATCCTATTAGTAGTATCTTGATCTAGTAGAATAAAGTTTATGGCATGATCTAGTTTTGAGTTTGCTTTATGATCTCTCTATGTAATCGAGTCTGTGAGCTATATATAATAAAGATTAGTGTTTAGTCAAGGGCTTGATTATTTTGCCATGATCTTGGGTGAATAAAAGAAAAGAGAAAAAGAATAAAAAGAAACAAAAAGTTCATATTGATCTTATTGAGAATAATGACTTCACATAGAAAGAGTATGATGATTAAAAGTTGTTGGGAGTTGGCAAGCATAGCTTTGGTCATTGTTGCAATTAATAGGAAGTAATAAGGAAAGAGAGGTTTTCACATATAGATATATTATCATTGACATCTTTTATGATTGAGAGCACTCATTAAAATATGACATGCTAAAGAGTTGATGTTGGACAAGGAAGACAATGCAATGAGTTATGTCTTTCTTATATCTGAGATAAAGTATGTTGTCATGGATTATCTAACTTGTTCAGCTTGCCTTTCCCCCTCATGCTAGCCAAATTCTCAGTACCAAGTAGAAATACTACTTGTGCTTCCAAACACCCTTAAACCAGTTTTGCCATGAGAGTCCACCATATCTACCTATGGATTGAGTAAGATCCTTCAAGTAAGTTGTCATCGGTGCAAAGCAATAAAAATTGCTCTAGATATGTATGATTGATTGGTGTGGGAGAAATAAGCTTTATACGATCTTGTGATGTGGAAGTAATAAAAGTGACGGACTGCATAATAAAGGTTCATATCACAAGGGGCAATATAAAGTGACGTTCTTTCGCATTGATATTTTATATATCCAACCATAAAAGCGCATGGCAACCTCTGCTTCCCTCTACGAAGGGCCTATCCTTTATTATTATCTTCTACCTTAGGCAAGAGTCATGGTGATCTTCACCTTTTATTTTTCATTTTATCCTTTGGCAAGCTCAGCATGTTGGAAAGAACATGATATATATATATATATCTAATTGGATGTAGGGGAGCATGAACCATTATTGTTGGCATTACCCTTGAGGTAAAAGGTTGTGGGGCAAAACTATAAGCCCCTATCTTTCTCTGTGTCCGATTAAAACTTCATAACCACAAGTATTGCGTGAGTGTTAGCAATTATGAAGGACTAAATGATAGTTGAGTATGTGGACTTGCTTTTTAGCTCTGACATAGACTCTTTCTGATGTTATGATAAATTGCAATTGCTTCAATGACTGAGATTATAGTTTGTCGGAGCCCAATAAGGTTTATGATTTATACTTCTGCATTGTGAATGGATCATCACTTGAACATAAGGAATCATATGATAAAATCTATATATGTTGCTGTATGAGAATAATCATGATGCCTTCATGTATGTATTTTATTTTTATCGACGCCTCTACCTCTAAACATGAGGACATATTTATTGTTATCGGCTTTTCTCTTGAGGACAAGCGAGGTCTAAGCTTGGGGGAGTTGATACGTCCATTTTGCATCATGCTTTTATATCGATATTTATCGCATTATGGACTATTATTTCACTTTATGTCACAATACTTATGGCTATTCTCTCTTATTTTACAAGGTTTACATAAGGAGGGAGAATGCCGGCAGCTGGAATTCTGGGCTGGAAAAGGAGCAAATATTAGAGACCTATTCTGCGCAACTCCAAAAGTCCTAAAACTCCACGGAACATCTTAAAATAAATAAAGAAAAATCCACGCCAAAGATGAAGGCCAGGGGGCCCACACCCTGCTCACGAGGGTGGGGGGCGCCCCCCTAGGGCGCGCCCCCCTACCTCGTGGGCCCCCTGGTGGCTCCCTGATGTCCATCTTCTGCTATATGAAGTCTTTCGATGAGAAAAAAAATCAGAAGGAACTTTTCGGGACGAGACTCCGCTGCCACGAGGCGGAACCTTGGCGGATCCAATCTAGAGCTCCAGCAGAGCTGTTCTGCCGGGGAAACTTCCCTCCGGGAGGGGGAAATCATCACCATCGTCATAACCAACGCTCCTCTCATCGGTAGAGGGCAATCTCCATCAACATCTTCACCAGCACCATCTCATCTCCAAACCCTAGTTCATCTCTTGTATCCAATTCTTGTCTTAAAGTCCGGGATTGGTGCTAGTAGGTTGCTAGTAGTGTTGATTACTCCTTGTAGTTGATGCTAGTTGGTTTCTTTGGTGGAAGATCATATGTTCAGATCCTATATGCATATTATTACCCCTCTGATTATGAACATGAATATGCTTTGTGAGTAATTATGTTCGTTCCTGAGGACAAGGGAGAAGTCTTGCTATGAGTAGTCATGTGAATTTGGTATTCGTTTGATATTTTGATAAGATGTATGTTCTCTAGCCTCTAGTGGTGCTATGTGAACGTCGACTACATAACACTTCACCATTATTTGGGCCTAGAGGAAGGCATTGGGAAGTAATAAGTAGATGATGGGTTGCTAGAGTGACAGAAGCTTAAACCCTAGTTTATGCGTTGCTTCGTAAGGGGCTGATTTGGATCCATATGTTTCATGCTATGGTTAGGTTTAGCTTAATACTTTTGTTGTAGTTGTGGATGCTTGCAATAGAGGTTAATCATAAGTGGGATGCTTGTTCAAGTAAGAACAGCACCCAAGCACGGGTCCACCCACATATCAAATTATCAAAGTATCGAACGCGAATCATATGAACATGATGAAAACTAGCTTGACGATATTACCATGTGTCCTCGGGAGCACTTTTCCTATTATAAGAGTTTGTTCCGGCTTGTCCTTTGCTATAAAAGGATTGGGCCACCTTGCTGCACTTTATTTACTTTTGTTACTTGTTGCTCGTTACAACCTATCTTATCACAAAACTATCTGTTACCACTTATTTCAGTACTTGCAGAGAATACCTTGCTGAAAACCTCTTATCATTTCCTTTTGCTCCTCGTTGGGTTCGACACTCTTACTTATTGAAAGGACTACGATATATCCCCTATACTTGTGGGTCATCAATGAGTATGCAGTTAATGGTGGCAACCTTTAACAACTACCAGGAGTTGGTAGATAAAGCTCTCATGATCAAAGGGAAGCAGCAGTAGATAGAGAGCCGCAAGGGGAAATATGGACAAGGGAAGTACAATTCAGGAGCTCAGTAGAAGTCTCGCCTTACCCCGAACTCGGGGGGGGGGGGGGGGCTTACCCATAACCATGGAGGCCACACTCAAAATGGAGGAAGTTCTCATAATCATAATGGCCCAAAGAATGGGAATGGGAATGGAGCAAGCAGCAATCAGAATCGCTCCAATCCAGGCACACTCGCCAAGAGGGACCTAAGCCACGTTACTTGTTTCAAGTGCGGGAAGACTGGACACTATGCTACTGAGTGCCCTAAAACGAAGAACGGAAATGGTAATGGGAGCTCTGGGAAGAAGCCCAATCCATTTAACAAAGGACAAGTGAACCACGTGAACATGGAGGAGGTTGAAGAGCAACCAGATGCAGTTATCGGTAAGTTTTTAGTTAAGTCGTTTACTGCAATTGTTCTTTTTGATGCTGGTGCATCGCATTCATACATATCAAGGGGATTTTTGGATAAGTATAAGTTTCCCACTAAAGTTCATAAGACACCTATGCTAGTAACCTCACCCGGAGCTGAGTATATGGCAAGCAGTGGATGTTTTCAGATGCCCTTAACCATAGGTAGTCATGTTTTCCCCTCTGACTTGATAATTCTGGAGTCGCAAGGATTGGATGTGATACTAGGAATGGATTGGCTGTTGATGTATGGAGGAAACATCGATTGCGCCAGTAAGTCAAGTCTGCTTACCACCCCGGAGGGAAAAAGGATCAAGTATGTATCCAGGCATGCGCCAAGGAGAACCCAAGTAAATTCTCTCACGAGAGTTGTTCAGGAGGAAGTGCCTGTTGTGAAGGATTACCTAGATGTATTTCCAGAGGAGTTACCAGGCATACTGCCAGATCGAGAGATCGAGTTTTTGATAGAGCTATTGCCAGGCACCGGGCCTATATCAAAGAGACCCTACCGGATGCCCGTGAATGATCTGGAGAAGATCAAGAAACAGATTAAGGAGTTATTGGAGAAAGGTTACATCTGACGGAGTTCATCACCATGGGGAGCCCAGTGCTATTGGTTGAGAAGAAGGATAAGCCTCTGAGAATGGTTGTTGATATCGGGCATTGAATGAAGTGACAATCAAGAACAAGTACCCACTGCCGATGATCAATGATCTGTTTGACCAGCTGCAAGGAGCTAAAGTGTTTTCGAAGATCGACCTGCGATTAGGTTACCACCAGCTGAAGATTCGAGAAAAGGATATACCTAAGGCAGCTTTCACCACAAGGTATGGGATATATGAGTATACGGTTATGTCATTTGGACTGACTAACGCCCCTGCCTATTTCATGAGTATGATGAATAAGGTGTTCATGGAGTTCTTGGATAAGTTTGTCGTGGTCTTCATTGATGATATTTTAGTATACTCAAAGAATGAAGAGGAACACAAGGATCATTTGCATTTAGTTCTCGAGAAACTCAGGGAGCATCAGTTGTATGGCAAGTTCAACAAATGTGAGTTTTGGTTGAAGGAAGTTAGATTTCTTGGACATGTTATATCAGGAGAAGGTATAGCAGTAGACCCCACCAAAGTTCAGTTGGTCACTGAGTGGTTGGCACCCACTTCAGTTGGAGAGATCCGCAATTTTCTTGGAATAGCAGGATACTATCGGAGATTTATTGAAAATTTCTCTAAGATTGCGAAGCCTATGACGACGTTGTTGAAGGACACCAATTTCCATTGGACTGAAGAATGTGAAGCAAGTTTCCAGGAGTTGAAGAAACGTTTCACTACAGCCCCAATGCTGATTCTGCCGGATATACGCAAGGATTTCCAAGTGTATTGCGATGCCTCTTGCTTAGGACTTGGAGGAGTACTTATGCAAGACAGAAGAGTTGTTTCGTATGCCTCACAACAACTTCGACCGCATGAGTTGAATTATGCCACGCATGACTTTGAGTTGGCGGCAGTAGTGCATGCACTCAAGACCTGGAGACATTTTCTTATTGGGAACCATTGTGACGTGTACACGGATCATAAGAGTTTGAAGTACATTTTCACATAGAAGGAGTTGAACCTCAGGCAAAGGAGATGGTTGGAGCTTATAAAGGATTATGATATGAAATTGCATTATCATCCATGAAAGGCCAATGTCGTAGCAGACGCTTTGAGCCGGAAGAGTTATGCCAATACCTTAGTAACAAGACGTTTGCCAAGGGAGTTAGCAGAAGATTTCAAGGAGCTACATTTAGAGATTGTTCCCAGAGGTTTTGTTACAACCATGGAAGTTCAGTCAACATTGTTGGGAAAGATTCGAGAAGCCCAGAAGGATGACAAAGAAATTGTCGAGATAAAGGAGAAGATGAGTGAAGGCAAAGCCAAAGGTTTTTGGGAGGATGAGCACGACACCTTGTGGTTTGAGGACCGTGTATATGTGCACAATAATGCAGAGATTAGGAAGTTGATATTACAGGAAGCTCATGACTCACCATACTCGATACACCCCGGAAACACCAAGATGTATTTGGATTTGAAGGGGCGTTTCTGGTGGACTGGAATGAAGAAGGATATTGCCGAGTATGTAGCCGTATGTGATGTATGTCAGAGAGTGAAGGCAGAACATCAGAAGCCAGCAGGATTACTGCAGCCTATGCTGATACCCGAATGGAAGTGGGATAAGCTTGGCATGGATTTTATCACCGGACTACCTAGGACCCGATCGGGATATGATTCTATCTGGGTAGTAGTGGACCACTTGACCAAAGTAGCTCACTTTATCCCAGTGAAAACCACATATACAAGTGCGAAGTTGGCCAAGATATACATGACCAAGGTCGTATGTTTGCATGGAGTTCCGACAACCATCGTATCAAATAGAGGAACACAGTTTACTTCAAAGTTTTGGCACCAACTGCACCAGACTTTGGGAACCAGGCTGGAGTTCAGTACAGCTTTTCACCGCAGACAAATGGACAGACTAAGAGAGTCAATCAGATTCTGGAGGACATGTTGAGAGCTTGTGCGCTAGACTACGGGTCTAGTTGGGATGATAATTTACCCTACGCGGAGTTCTCGTACAACAACAGCTACTAGGCCAGTTTGAAGATGGCACCGTTTGAAGCCCTGTACGGAAGAAGATGCCGAACACTGTTGATGTGGGATGAAGTTGAAGACCGCCAGTTGTTTGGATCGGATTTGATTAAGGAGTCCGAAGAGAAGGTTAAGCTGATTCGAGATAGACTAAAGGTAGCTCAGTCCAGACAGAAGAGTTATGCACACTCGAAACGCAAGGAGGTAGTCTATGAAATCGGAGACAGAGCATATCTGCGAGTGTCACCTCTTTGAGGAGTTAAGCATTTTGGAGTTAAGGGAAAGTTAGCCCCGAGGTTTGTAGGGCCGTACCGTGTTTTGGAACGCATGGGAGAGGTTGCCTACAAGTTGGGGTTACCTGAAGGACTATGAGGAGTTCATGATGTGTTTCACGTTTCCCAGTTGAAGAAGTGCCATGCTGAGATGACCGATATTCCTCTGAGAGATATAATGCCCCTGGAAGCAATTCAGTTAGACAGTGATTTGACATATGAGGAGAAACCAGTTAGGATTCTCGAATTTGCCAGCCGAGTTACTCGCAGCAAGGTTATCAAGTTTTGCAAAGTTCAGTGGAGCCACCATACCGAGGATGAAGCCACCTAAGTAAGAGAGGATGATCTACGCAAAGACCACCACACCTATTTTCTAGCCAACCCTAATCTCGAGGGCGAGATTCAGCTTAAGGGGGGTAGATTTGTAACATCCCAAATTTTCAATTTGGAATGTTATACATAGGTCATTCATGCATATCATATTTTACTGCATTTTGTTTCTTGATCCTCGAAATCCTAAGCAACTCAAGGACCCTCGAAGAGAGTTGGGGATTTTCCTAGTTCTCATATTTGAACTTTTCCCAAATATCGAAACAAGGATCACTTTGGTTTTAATTATTTTTCTCGCCGAAAATATTTCATATTAAAATTATACGAGATGAGATAATATGACTTCTCCAAAATAAATGAAATGTTGGAGGAAAATATTAAAATCAATTTATATATTTTATTTTAGTTTTATCGCTATTTTATTTGAATTAGGAAAAATATGCGTTTTTCGAAATTGCACTAGAGGCCCAAATAAATGTTCACTTCGCCCGGCCTATTTTTAGAGGACGGGGAAAATTTATTTCAGGATTTTTGGAGTCCGTTTAGTATTTCTTTTCTTCGTTTTTCTGCGCATCAGAATATTTTTTTTAAAGTGAACCGCTTTACCGGGTCGTGTCCGCCTAGGACACCGATCCGGGCGGCTTTATAAGCAAAGGCCCCGAGGCCCCAGCCCACCTCGCGCCGCGCCCCCAAACCCTAGGCCGCCGCCGCCGCCCACGCCGGAGCCCGCTGCCGCCGCCCACGCCGGAGGTATCCGCCGCCGCTACCGTTCGTCGCTATTTTTTTTCTTTTCTAGTTAACCGTTTGGTTTTTTATGAAAACCTAGATTTCGTTTTTTAGATCGGTTCGGTTTTCCGCGGTTTAGCTAAATAGCGGACGTTCATCCGTACATTCATTTTAACGAACGTTGTTCGTCCGTTAGTCACAGACAGCAAACGTTCATTCGTTAGCCTGTTCGTCAGTTTTTCTTTTTCTGGGGTTTTTCCACGGTTATTTTCGATCGCGATTTCTGCCCCGATCCTAGATTTAGTTTATCTTTTGGCTCATTTATCGGAATCAGGCGATTCAAGCCCCTAGATCTTATTCTCGAAGCCCTCTTTCTGTTTAACCAATTTGAACAAGATTTTGGTACTGTAAAATTTGACTTTAGTCCACATTAGTAATCAGATCTTGTTTCTTTCGCAGTTTGTGTTTTGTTGCTCCGTTTGATTTGATTCTTTTTGCAAACCGGAGTTCTTGAGTTGAACTTTCTGGTTAGATCTTCTTATTTGAGATTTACCCGTGCTTATTTGCTTGATTGCTTATGTATGCTATTGTTTGTTTGCGATAGAACACCCGAAGTGCGAAGCGTGCTACTACGAGTCTCTAGGTTTTGCAGATCGTCAGCAAGGCAAGTAACACTTTGATCATACCCCTTTATCACCCATTTTTTATGCATTAGTTTCAACCCTCACACATTGCATGAGTAGGATCTCTTAACGTGTGGGTCTAGGAAGTAGATGATGAGGTAGAACCTATTACCTGTTTTACTATCAAACCCCTGGGAGTTACTTATACACTATGCTTATACTGCCATGCTACGCTCATAGACGTGGATTGGGTTTGAGTGTATCCATGATAGATGTGAGTTGTTAATTAATGGTTCAACTTAAGGTGGCAACTTTAATACACATCTGGGTGGATTGCTTGTGGGCACCTGGAGAATCCAGTGTTGTCCTAGGATATCCCGGAGTACCCGTGTGGTCATCCTACGGACTGCCACCCAGGCTCAAAGGGATCATAAGATTATTTAATGCTAGAAACTTCCGTGTGCAGCCACAAGATATTATGGGCTCTAGCATAGTTGAGTAAGTTGTGGGAAACCTTTCCATGATGGGCTAGCAGATGTAGGGGATTGTAGGTGTACCGGCCTATCTATCGGTTAAGGGGACCTCTTTGGAAAGACTGTGTCTCGGTCATCCATTTCTCAAACACCATGCAGTGCGAGATATACAACGGAGGAGATTGAGTCTTGTGGGGAAAATTGCACAAACCTCTGCAGAGTGTACAAACTAATCATGGTTAGCCGTGTCCCCGGTTATGGACATCTTGAGTATTTGGTTCTTGGATTATCATATGGATCTCATCACTCTAAATTAATTTTGTTGGGTTGATAATTACTTTTAATTGGGATTGAGTTGGAGGAACCTTCTCAATGTTGTTCAACCACCAGGATAGTTAAATAAAATATATTCCTTTGTTGTAGGAAAAGTTGGCTTTTCGCAAAACATATTAACCATATAGCCTCCACCAGCCATCTATGCATGTAGTGATACCATTTATCTGTTCATTACTCTACTATGTTACATTGACAGTATATTCCATGTGCTGACCCGTTTTCGGGCTGCAACGTATCATGTTGCAGACTTTTCAGACGAGGAGTAAGGTTCGCTAGGCCGTGTCATGCACTCAGCTATGCCATTGGAGTTGATGGACTCACTTTATCTTCCAAGCCTTCCGTTGTTATTGTATTAGATGGCCTTAAGCCATATTTATTGTAATAAGTTCTCTCTTGAGACATTTGATGTAATAAGTGTGTGATTGCCACTCTGTTATAAATCCTTCGAGTACTGTGTGTGTCAGCATTACCGATCCAGGGATGACACTAAAGCAGAGAGACTTGACTGTTTGAGGTCGGGTCGCTACAGGAAAATGAGAGGCGAATGCCGAATACTGTAATGCAAGAGATGAGAGTTTATAATGGGTACTTGGTAGGCTTGGCGTAGATCTCCCTAGCAACGGCGCCAGGAATTTTTCCTGCTACTTCTTGAGCTTGCGTTGGATTTTCCCTTGAAGAGGAAAGGGTGATGCAGCACAGTAGAGATAAGTATTTCGCTCAGTTAAGAACCAAGGTATCAATCCAGTAGAAGAAACGCGCAAGTCCTCAATAGATGCACCAGCACAAACAATCAAACACTTGCACCCAACGTGATAAAGGGGCTGTTAATCCCTTCACGGTCACTTGCAAATGTGAGATCTGATAGAGATAGATATAACTAAACAAAAGATAAAACATTTTTGGGTTTTTTGGTTTATAGATCTGAAAATAAAAGATTGCAAAATAACATATCAGAAACTAATATGATGGAAAATAGACCCGGGGGCCATAGGTTTCACTAGAGGCTTCTCTCTTGAAGGCAAATAATACGATGGGTGAACAAATTACTGTCGAGCAATTGATAGAAAAGCGCAAAGTTATGACGATATCCAAGGCAATGGTTATGCAATATAGGCATCACATCCGTGTCAAGTAGACCAACTCCTGCCTGCATCTACTACTATTACTCCACACATCGACCGCTATCCAGCATGCATCTAGAGTATTAAGTTCATAAAGAACGGAGTAATGCATTAAGTAAGATGACATGATGTAGATGAATAAAACTCAAACAATATGATGAAAACCCCATATTTTTATCCTCAATGGCAACAATTCAATACGTGTCTCGCTACCCCTACTTTGTCACTGGGTGAAATCACACAAGATTGAACCCAAAGCTAAGCACCTCTCCCATTGCAAGAAAAACCAATCTAGTTGGCCAAACTAAACCGATAATTCGAAGAGAAATACAAAGATATCAAATCATGCATAAAAAAATTCAGAGAAGATTCAAATAATATTCATAGATAAGTTGATCACAAATCCACAATTCAACGGATCTCGACAAACACACCACAAAACAAGATTACATCGGATAGATCTCCAAGAACATCGAGGAGAACATGGTATTGAGAATCAAAAAGAGAGAAGAAGCCATCTAGCTACTAGCTATGGACCCGTAGGTTTGTAGTAAACTACTCACGCTTCATCGGAAGGGCAATAGAGTTGATGTAGATGCCCTCCGTGATTGAATCCCCCTCCGGCAGATTGTCGGAAAAGGCCCCAAGATGGGATCTCACGGGAACAGAAGGTTGTGGCGGTGGAAAAGTGTTTTCTTGGATGCTTATGAGGGTTTTCGAATATATGTGAATATATAGGACGAAGATCTAGGTAAGGGAGTCACCGAGGGGCCCACAAGGTAAGAGAGTGCCCCCTAGGGCATGCCCTCCACCCTTGTCGCCGCCTCATGGCTCTTCTGACTTGCACTCTGAGTCTCCTGGGTGTCTTCTGGTCCAAGAAAAATCATCGTGAAGTTTTATTCCGTTTGGACTCCGTTTAGTATTCCTTTTTTGCGAAGCTTAAAAACAAGGAAAAATCAGGAACTGACACTTGGCTCTAGGTTAATAAGTTAGTCCCAAAAATAATATGAAATAGTATATTAATGCATATAAAACATCCAAAACAGATAATATAATATCATGAAACAATCAAAAATTATAGATACGTTGGAGATGTGTCAGGCTCAAAATCAAAGAATGGAGCAAAGTGATTAATGCACACATGCAACTAATTGGAGACAACATGAATGTGCGCAAGCCACAAGTTGGAGATAGGATTATCTCCATTCTCCATTATAGAGATGGACCGGTTTATCTGTTTTATGGTATTTTACATAGGAGAGAGGAGTAGGTCCTAGGTATTAAGAACAATTAGTTAGTGTTGATTATGACTATGATGATGATGAGAAGTTGTTATTATGTGGTACAATGTGTTAGAGTTGATAATGAGGAGGATGAGGAGTTGTGATTATGAGTACTACGATGATGATGAGGAGGAGTTGTTATTATGACTAGTGACCAAGTTGGTATGTGATGTCTCATGGACGAAAATGATGATAATGAGGAGTTGTTTATGACAATGATGTATTACGATAATAAATTGTTAATGATATTATGATTATGAGTTGTTACATCATTGGGTGAAAGAACCGCAGATTAGATTCAAGTGGATGGATCCAAAGTGACCAAGTTGGATTGCATCCACTTAAACTAACCCGCGGTTCTTTCACCCAATGATGTAACAACTCATTATGATGTAATAATAATCTCTAAATTGCTAGTGTATGAAAACTTGTATAATGGTGTATGAATACGACATAAAAAAGAATACGTAATAATAGTAATAGGGTGTGTAGAGCGGCGCTGCTAGTAACTACCAGTAACGCGTTCTTAAACCAGCGCTACTGCTAAGCAGGTATAGCGCTAGAAACCAACGCTACCGCTACAACTTAGCTGTAGCGTCGTAGCAGTAGCATTGTCTCCCGTGATACTGCTAGGCTTTTCCGTAGTAGTGCATTGTTGTTGGTGCGACTCTTGCTAAGTATATGTATATATATGTTATGCCAGAAGTGTGCAGCTAACTATGCAGCTCCTGTTGTTGGGGTGTTGAGAACTCGACTTGCGCATGCTAATATACATGGAGGTGAGCGGGTGGCACTGGTAGAAAAAGGGCCTGTTGTCCCGGTTCGTAAGGGCCTTTTGTCCCGGTTCTGGAACCGGGACTAAAGGGCCGGTACTAATGCCCTGTCCCTTTAGTCCCGGTTCAATCCAGAACCGGGACAAATGGGCCTCCACGTGGCCTGTGCGCGGAGCCCAGGCAGGAGACCCTTTGGTCCCGGTTGGTGGCACCAACCGGGACCAATAGGCATCCACGCGTCAGCATTTCTGTGGTTGGGGTTTTTGGGTTTTTTTTGAAAGGGGGGGGTTAATTTAGGTGTTTCATATATTGTGTTAGCTAGCTATAATTAATAGAGAGAAGTGTCCTCTCTTATGTCCGTGCTTGGTCGACGCTACGTACTATACATACGTATAGAGAGGACTAGACACGCTAGCTAGCTAGTAAGCAAACGAAGGAAACAGAAGATCATCATGAACATATATCCATACAGAGAGAAGTGATATCGACCACCTCTCCTTCTCCGAGAGATTGGTCAAACAACAAGTTCTCGTATATCTATCCGACACTACGGCTACATATATACAATAATTATCTATTACAAATATAATCATACGGACTCAGGGTCCACATAGTATTCTCCGTCTTCAGGGATCACGTGGTCAAGAAAGAATGCCGCCAATTCCTCTTGAATTGCTCGCATGCGAGCTGGTGCTAGGAGTTCATCCCGCTTCCGAAACATCTAATTTAAAGAAGGGGGTCAATACATATATATATATGAATGAATGAAACTCAACACAAATGATGGTAATAAAATAAAATTGTGAATGTTGTTATTTATGTACTTCATATTGTTCGTCAGTGTAGCCCCGCTCACAGGTCGTGTGGCGGATGGACTCGCAAACGTAGTATCCACAGAAATCATTCCCTTGTTCCTGCCACAACCACTTTACAAGAAATAGAGGTCAATCAAACTGATAAGCAAGAATGTCAAATGGTATTGATGAAACTAGCGCTTGAATGACTAGTAGATGCGCGGAACATGCTACTATAGTACTTACTTTCGGGTGTCTAAATTGCAGCTCCTTCGGCGGTCCCGGAGCTTTTCTGGTGAATTTTCTCCAAACCCTGCCGGACAAAGAAAACAATTACTTGATATATCAGGAAATGAACAAAGTTGCTGATATGATGGATAATGATCGATTTAACTTACTTCTCGAGTATTTGTGTCATGTCTGCATAGTCCTGGGGATCTTTTCGTCTTGAGGCTAAGACGGTTACTAGTCCCTGCTCAAGCTTAATCTCTAGGAGAATATAGTGGAAACTGCACATACATGCATAACTCATCAATTACATTACTATAACCTTGACTAATATATAAGGGAAACCGAATACGCATAAGACATGTATCTCACACCGACGATACTTTCTATTTAGGGTTTCTCCTCTACCGCTCAGCGACCCTCGACGACCCTCGTTCCCGATAAAATAAACAGGAAGAAGAAGAAAAAAAAGAGGAGAAGAAAGAATAGAGGAGTTTCTATTCTTTCTTCTCCTCTTTTTTTTCTTCTTCCTCTTCTTTTTTTATCCTCTTCTTCCTCTCATGTTCGAGAGGATCGCCGAGGGGTCGGGAGGTTGCCTAGTGTCAAAGAATTCAACAAAACCATGTCTTCATCATTAGGCGAAAGTAACAGGTGCATGATGGTACGAAGCTCTCCAAAGTTATTTTGGAACGGAGTCCCAGATAAGATAATTCGCTTTTTGGTACAAAGTTCAGCAAGAACCTTCCAAATATCGTTATTTGGAAGGCCTTTGCTGAAATTCATACAAAAAGGCAAATTATCATATCCGGGACACCATTCCAAAATAACTTTGGAGGACTTCGTCATGCCCTGGTTACTTCCGGCTAATGATGAAGCCATGGATTTCTTTAATACTTTGACACTAGGAAACCTCTCTCGACCCCTCGGCGATCCTCGACCCCTCGAACCCTCGACGACCCTGGACCCCTCGACCCCTCGAACCCTCGACGACCCTAGACCCCCTCTCGACCCCCTCATGTCGAAGTTATCGGGTAGGGGGTATATCGACAACGACATACCCAATACATGCATACATACATACATATCACATGCATCCATACATATATGAACAAAATTAATATCTACTAATTAACAACCTAAATAAAAAAACTAATACATATAGGAAGAAGAAGAAAAAAGAAGAGAAGAAAGAATAGAGGAGAAGACTTCCTCTCCTCTTCTTCTCCCTCTTCTTCTCCCTCTTCTTCCCCTTCTTCCCTCGACCCCCTAAACTAGTTCTCAACCCTCGACCCCCTAAACTAGTTCTCAACCCTCGACCCCCTAAACTAGTTCTCAACCCTCGACCCCCTAAACTAGTTCTCGACCCCCCTCATGTCGAAGTTATCAGGGAGGGGGTATATCGACCCCCCCTCATGTCGAAGTTATCGGGGAGGGTTATATCGACCCCCCCCCCATCCCGTCGAAGTTAATGGGGAGGGGGTATATCGACAATGACATGCATACATGGAAAAAATGCTATCCATCTATACATACATAGCCACATACATATATACATGGAAATAATGCTATGAAAAAATATGAACAAAAAAATGCTATGAACAAAAAAATAATACACATAAACAAAAAAAACATATATGAACAAAAAATGCTCTGAACAAAAAAAATACACATATATGAACATCTATACATACATATAGCCACATACATATATACATTATATATACGTACAAAAAATGAAAAAAAAAATGATAAACAGGTGGCGGCGGCTCACAGCAGCAAGGTTGACTGGCGAGGGCGACGGCGGGGGCGGCGAGGGCGGCGACGTGGGCGTCGGCGAGGGCGGCGGATGGCTCGGGGAGGAGGGCGGCACGGGCTCTGGGAGGAGGGCTCGGGGACGACGGCGAGATCGGGGGCGGCACGGGCTTGGGGACGACGGCGAGCTCGAGGGGCGGCGTGAGCTTGAGGGGCGGCGCGGGCTTGGGGACGACGATGAGCTTGAGGGGCGGCGCGAGCTCCGGGGCGGCGCGGGCTCGAGGGCGGCAAGGGCTCGGGGGCGGCGCGGGCTCAAGGAGCGGGCGGTGACGGCGACGGCGACCTCGGGGCGGCGACGGCGAGCACGGGCAGCCTGGCGGCATCGTCGGGGCGGGATCGAAGAAACTGAACCAAAATTTTCACAAGTGTGGCTTATATAGACGGAGCATTGGTCACGGTTCGTGGCACAAACTGTGACCAATGCCCCCCTTTAGTCCCAGTTGGTGCCACCAACCGAGACCAAAGGCCTCTTTTCAGCAGCCCAAAGGGCGGGAAGCGGCGGCCTTTGGTCTCGGTTGGTAGCACCAACTGGGACTAAAGGGGGGCATTGGTCACGGTTTATGCCACGAACCGTGACCAATGGCCCCCTTTAGTCCCGGTTGGTGCCACCAACCGGGACCAAAGGCCTTGTGCGGCTGCTGCGTCAAAAGTTTAGTCCCACCTCGCAACTTGAGAGGGGTGCGCAGTGGTTTATAAGCCCCACTGCTGCACCCCTCTCGAGCTCCTCTCCATTGCAGGCTTACGGGCCTAATTGTCAGTGCTATGCCTGTGGGCCTACTCGGCCTCCTGCGGGCCTGAATCCTGGCCCTTGGATGGGTTTCTAGTTGTATTCAGGCCGTGGGGGCCCAGTAGGTGGCATTTTTTTGTTTTTTTGTTGCTTTATTTATTTTCTTTTGTTTTTTGATTTATTTTTTAATTCTTTATGCTTTTAGTTTTAGAAAAATTATAAACTTTTTGTTAATGCCATTAGTTTTCAAATTTGAAAACACTTTTTTTGTTTTTTGTTTTCTTTGTTGCTTTATTTATTTTATTTTGTTTCTACTTACAACAAAATACTTATTGTTGCTATTTTTTCCAGTTTTTTTGTTTTGTTTTCTGCATTATTTATTTTCTTTTGTTTTTTTGCTTTATTTTTTTATTCTTTTTGCTTTTAGTTTTAGAAAAATTATAAACTTTCTGTTAGTGCCATTAGTTTTCAAATTTGAAAACACTTTTTTAGTTTTTTTGTTTTCTTTCTTGCTTTATTTATTTTATTTTGTGATTAACTTTACTATAAAAATAGTTTTTTCCTGTTTTTTTGATTTGTTTTTTGCATTATTTATTTTCTTTTGTTTTTTGCTTTAATTTTTAATTCTGTTTGCTTTTAGGTTAGCAAAATTATAAACTTTCTGTTAGTGCCATTAGTTTTAGAAAAATTATAAACTTTCTGTTAGTGCCATTAGTTTTCAAATTTGAATAGTTAAAATTTGAATTCTTTGAAAATTGTTTGAATCACAAGTTTGTGATTAACTTACTAAAAAATGAGAATAGATGCGCTTATAGAGAAAATTCAACCTAAATTCCTAGTAAATTTCTATGAATTTCAGAGAAATTCACTATGAATTTAGGTTAAACTTTTCTCTATTAGGGCATCTATTTTCACTTTGAGAGGAGCTCAACAAGGCAGAGAGGGAAGGGCTTATAAACCGGTGTGAGCCCCCTTCGGTTGGCGAGGTGGGACTAAACTCTGCTCGCAACGAGGACCAACCCTTTAGTCCCGGTTTGTGGCACAAACCGGGACTAATGGTCATGGGCCAGGGGCGAGGAGCAAAATTATAAACTTTCTGTTAGTGCCATTAGTTTTAGAAAGTTGAAAGTTGAAAGTTGGCATGGGCCAGGGACTAATGGTCATGGTATTATGAGGGCCGAACCATAAGACATGAAAGCATTTCAAATGAACTCTGAAAAAGTTGAAAGTTGGCATGGTATCATAATTTCACCCACATAGCATGTGCATGTACAAAACGGACAATGGTAGCATGTTCGTGTGTTACAAAGTTGGCATGGTATCATCATAATAGTTGCGGGAGAAAGTCTTCACTTTTTCTTCGCTTGTGTCATTTGCTTATTGCGCCGTAACCATGGATAATCTTCATTGTTTATTAGGATGCTTGGGTCAGCCTTGACATTGAAGGGAGGAATTTCATGAAACTTTTCATAGTCTTCAGACATGTCTGTCTTGCCGTCCACTCCCAGGATGTCCCTTTTTCCTGAAAGAACTATGTGGCGCTTTGGCTCATCGTATGGTGTATTCGCTTCCTTATCTTTTCTTTTTCTCGGTTTGGTAGACATGTCCTTCACATAGATAACCTGTGCCACATCATTGGCTAGGATGAACGGTTCATCAGTGTACCCAAGATTTTTCAGATCCACTGTTGTCATTCCGTACTATGGGTCTACCTGTACCCCGCCGCCTAACAGATTGACCTATTTGCACTTAAACAAAGGGACCTTAAAATCAGGTCCGTAGTCAAGTTCCCATATGTCCACTATGTAACCATAATATGTGTCCTTTCCGCTCTCGGTTGCTGCATCAAAGCAGACACCGCTGTTTTGGTTGGTGCTCTTTTGATCTTGGGCGATCGTGTAAAATGTATTCCCATTTATCTCGTATCCTTTGTAAGTCAATACAGTCAAAGATGGTCCCCTAGACAACAAGTACAACTCATCACAAACAGTGTTGTCACCTCTGAGACGTGTTTCCAACCAACTGCTGAAAGTCCTGATGTGTTCACATGTAATCCAGCCGTCACACTGCTCCGGGTGTTTGGAGCGCAGACTGTTCTTGTGTTCATCGACATACGGGGTCACCAAGGTAGAGTTCTGTAGAACTGTGTAGTTTGCTTGAGACCAAGAATATCCGTCCCTGCATATTATTGAGTCTCTTCCAAGAGTGCCTTTTCCAGTCAGTCTCCCCTCATACCGCGATTTAGGGAGACCTATCTTCTTAAGGCCGGGAATGAAGTCAACACAAAACCCGATAACATCCTCTGTTTGATGGCCCATGGAGATGCTTCCTTCTGGCCTAGCGCGGTTACGGACATATTTCTTTAGGACTCCCATGAACCTCTCAAAGGGGAACATATTGTGTAGAAATACGGACCCCAGGATGACAATCTCATCGACTAGATGAACTAGGACGTGCGTCATGATATTGAAGAAGGATGGTGGGAACACCAGCTTGAAACTGACAAGACATTGCGCCACATCAGTCCTTAGCCTTGGTACGATTTCTGGATCGATCACCTTCTGAGAGATTGCATTGAGGAATGCACATAGCTTCACAATGGCTAATCGGACGTTTTTCGGTAGAAGCCCCCTCAATGCAACCGGAAGTAGTTGCGTCATAATCATGTGGCAGTCATGAGACTTTAGGTTCTAAAACTTTTTCTCTGGCATATTTATTATTCCCTTTATATTCGACGAGAAGCCAGTCGTGACCTTCATACTGAGCAGGCATTCAAAGAAGATTTCTTTCTCTTCTTTCGTAAGAGCGTAGCTGGCAGGACCTTTATACTGCTTCGGAGGCATGCCGTCTTTTTCGTGCAAACGTTGCAGGTCCTCCCGTGCCTCAGATGTATCTTTTGTCTTCCCATACACGCCCAAGAAGCCTAGCAGGTTCACGCAAAGGTTCTTCGTCACATGCATCACGTCGATTGAGGAGCGGACCTCTAGGTCTTTCCAGTAGGGTAGGTCCCAAAATATAGATTTCTTCTTCCACATGGGTGCGTGTCCCTCAGCGTCATTCGGAATAGCTAGTCCACCAGGACCCTTTCCAAAGATTACGTAGTGTAAATCATTGACCATAGCAAGCACGTGATCACCGGTGCACATGGTGGGCTTCTTCCGATGATCTGCCTCGCCTTTGAAATGCTTGCCTTTCTTTCGACATTGATGGTTGGTCGGAAGAAATCGACGATGGCCCAGGTACACATTCTTCCTGCATTTGTCCAGGTATATACTTTCAGTGTCATCTAAACAGTGCGTGCATGCGTGGTATCCTTTGTTTGTCTGTCCTGAAAGGTTACTGAGAGCGGGCCAATCGTTGATGGTCACGAACAACAACGCCTTAAGGTTAAATTCCTCCTGTCTGTGCTCATCCCATGCACGTACACTGTTTCCATTCCACAGCTGTAAAAGTTCTTCAACTAATGGCCTTAGGTACACATCAATTTCGTTGCCGGGTTGCTTAGGGCCTTGGATGAGAACTGGCATCATAATGAACTTCCGCTTCATGCACATCCAAGGAGGAAGGTTATACATACATAGAGTCACGGGCCAGGTGCTGTGATTGCTGCTCTGCTCCCCGAAAGGATTAATGCCATCCGCGCTTAAAGCAAACCATACATTCCTTGGGTCCTTTGCAAACTCATCCCAGTACTTTCTCTCGATTTTTCTCCACTGCGACCCGTCAGCGGGTGCTCTCAACTTCCCATCTTTCTTTCGGTTCTCACTATGCCATCGCATCAACTTGGCATGCTCTTCGTTTCTGAACAGACGTTTCAACCGTGGTATTATAGGAGCATACCACATCACCTTCGCAGGAACCCTCTTCATGGGGGGCTCGCCGTCAACATCACCAGGGTCATCTCGTCTGATCTTATACCGCAATGCACCGCATACCGGGCATGCGTTCAGATCCTTGTATGCACCGCGGTAGAGGATGCAGTCATTAGGGCATGCATGTATCTTCTCCACCTCCAATCCTAGAGGGCATACGACCTTCTTTGCTGCGTATGTACTGTCAGGCAATTCGTTATCCTTTGGAAGCTTCTTCTTCAATATTTTCAGTAGCTTCTCAAATCCTTTGTCAGCCACAGCATTCTCTGCCTTCCACTGCAGCAATTCCAGTATGGTACCGAGCTTTGTGTTGCCATCTTCGCAATTGGGGTATAACCCTTTTTTGTGATCCTCTAACATGCGATCGAATTTCAGCTTCTCCTTTTGACTTTCGCATTGCGTCCTTGCATCGACAATGACCCGGCGGAGATCATCATCATCGGGCACATCGTCTGGTTTCTCTTGATCTTCAGCAGCTTCACCCGTTGCAGCATCATTGGGCACATCGTCTGGTTCCTCTTGATCTTCACCAGCTCCCCCCGTTGCAGCATCACTGTATTCAGGGGGCACATAGTTGTCATCGTACTCTTCTTCTTCGCCGTCTTCCATCATAACCCCTATTTCTTCGTGCCTCGTCCAAACATTATAGTGTGGCATGAAACCCTTGTAAAGCAGGTGGGAGTGAAGGATTTTCCGGTTAGAGTAAGACCTCGTATTCCCACATTCAGTGCATGGATAACACATAAAACCATTCTGCTTGTTTGCCTCAGCCGCATCGAGAAACTCATGCACTGTAGTCCTGCAGAGTGCCCTATCCGCGGTAGCTACACACTGTTGATCGACACAGGCTGCCACAGCATCTTATACTTGCAAAATAAGCAACCAACTAGGTCCCGTGCTTTTCCAAAACTAGACGCACGATCTTTGGAAAAACCCGACTATTTGACAACTCTTAATGTTCAGTAATGCATTTTAGGATATAACTAGCAAAGATGCTCGTGTGTTGCAATAGAAGAAATGAACTAGCTCATCCCTAACAAGTCATCTGTGTTGTCATTTCTCCTCATTGTTGATGGTGGTCACCTGTCTATCTCTTTACGGAAAATGTAATCAATCCTTAAAGCATCTCCAGCCGCGCACCCAACAGGCCCCTCCAGCCAGTTTTTCCACGTCGGCGCCAAAAAAAGGTCCAGTCGCGTCACACGAGACCGTTTTTCGCCGGTTTGGGGCGAAACTGGCGCCTGCGGACCCAAGCCGAACCCGGCGTGCTAGGGGGCGCCGGGGCGAGCGGTTTTAGCGTGAAAGAGCTGCGGGCCGGCCGAGTCAGCGACACTCGCCTCGTCGTCCTCACAACGCCTCGATTTCCCGCGTGGAATCAATGAAAAGGCTGTCGTCGGTCAGCCTTGCCATTGGATTCCCCATGGGGGGCGCTTCACGGGCGATGCGGCGACGCCTCCCTTCCCGCCACGCGTACCCATGGCGCGCAGCTATAAAAGCAGGGCCTCCCCTCGCCTTTGGCCACACCCGCCCACAGCCGACGCCGAGCTCTGCCTCTCCCCGTGCGCAGCCACCGCCAACCTTCCCCCTCCCTCTCTCCCCAAGCCCACCCGATGGCCGAGCGGTTCCCCGCCGACGGGGCGGCGGCCAACGGCTTCGCCCGCCTCTCGCTCCACGAGTGGGAGGCCTATCTCTTCTTTGAGGCGAACGTCTCGGCGCCACCGGACATGCGCGCCGGGCCGCCGGGGTGGAGACTCAGCGCCGGCGGAGTCCCGATTCCTCCGGTGCCCGACGTCGACGCGCATCCCGACCTCTTCGCCGCCGAGGTTGACCGTGTGCGGGCGTCGCTGCCGGAGGAGCAGCGCGCCCTCCCGCAGTACGCCGCCGACAACCACGCGTCGTGGACGGCGTACTTCCAACGCCGGCAGGCATAGCGGCGGGCGTCCACCAGCGGGGCGCCGGTGGTGGGGGCGTCCAAAACAGCTAGGGGCGCCGCCTATGGTGGGACGCCCCCGGCCGCACGCTCCACGAGGTACTCCAGTACCTCGAGTGGGCAATGACCCGCCGCTGGCATACCCTGCCGTGGCCGCCGCCCCGGTCCCTCGCCGGAGCGCCGGGCAATGGATGCCTAGGAGGTTCGGCTCCTCCTTGTCTTCCTCCTCTCACTCCTCCTCCTGCTCCTCTTCCCACTCCTCCGGCTCGCCGGCGGTGTTCGGCGTCAAGGCCAAGCCCGCAATGCAGGGCCGGCCCTGGGGCATGGGCAGAGGGGCGGCGGCCCAGGGCCCAGGCCGAAGGGGGGCCCATGATGTGTATACATATAGAGTATAAGCAAAAAAATAGATAAGGAAAAAATTGTGTGGAAAAATAAATGAGATGTGCTTGGCCCATCAGGTAGCTAGGTAGAAAGTTAAAAAAAAGGTAGCTAGGTAGAGATTAGCGAAGCATCAGCCACGACGGCCGCACAGCGCACGCGTATACATGTGAAACAAATCAATCGGAAGATCTGACTTGTGCCTTCAATCGTCGATTCGTCTTTCCTCGTATCGTCGGCCCGTCGCTCCGCCGCTAAGCATCTTGGCCGCTCGTTGTCGCTGCTACGTGCGGCAGTCCGGCAGACTATTGTTGCGCTGTGCGGCCGTGCCGGCAACCCGGCCATCCGGCAATAGGTTAATACGTTATACGTATGTGAGCGTCAGGACTCAGGAAAGTACATATCCACGATTCCTGATCCATTCATCGATCCCTCAATTTGAGTAGTTTCTTTACTAGGTATTCAACTATCCATCTGAAGTTTCAAAATTTTTATGTATACTCTTCTACATAGTATACATTCAACCATCCTAATCTTTAATCATTCTATGTCCATATCTAGGGTTTCGATTATCCGATCTATAAATTTCTAATTCTTTGTATACTCTTTACTTTTATATAATTTTAGGACACAGCATGCTACGTTGCCTAAGAAGCTTTTTCGGATGATGACTCATCTGATGTTGATCTTGATAGTGCCCTTAATGACTTTGCATCAAGAAACGCCTGAAGAAACCTTTTTTGAAGCAATGGAGTATTATTGTTGTCAATGGAGTGAGTCGAATTTGTTTCTTTTTTGAGGTAATCATGTCATTTTAGTTTTGTTTTGCTATCTTTTGAGTATTTCTGTCGTAATATGGCATTGTCCAATAATTATAATAGTCAAATTTCAAATTAAAGATGTGTGGTTAAAAATTACTCTTATATATATGTTTATGTATCACACGCACACATACATATATATGATTTTACGACATAGGGGCCCATGTCGTCGAGTTCGCCTAGGGCCTCCCAAAACACAAGGCCGGCCCTGCCGCAGCGGAGACACCGCTCGGCCAGCGCACTCGCAGCGCCGGCATTGTCATTAATGAGGGCGGCAGGCGCGCCTCCTCCTCAGCTCCTCCGCGCTACGTCAAACCAAAGACGGAGCCGGGGCTCGCCGCCGTGAAGACGGAGCCGGGGCGCGCCGTCGTGAAGATGGAGCCAGGGCTCACCGGCGGCGTCAAGGAGGAGCTCGACAACACAACGGCCTTGAAGTGGGCGCGCAACAACTAGGCGCGGACGGAGCTGGAGCGCCAGTGCCTCGCCTACGAGCGGTTCGAAGCTCGGCGCCGTGGCCGGGACGAGGGAGGCGTCGTCATCCTCGACTACAGCGATGACGACGCGCCGCCACCACCGGTCCGCCAGAGCAATGCCGGGCAGGGATCCAGCACGGGCGGCCGCGTGAAGGAGGAGAAGGACGACGAGGACAACGGCGACGGCGGTGGCGACGGCACCGACTTCGCCTCTCTCAGCACCTTATTCGGCCTGTAGTCGCGTTTACTTTTTAAGTATTTTATCTACGTAAGAAACTATTTCAGTTCGCCGAAGTAATGCACTGTTTCGCCGAAATATTTGTCCTGTTTGTCGAATTTTAGTCAAATAAATGTTCAATTTTTTTAAAAACATGCGCTTGGGGCCGACCTTGGGCATCGGCTGGGAACCCCATCGCCCCCAGGCCGATTTTACCACCGGTTCGCCCCCAGGCGGCGATTTTTCGAGCCTCCTGGGGGGCCAACGGCTGGAGATGCTCTTATTTCCTTCTTCTATAATTCCTTTCTTTCCTGCCGAATTTGTTCCCTCTTTTAATTTTCTACCTCATAGAATTTATTTAATAGCAGTTTTCTTGAGGCAACACCGATTATTTTATCTGAGCCCAGTAACATAAATATGGCCCAATATCAGCACCGAACAAATTTTTCAGAGCCCAATAACAAAATTGAAATTATTAAAATAGTACAACCTCGGATAGTAAAGAATCTCATAAAATAAAAAAGTGGGTGAATAGATGAAACAATTGAAGAAACACACCTTACTTTATTATTAAAAATTAAAAATTGTAATAGCATCAGTATTAATATTATTAATTATTAATTAATATAGTATTAATATTAAATTAGTATTGATATAGTATTAGTATTATGAGTAGGTATATATATAGATATAAATGGTTGTGTGCATGAGCCGATGCAGATGCAAAGGCTGGGGTTTGTCCCCCTTTTCAAAAAATAAAATAAAAAATACTTGAACATACAAATAGATTTTCATAACCCCGCAAAACAAATTCATAAATGAACAGAATAAAAGCACTATACAATTAAAACTCTTATGGGCATACAACATACACGAATGACACACAATCCACATGCCCATGCATGCAACTCATCACGCAAGCAAAAACAACAACGGCACATCACCCTTCAATACTGATAGGTACACGCGTACGTGCGTGTTATGACCATCTTGAATTCTTGATAACCTGTCAGATCATCAGACGTAGCACTCATAGAGCTTGATGTCCATCTTGAGGCGGAAGTAGAAGTAGCCCTCAGTGGCGTCCGTGCGAATCGTCGCGATGCCACGCGCCATGAAGAAGTCGCCGGTACCGCCGACGATGGAGAGGTCGCGCGTCTCGTCGTCCATGAGGTCGGCGCCCATGAGGTTGAGGGTGCCCTTGTACGCCTTGGAGTCGAACACGAGGGAGAAGGTGAACCACGCGTTGTACGACTCCTTCTTGTCGTAGAAGTAGAAGCCCTGCGCGCGCGCCGCCGGCTCCTCGTCGCCGACCGGCAGCGCCGTACCCTCCGTGACCAGGTCGTCGAACACCACCAGCATGCCAAAGAAGGTGCCGTTGCTCCAGTGCGACGTGCTCAGGTCCGTCGGCTTGGTCACCGGCGCCGCCGTCGCGTTGGCGGTGTTGTTGACACCGTTGTAGAGGATGTCGTGGAGGTAGAGCGTCATCTTCTTGCACGGCTCGTCGGGGCTGCTGGACACGACCCTCCTCCGGCTGTCGGCGGTTGCTCCTGCCAAGCCTAAGCCGAGCAGAAACATCACAAGCACGATCTTGCAAGATGCCGCCAGGCCTTGCATTTTTGTCAGTGCAACCCTCACTGAGCTTAAGCTGCAGCTGGCTGAGGTGCGGTGTGGAGTTAGCAGCTCGTGACCCCGTGTTCTTGTTGCTGTTGTGTTGAGTTAGGACTTGAGCATGCTATTTATAGAGCATGAGCTACGATAAATTGTTTCATTCAGTGAAATGGACGAAAGTGGCGCCAGCGGATTAGAAAAGCGTGCGTACATCCACGGTCGGTACAACGGCTGCCTAATCGATCTCAGAATATTTAGTCTTTTTTTTTGAAGTTAGAATATTTAGTCTTGGTATGATAATCTAAAAAAAAAGGTCTTGGTATGATATTATTGTCGCCTTGGGGCTTGGGCCCAATTTTTTTTACTTAATATGTCATGCGTTGACATGCATGTAATTATAAAAATAGTTCCCCAAAAGCTGAAGATTGTGCATGGCCGTGGGACATGAACTTTATACACCCGAGCACGTGCATGTGATCAGTTTTTATTGTTTGAAAAATATATGAATCGAAACGTCCGCGCTCATCAATCACTAGCATTTTGTCACGATCATCTTTGTAGCCATCAACTCCACCATTCTTCTTTCTCTCCTTCACAATTTATTGCCCGAGAGCTAGCTAGCAGTGGAGACCCATCTTCAGGGCCGGGCCCATAAATTTTAGGGGCCCCAAATTTTTGTATAGGCCCCCTGTTCCTGGGAGCTGGGCCGCTAGCGTGTCCGCGCGAGTCCAAGCGTCGAGCGTCCGCAGGCTGCTGCTCGATCGGAAACGAGATCCTCGGATCCATTGCGAAAGCCACTCGCGGCGCTACAGCCTACATGAATCCTGCCTCTGGCGACGGGCGACACGGCGAGTCGGCGACAGTTCCTCGCCTCTCACCAAAACATAATCAATCGTACCCAGACTCCGGAGCGCCGGCGACGGGCGACACGGCGATAGTTCATCAGTTCCTCTCGCCAAAATAGGTAGCCTCCGGCTGGCTAATCCTTCTTTTTAATTAACCTCGACTCCTACTTCTAATTCCTAATTAACTTTAGAAACGCAAGCACGTTCCACTGCCGCACGGGTGTTCCACCACCATAGGGTACAAGAAGACAAGGACCTGCTGCGCGAGCCCGCCAGGAAGCCCATGGAGCTGGCGCGGTTCGTCGGGCTGTCTCTCCGCCGTGGAGGGGGATACATCTTCTTCTTAAGAACCTGGAATCATTGCGACGGGCCACTTGGATCCCCTCCGCCTGGTCAGTTCATTCTTGGCATTGATTCAGTCTTGTTGATGACGTACGAGTAGCACAGTGATTCAGTATTGTTGACGGTGTCCAAAATTCATTTCTCTTGCTATGCAAATTATGTTTATGTACTGTCCAAATTTCAGTGTTTTGTTGTCCAAAAATTCATTGTATGTGCTGTCCAAATCTCAGTGTTTTGTTGTCCAAAAATTCAGAGTTGGTGTTAGTTATCCAAATTTCAGTGCGTAGATAGACTCTAAATTTTAGTTTATATGCTCTCCAAATTTCGGTGTACTTACCCTGCTATTTTACTGCCATTTATCAAATTGTTTGCTGTCTTTCATCTGGTGATTTCAGTGTACCAAGGTTGGCTTTAACCCTCTGTTCTCTTCTGTTTTCCTAAGCACCCACAAGCTTGCATTGTTGCAAGGACGAATATGCTGATCTCGTAATCAATAGAACAAAAGGTACTGAGTATTTAATATTTCTACTGAAATACTATTATTTTTGCAAATTATTGAAATACTACTATATACGATTTCAGAAAAATAATCAGGTCTCTCATTTAGTTTAGTCCACCTATTTATTTTTCTTTGTAGCTCCGCCACCAAAAGATGAGCCCCAGTTCAAAGTTTGGCACAGGGTCCCGGATATTGCCGAGCCGGCGCTGCCCATCTTCAGCTTCATCGTCGGCATCAATTGAGATGCTCAATCTCGACCTTCTCACTGTTGTTTCATAATTTCTCCCAGCTTACAATTATTTACTTAGAGCCATCTTGTAACAATGTTGCAAAATGAAAGTCTTGCTCGGAACCTTTTCTCCTAGCGTCAACCACAAAAAAACCTGATGTCCGGAATCCACGGCTCTCAAATTGATTGAGATTTAGCTAATTCTCTGTCGACCAAGAAAATAACAAAATAAAAACCAGTTTGATAAAAAAAGTGAGAAAAATAAGAAAAAAATAAAGAAAGAAGATAAATGTGAGAAAACATAAATGAAATGAAAATAAAAAAGCAACAGAAATGAAATAACAAAATAAGGCAACAAACAAACACCTGCTGACCAAAACCCCAAAAATACCGTGCTGCGAAATAACCGAAACACAACATAAGAAGCCTACTACCCTCCCTCGTGCTAAAAAAAGAAACGGCCCATGATGCCTAGCTGAACTCTGCTCGTGATCCTCAAAAAAACAAAACTAAACTCCCACTAAACTCCGCTTGTCCGAAGCAGGGGCGGAGATGGGGTTGGCGGATAGGGGCTGGGGGTCCACTTATGTAATATCAGATGACTTGAGTTGCTGACATGTCGGCCAGATAATAGGCGGCCAACATGTGAGCCACTCGGGTTCTCAATTCAAAACTAATCGAAGTTATAGGTTTTTCCTAAGTGATAGAGAAATATGGTAAAATATGCAACATCAAATGTACATATTACGAGAGTATTTTTTTAAAAGAATTCAATGAAACTAATTTGGTGGTCTAGATATTGATATGCAAACTTGGTCAAACTTTAGATATAGCGCTTTGGACTAAGATATCCATACGTACTACAGATTTGTTCGAAGTACTGATTAGTATCTTAGTTAGTATCACCAATCTTCAAGTATTATATTATTAGTTTATATATATTAAAGGAAAGAGTCAAGATATATTAGTTGGATCGTATCTCACTTTTCTTCCACATCTTGCTCCACGTCATAGGCCTGATAAGACATTAGTACGAAACATTTTAATCCATTATTTTTTTGCCGGAACATTTTAGTCCATCATTCCTCGCTAATTTAGCTAGACTTTTGAGTGGCTAGCTTTTGCATCTTTTTTTCATGATAATATGTGTCTCATTTATATCATAAAGAATAAAGTACCAGTCACGTAAAGATCGATATGACAAAACTGAAAAGATAGCAAAACATCTCTGAGCTTGACATCAACATCTGTCACCTGCCTCCGGCACCACCACAGTAGCCACCGAAGAAAAGAATGACGAATCACCTCCTCTCCCGAGCTCGACGCGGCTCCATCGATGATATGCAACTTTGCGGACCTCCAAGATGGCTCATCAAAAGTGAAGCCCTTGCCGTTGAACGAAACAAATCGGGGCAACACCCCGTACACGCCATCGAACTCCAGACCTGGCACCCCACCACGACTAAAACGCCGAAGGAGGAAACCATACCTGCCATCCATAAACCACGAGCCCAACACATGCTCCGTCTTTCAGATGTCGTCGATGCAGACCACAATCAGCATCCGCTTGGACTACCTTCCAAGCTCCGTGTCGACGCTGGAGCAAACGCCGTCGCAACGGCGGAGCTCGAGGACATAGGTCCACCACAAGGATGCCACCGCCGTCACGTCATCCTTACTTGAACATACTAGTTTCCAAATCCATCCCCAACCATAGGACCGATGGCCTTGTCAGGGAAGGATCCGAAGAATCTTTATTCAGCGTCGTCATCGCCGCCGCCGAAGCAAAGACGATGAGCAACCTAAAAGCCTAAATTACGAGGGAGTAAAATCGATCCACATGTGTGGATCCAGCGACCCTCACCATCGACGACCGAGGTCGCCGGCGGATGGGAGCCGCCGGAGAACGGCGTTGGAAAATCGGCCTCTCCCGACGGCGGCTAGGGTTGCAGCCGCCACTGACGAGAGGAAAATATATCCTTATTCTCATGGACTTACTTAGGGTTGCATCTCGTAGCCTGCTAATTAAGGGGGACTATTTGTACTATGTATATATAATATACTGTCCGTATATCTCATCAGTTCTGTACACCAATCAGACATAATAATAGTAATACATAAACAATAACAACAATGTGAATTTAAACTCTCATCGAATTATACAGAATCCAAATGCCCATGCATTCAGGAATTAAACATCGAATCAAACAACAACAACACATCAACTCACATCGAATCATACACGAATGACACAAATCCACATGCCCATGCATGCATGCAACTCACCTCACAAAGAAAAACAACAGCACCAACATCACTCCTTGATCCTTATCGGCGGCACACGCGTACGTCCGCGTGTTATAACCATGCATCTTGATAACTTACCCCGATCAGACGTAGCACTCGTAGAGCTTGATGTCCATCTTTAGGCGGAAGTAGAACAACCCCTCGGTGGCGTCGGTGCGGATCGTGGCGACGCCGCGCGCCATGAATAAGTCGCCGGTGCCCCCGACGACGGAAAAGTCACGCGTCTCCGCGTCCATGGGATCGGCGCCCATAAGATTGAGGGTGCCCCTGCATGCCTTTGAGTTGAACACGAGCGAGAAGGAGAACCAGCCGCTGTACGACTCCTTCTTGTCGTAGAAGTAGAACCCCTGCGCGCGCGCAGCCGGCTCCTCGTCCCCGACGGGCAGCGCCGTCCCCTCCGTCACCGGGTCGTCGAACACCACCAGCATGCCGAAGAAGGTGCCGTTGCTCCAGTGCGTTGTGCTCAGGTCCGTCGGCTTGGTGACCGGCGCCGCGGTCGCGTTGGCGGTGTTGTTGACACCGTTGTAGAGGATGTCGTGGAGGTAGAGCGTCATCTTCTTGCAGGGCTCGTCAGGGCTGCTGGAGATGTGCCTCCTACGGCTGTCGGCGGTGGCTCCTGCCAAGCCTAAGCCGAGCAGAAACATCACGAGCACGATCTTGCAAGATGCCGTGAGGCCTTGCATTTTTGTCAGTGCAACCCTCACTGAGCTCAAGTTACCAATGAGCTAGCTGAAGAGGACTATCGACTACCTCGAGTGATTAGCTCGTGAACTCGTGGGGATATATATTTTGCTGCTGCTTCTGCTGTTGTGTTGATTGGCGACTTGAGCATGCTATTTATAGAGCAGGAATCGATGCTATGATTGGTCTGATTAAGTGGAATTGTTCGGAGAGTGAAATGGACGCAAGTTGATTGGTTGAGCAGAAAGTGCGAGCGCGCATGGTTGGTTACGCCGGCGTACTGGCGTAGCATATGTATCCTTAGTTTTGTTGCAACGTGCTCCATGCTGCACAAACTAATGATAGAATATTACTCCCTCCGTTCCTAAATATTTGTCTTTCTAGACATTTCAAATGACTACTACATACGGATGCATGTAGACATATTTTAGAGTGTAGATTCACTCATTTTGCTCCGTATGTAGTCACTTGTTAAAATGCCTAGAAAGACAAGTATTTAGGAACGGAGGGAGTAGAATATTACGTCTTGGAATGACCCCAGTATCGCATTTATAAAAACCCTACTTAATTTGTCATGCAACTGTCTAAACCAATTTTATGAGCTGAGTCTTGAGTATGTTTTTTTTTTCTTCCAAACAATGTGTTGTGTACATACAAAGTTGGTGCATTTACAAAGCCTGAGAGGGGACATGAGCATATGAATGGGCTTAGGTTATCATTTAGAAAACCCGGTGAATAATATAACTAGGAAGATGGTAAATATTTAGTGATATTTCTAGACAAGGTGAGAGGGGAATATGAAAGATAAGAATGAAACATACAAACATGCATTCTAAAGTTTTAATATATTCATAGCAAAATTCTAACATATAGCAATTGCAACATTAATAAAAAATATAAGACGTGCGACACAATTCCAACTGTGGTATTCAGAGCAAAATAACACAAAGGTATACAGCCATTCAATAATATTCATAGCAGTAAAGTATAGGATTCATATCACAATTCCTATTAAAACATTCATACCAAAGTATTACATAACTCTACAGCACATAGCATAATATGCACGTCAAACTTGTATAAGACACGTATGACAATTCTAATTTTTTGTAGAAAAGGAGGATGACCCCCGGCCTCTGCATCTGGGCGATGCATACGGCCATTTTATTAATTATTCTCACAAGACCTTACAAAGTCATACAACAGTAAGTCCAAAGCCGCCGTTTAAGCAACAAACTATCGCTACACCTATCCAGTTGATGAAGGGGCGCAGATAGCCTGGGCCTAATACTAAATAGACATCGCAGCCAAGCCTAACATCTAAGACCTGAGACCCCAACCTAGCCACTTGTCGGGTCTGGGGCACACACTGGTCCGGCGTGCTTTCAGAGGCCGCCGCCGCCAACTGCCGCCGCTCCATCTTCAGAACTGTACTGATGCATCAATCTTGCTCGGTCTAGCCAGTGGCGTAGCTGTAGGGTGGCCAGGGTGGTCCATGGACCACCCTGGAATTTTGCCCATTAGTTTAGTACTTCTTTGAAAAAAAGGAAACATACCCAAGCCCAAATCAGGTCTTAGCCCATGTACGCGTGTATGTACGCTGATCGTTCCCAACTCCCCGTCGTTTCCTTTTCCTCTGGTGATCTGGTCTCTAGAAGTCTGAAAGACTGAAACCTAGCGCCATCGCCCAGCGCAAGGCCGGCACTCCGGCAGGGCACAGGCTGACGGCGACGGACAGGCGGCCGGCGAAGGATCCCGGCAGCCGACGAAGGAAGTGCGCACGCACACATAGGTACAGCCCTGTGCAGTGCGCACTAGTTGTTTTCTTTTCTACTTCAATTCAGAGTAAGATTTTTGTTCTTGTCAAATTCAAAGCACAATTTCCTTGTGCTATGAAGATTTGAACGATTTGTTGAGAGTGCAAGCTTTAAAGTTTTTTGCAATTGATAATTTGTCAATTGAACTGATTGAATCATTAGGGCTTTGTTCCAACTGAGTTAATGTATTAAAAAAATTTGTACAACTGTTGCAAAAATGGAGAGGACAGGAGACATTGCATCCTTTTTTATATGGATCCGACAAATAAGGTGTGTTATATTTTAAGCGAATGTAAGGCTTGAACATGAATTTTAATATGCTTTGATAGACCTTATTAATATGTGCTTTGGATATATTCTGTGTGCATATGTTGGTTTGATAAATTTGTGGTGTTAGTTTTTTTGTGCCAATTGGACCACCCTGACATAAAATCCTGGCTACGCCACTGGGTCTAGCTATCGTCGACGCCACCATGGCGCCCAACGGCACCTCCTCCCTGCGCGCAAACAGCTGAGCACGTCGTGGTCGCCATTGATACACCTCAACGCCATGCTGCCAAGTACCACCAGCCGACACAGCTTGAAGCCTTGGAAGATCTGTCGTGCGTAGCACCTGCCGACCAGGCATGATAAAGCGTAGCACCTGGCGGTCAGGCATGACTTGACATCTCCACCGAAGCTCCGTGCAAGACGAAGCCGCTCCACCTCCTGCCTCTGACTTCCAGCGCTGCTCCACAAACGATACTCCCAAAAGAGAAACGACACCATAGTGCCGCCATCGTCCGATCTGGAACACCAGATCTTAGGGTTTCCCCCGAAGCAGCACGAGTGGGTCGACAATAGTTACACGACGATGCCTTCATCAAGGTAATGGTGTAGAACGCCGTCATCGCCTGCCGTCGGCTCGGTTTTCACCGGCAACCATGTCTCCCCAACTCGCAGCCGGGACTAGATGATGGATCTCGCGATCCGATCACTAGGCTTCTGGCCGGCCACCGCCGACGAAGAAGATGACCATCACCACTGGCTACACCGGCCAGAACAGATCTTCCATGGGTGCCGCCAAGCAGTCCACTAGGCTCTCGACGCCGCCGCCGATCTAAAGCCAGATGACATGCCGCCGAAGACCGCATCGCGCCGCCGCCCGATCCAGGCCAGCCGCCACAGCAGCCGCCCGTGGCCCGGGGCAGGGCCGACCGCCGCCGCCGTCGAACCCAACGCCGTCGCTTCTAGATCGGCCGCACCTCCACACATGTTGGGGCCCCGCCACCCCTGAGACGCGGGAGGGAGGAAGAGCCCCCGCCACCACCGCCGGCCTCCGGGTGCAAGCCGCCAGCGTCCTCCGGCGGCGGTGGGAGGAAGGGAGGAAGATGGGCTAGACCCCAGCGGCGGCTAGGGTTGGGGAGCCACCCGAGTCGCCCGAGCGGAGGGCGACGCGGGGGACCTCCATAGTATGACAATTCTAAATGCAGCATTCATAGTAAAATAATATAAAGATATATATCCATTCACTAACATTCATAACAATAAACTATATGATCCATACCACAATTCCAACTGAAACATTCATAACACAATATTACAAAGCTCTATCCACCACGGAGCATAAGATGCCTAGCAAAATTGTATAAGATGAAGAGCAAAATTGTAATCGCAACATCCATAGAAAAATGCACCATGTAGCAACGATTCATGCATTCATACAAAGGAAAGAAGCTCATGATCATGATCACTACCACAATCTATGTCGTGTCAACGACCGTGGAGGATGGCGCGGGAGACCCGATAGCAGGACAGAGGCACCACGACACCACCACCACAACACCACAACCACATCATGTCTACCTAATTTACTACCACGCATGGTGGCACGGGAGGCCCAATAGTATAGAGTCGGGCGGAAAACATCACGACATGACATAGGCGATGATGACGCCACGACACACATTGCGCCTATGGTTGTGGGAGGGTTAGAGTTGCGACATCAGGAAGGGGGTGACACAACATCAGATCAGGTGTAGAGGCATCGGGGATGGTGCCACAACGCCGAGGAGGGCACCACATTGTCGGACCAGTGAAGAGGCGACACACGATGATGGGTGGAGAGGGAGGGTTAGGGAGGGGGTGGGTGAGAGAGAGAGAGAGAGTGAAGGCCGGTGGCGGGAAAGATGTACACTAGAGGCGATTGACGGTAGGAGGGTTAGGGTTTGCAAGGGAAAGGGGGCTTAGGAAGGTGGAACGGTGGGGAGGGGGTTATAATGGCCCGTGCGGTGGCCACTACTGGTTGGTTGCTTAGTTGTCCATTTGTTGCGACATATCATCACTAATAGATGACCTCAGGGACCGATAAGTGATGGTCTCTAGGAGTGGGCGAACCACTCATAACTGACTAGTCGACCTTTGGCCCGTTACAACATAACATTCAGAGAGTCATATCACTAATTGGTTCTCGCTGGATAGTCAGTTGTGAGAATCAGCTATAACGGGTGGCCATGGGCCAATGAGTGTTGACTGGTAGTGGGGTAGGCCGAGATGTTGCCTTGGCTGGCCACCATGGATCTAGGGGTGTGTTTAGTTTGTGCCCAAGATTGCCCCACCAAAGCATTGGCTAGCCAAAATTTTAGTTGAGGTTTTGGTTGCCCATGATTTGGCCAACATTGACAAAAAAAATGAAATAGAGTTGGCTAGAGTTTATTGGCATGCCAAAACATTAGCAACCATCCAAACAAATACCGATCTTTGGGCCATGAGCAAAATTTTGGTAGGGTGCACTTTAGCCACAATCTAAACACACCCTAGGTGCGGATCAGATGCGGTGGCATGGTGAATGAGGTGCGCAGATCTGGCAACCCCCGTGTGCAGATCAAATGCAGCGGTGGGTGTTGCAAGGCTCGCCAGATCATTCGGCCAACGTGCACCACGGCCCATGGGGGGGCTATGGGTGGCACAATGCTCTTCTCCCTCACCGCTCCCGGCGAAAACCACCATGGTCCAATCTGTTGGGATCTCGGGCTGGAGCGGCCCACTTGCGAGCATTGGCATCTTCGTGGCGCATCTAGTGAGCCATACGATTAGAACTCTTGTGGGGCGAAACAAATTGTCAAAAGAAAAGTATCGACCATGTAAATGTACAAATAGATTTTAAAAATAAACAGAATAAAACATCACACGATTAAAACTCTTGTGGGCGTGAAACATACACGAATGACACAAAATCTACATGCGCATGCATCCAACTCATCACACAAAGAAAAACAACCCCACCAATATCACTCCTTGATCCTTATCGGCACACGCGTGCATCTGATTTATAAACCATCTTACAACTTATCAGATCAGAAGACGGCCTCAACCCGTGGCTAAGGCCGCCGCCTCCAAAAACCCTAGCTTTCTGCCTCCCACCGGCGCCGGCGCCAGTGCCGGTCCATCCCGTCTACGGTGGCCCTATGGCCATGGAGGCGGAGTGGATCTCGGCCCTTGCCGGTGGGAGGGCTCCGTTTTTAGATTTTTTTTTCGAGCTTTGTTAGGGTTTGTATCCTGCTCAGAAAGACGAGACGGTGGCGGCTCCCTGAAGATGGAATAAAGGTCTCCCCGCCTAGCCCCCGTTCCGGTGATGCGTCTTGCATCGTTGGTGGGCGTGTGGAGTTGTGTCTCCGGCAGATCTGTCTTTGGTGGATTTGCTCGGATCTGTTCGTCGTTCGTCTTCGTTCGTGTGTTTTCAGATTGGATCCTTTTGATCTACACACTTCATCCGCGGCGGTTGCTATTCTGGTGCGTTGGTTCTACGGGGCCTTAACACGACGACTTCCCGACTGTCTACTACAACAAGGTTTGCCCGGCTCCAGCGATGGAGGGGCGATGACAGCGGCACGCCTTCGGCTCGCTTCAGTGCTTGTTGTCGTCGCTAGGTGGTCTACGGATCTGGATGTAATTTTTATTATTTTTAGTGTTCGTTGTACTACCATGATTGAAGATGAATAGATTAAAAAAATTTCGCGCAAAAAAAAACTTATCAGATCAGACGTGGCACTCGTAGAGCTTGATGTCCATCTTGAGGCGGAAGTAGAAGTAGCCCTCGGTGGCGTCGGTGCGGATGGTGGCGATGCCACGCGCCATGAAGAAGTCGCCGGTGCCGCCGACGACGGAGAGGTCGCGCGTCTCGTCGTCTATGAGGTCGGCGCCCATGAGGTTGAGGGTGCCCTTGCACGCCTTGGAGTCGAACACGAGGGAGAAGGTGAACCACGCGTTGTACGACTCCTTCTTGTCGTAGAAGTAGAAACCCTGCGCGCGCGCCGCCGGCTCCTCGTCCCCGACGGGCAGCGCCGTCCCCTCCGTGACCAGGTCGTCGAACACCACCAGCATGCCGAAGAAGGTGCCGTTGCTCCAGTGCGACGTGCTCAGGTCCGTCGGCTTGGTGACCGGCGCCGCGGTCGCGTTGGCGGTGTTGTTGACGCCGTTGTAGAGGATGTTGTGGAGGTAGAGCGTCATCTGCTTGCACGGCTCGTCGGAGCTGCTGGAGACGAGCCTCCTCCGGCTGCTGTCGGCGGCGGCCCCCGCCAAGCCCAGGCCGAGCATGAGCATCACGAGCACGATCTTGGAAGATGCCGCTGGGGCTTGCATTGTCGTCATTGCAACTCTCCTTGAGCTTGAGATGCGGCTGGCTGAAGTGCAGTATCTAGGGAGCAGCTCGTGACCTTGTGTTCTTGTTGCTGTTGTGTTGAGAGAGGACTCGAGCATGCGCTCTATTTATAGAGCAGGGATCGCCACTATACTTGGTTTGTTTCAGTGGCCGGAGAGTGAAATGCACGCATGGTTGGTACGCCGGCGTAGCACTATACATCCTTATTTTTATTGCAGCCCGCAGGTCGACGCTACACAAACTTACGACATAATATTATGTCTTGGCATGATCTCATTATCGCATAGGACCTAAACACCCTACTTAATGTGCCATGCAATTGTCTGTACTTGCAACTGTCCCTTTTGCTTTCTACTCTGCTTTTTTATTATGACAAAAATAGAACTCTATTTGATCATGAAAGTTTTTTCTTTGTTGTTGTAAATCTCACCTCATATCAAGAAGATACACAACCTTAAAAGAGTTTAATCCCACTCTCTGCAAACGAAGGTGCACACAACGCGCATATATACATAAATTCCAACATGCACAATGGAACAAAGAGTCCGAAATGACAAAGGAGTAATACAACTTTTTTTGCAGGAAGTTGTATAAAATTGCATGCATGTGAATCAAGTGTTCTTTTAGGCCGATGCTGACGATAGTCATACCAAGCAAAGATACTCTAATCGGAACCAAAGGATATATACGTTACGCGGTTGTACCGACCATGGGACGGGGCTTGCCTGCGCCCGGCGTGCGCCCATCTGTGCGCCGCTGACACGCGTCACCCATCCATGCCTCCCCCTCCCGTGGCCCTTTTTAGCCGCAGAAAAAAAACCCCGAAATACCCGTCGACTAGTACACCGCTGCCCCGTCGTATTCCTCACCTCTTTCACTTGGACCCGTAATACTTGCAGATCACCAAAACTGAATACAAAAAGGAGGGAAATAATCCCACCCAATCAGATCTCTTAATCCCGTCAAATCAAATCTCTTAATCCCGCCAATAATCAGGGATACAGAGGACTGCATCCTTGTCTCCAAATCTCACGCTGCTGCATTGGAATCAATCAGAAAATATAAAGATTAACAGAGACTGCTGAAACAACTAGCAGACTCTTATCATTCATCAATCAGTGGCGTCAAGCAGATGCAACGTCTCGAGTCTGGAGCGACCTAGAGATTGAAGAAGGATCTTCTTGTCCTCCCTGATGGCTTCTCCAGGGAGTGGTCATGGGAACCATGATGATAATGGATCAGAAACACCAAAAGTGAGATTCTCACTTGTATTCTTCATATCCTCCTTTCATCTTTCTAGTCTCCATCTTGCAATGCAAATAAACATGGTTGTTATACATCTGTGTATTAACTAAAAATGTATATTAATTGATACAGGATGTGCAAGAAACCGCAGCTACCAATGCGAAAGATCGTATTAATGAAAGAGTACCAAAGATTGGAATGAATTTTTTATCTGATGAGGAGGCTTATTCCTTTTATAACAAGTATGCTGAAGTTATGGGTTTTAGCGTCCGGAGAGGCAGTAAGCATAAAGTAAAGAACTCTAATACAATACAACAGAGGACATTTTTCTGTTCTCGTCAAGGTATTGACCACTTGTAATTTGTTTGGAGTATAATAATTTTTAGATGCACTAAGACAATATTTTCAACTACTAGGAACTCGAGCTGAAGATAAGAGAGAAGATACATTCAGTTATAGTAGGCCTGAATCACGATGTGGATGTAATGCACATATGAAAATAAGTCTTAGGAATGGATTTTATCAGGTGTATGAATTTGAGGAGACACATAACCACATTCTTGCTACTGGAACCATGGCCCAATACTTGAGATCTCACAGAAAAGTTACCGATGCACAGATAGCGGCTGCAGAGGTCGCAAAGTCTGTAGGCATTTCAAATAAAGCAACTATTGATCTTATGGCCAAAGAAGCATGTGGACAGGAGAACCTTGGTTTTATCCCGCGAGACATGAAAAATCGGTTGTACTCGAAAAGAACATTACAAGCAGCGAAAGGTGATACAGGGGGAGTGTTAGAATACATGGAGAAGAAGGTAGCAGAAGATGTCAAGTTTTTTTATTCAATTCAAGTAGATGAGGACGATTTGATAACTAATATTTTTTGGGCTGACTCCAAAATGGTCTCAGACTATGCAACTTTCGGTGATGTCATAAGCTTTGACACCACATATAGGAAACTAAATGATGGGCGTCCATTTGGTTTGATTGTTGGGGTGAATAATCACAAGAAAACTATTGTGTTTGGTGCTGCACTTCTCTATGATGAAACTGCTGAAAGTTTTGGTTGGCTTTTTAGAACTTTTCTAAAAGTTATGTCAGGGAAACATCCACAGACAATTCTAACTGATGAAGATGCAGCAATGGCCAAGGCAATCAGTGAAGTCCTACCTCACTCTCACCATAGACTTTGTGTGTGGCACATGAATCAAAATGCTTGCAAGCACCTTGGTGGAGTTGTTCCAGAATATAAGAAGTTCAATAGTGATTTCCAGCATTGTATCTATGACATAGAGGAAGAAGAAGAATTTATAAGTGCATGGAATGATATGCTTGATAAGCATGGACTGCGTGAGAATACATGGCTTCAAAGGTTGTTCGAGAAAAGGGAACAGTGGGCACTAGTGTATGGTAGAAATACATTCTCTGCCCACATGAGCACTACCCAAAGAAGTGAAAGCATGAACAATGAACTGAAGCGTTACATCAGTATTAAGTATGACATGCTTACTTTTTTCGAGCATTTCGAACGGCCTGTTGCAGATAAAAGATTTGAAGAAGTGAAGTGTGACTTCAAGGCATCACAAACTACTCCCAAGATGAAGGCAGAATCAAGCTATATATTAAGGCAAGCTGTAACTACATATACTCCAGCAATATTCAAGATATTTCAGGAGGAAGTGCTTCTGACCCTGAACTATGACACATTCCTTTGTGATGACAGTGATACAGAGCAGAAGGTTTATATGGTAAAATTTCATGACACAAAACGTGAGCATGTTGTTAGATTTGCTCCAAATGAACAAAAGGTGAATTGTAGTTGTAAGAAGTTTGAATTCGCTGGAATTTTGTGCCGTCATTGCTTAAAGGTACTTGATATCAATAATATCAAGCATATCCCTGAACAATATATATTGAAAAGGTGGACAATAGATGCCAAAGTTCTAGAGATAACAAGCAATCGCAATCTGCATGAGGATCGAAAAGCAAAAATGTCAAACTACTACAAGGAGTTGTGCAGAATGTTTGTGAAAATAGCTGCTCGTGCCTCTGAATCCGACGAAACATATGATATGGTTGCTAAATGCGCAGAGCAGCTAGCACAAGCTGTGGAGAAACACTTGAAAATAAGAACTGATCCTGACCCTCCTGATCCAGATTTGGGCAACTCGTCTGTTTCACAAGGTATATATTGTACTACTAATTGCATACAGTTTTGTATAAGACTTGCATTTCACTTTATAGTTGCAGGTCCACTTATCGACTCTAGTAGAGTTTCAAAACACAACGAGGGGCTTGCCAAGCCGAGAGGTATTAAGGAGAAGGAGAAGACTGCACGAGGATCAGCAAGACCCATTGGTGGATTGGAGAAAGCAATAACAAAGAAGAAAAAGAAGAAAAATGATCCTTTACAAGTTCAACATGAAAGCACATCAATGGTCTGAAACTGTCCCACTTGTTTCACATAGAAAATTTAATTTTACTCACATTTATCTATCACTTTTTATAGGGTCGTTTGGAGCTTCTGACAAATCAAATGGGTGCACCGCAATTGCAGTACAACCCATTCCTAAATGCTTCAATGCAGCAATCACTTGGTAACACAATGTTGATGTCACCACAACCCACTTGTGGCTTGGTGAAAGGAAAAACAAAAAAGAAGACAAACAATTCTCTATAGGCACAACTTACAAGCACATCAACGGTATAAAACTGTCACACTTGTTTCACATAGAAATAAATTTTGCTAACATTCATCAATCACTTTTTATAGGGTCATTTCGAAACTATGGCACATCAAATGGGTGTGCCGCAACTACAGTACAACCCATTCCTAAATGCTTCAGTGCAGCCATCACTTGGTAATACAGTCACAATGTCACTGCAACCAACTGGTGGCTTTGAGATAGCAAAAACAACGTAGAAAAAGAAGGCCAGTGATTCTTTACGAGTACAACCTGAAAGCATATCGAGAGTATAAAATGATCTTGCTTGTTTCACATAGAAAATTTACTTTTACTGACATGTATCTATCATTTTTATAGGGTCATTTGGAGTTTATGACAAATCAAATGGTTGCACCGTACTTGCAGTACAACCCATTGCTAAATCCTTCAATTCAATCGTCACTTGGAAATACAATCTCGATGCCACAGAACCCAAGAATGCTGGCAGGATACCAACAATACAATACACTAATGGTATAAGCATTCTACATTGTCAACTTTTTTTTTATCATTTTGAAACTTCTGCATCATTGAACTTTGCTACATTTCTGCACATAGGGCCATCCAGAAAATCACATATGCACTGAATTCCAACTGCACAACTCAGCTCTGCAGCAACAGAGCATTGGAACCTCTACCTCTACTATGATGACAGAGCAGAATCAAGTCTTCTTCCATGAACCGGAGCCAAGTTAATAAATTTGCTATGAACGATTTGTAGCTATGGCGTGACTGCCGTCCTTCTGCCATCTTGGTCCACCTTTCCTACCCCGTCATCACCCTACGTGCTTACGGCAGATCGAACGAAAAATGACTGCTCACACCAGACAAGATTTCTCACATTCGCTCCATAAGATACTCAATTTGTTGTGTACAAACTTTTGTCTCGTGTACTGAAGTCGATTTAATCAATGTCATGGTTGACACTAATTTTCTTGTTATTGGCCATGGATTGAAACAGAAATCGATCAAATTATCCCTATGCATTGAAGTCGATTTAATCAAATGCATAGTTGACACTACTTTTAACTTGTTATTCACCATGGATTGAATGTGATAGTAATCAGATTATCTCTATGCACATAAGCATAGTTGGTGCTTGTCTCCCGTGGGATAGTAATCAGATTACCTCTATAAACAAGCAATAAATCAGAGCTCACGAGAGCAACAAAGCAACAAGAGAGTATACCTGTGTGGATGTGTCGTGTCTGCCGTGGAGGTAGAGCTGAATATCCTTCCGAACGGACAAACGAACGGCCGGAGCACTCCATCGCGAGCCGGAGGAGCTTCCAGCATCCAGGTCTGCCGCCTCCGGCTGACCTGCAGCACGCTCAAGGCAGCGGCTGCGCCACCCGGGATCCACCGCCTCCATGTACGGGTACGGGTTGCCACGCTCGAGCTAATTGAGGCAGCTGCGCCACCCAGGATCCACCTCCTCCCGGTCCCGGGCTGGAGCGCTCGAGCTGGTCAGGCGCGTCGCGGAGCTCAGCTCCCAGGATCCAGCTCCTCCATGTCCGGGACGGAGCGCTCGAGCTGGTGATCCGCTGCGCGTCCGGCGAGACAAGGATGAGGCCACCGGCGGGGGGAATTGCCATCCGGTGAGAGGGAAAGGGGCGCAGCTGCAGGGGGAGGACATCCGACGGCTTCATCCTCTCCGTCCTCCATGCTTGTTCCATGTCTGAGTTCTCGAGGGGAAAGAAGGCAGTAGTACTACAGTAGCATTTTTTCTACGGGAAGTGAAAGAGGTGAGGAATACGACGGGGCAGCGGTGTACTAGTCGATGGGTATTTCGGGTTTTTTTTTCTGCGGCTAAAAAGGGCCACGAGAGGAGGAGGCATGGATGGGTGACGCGTGTCAGCGGCGCACAGATGGGCGCACGCCGGGGCGCAGGCAAGCCCGATGCAAGTTAGTATAGAATTTGCATGCATGGCAATGCATGGCAAATTAAATAAGTAGTAGTTTTTAAGGCCATGGCAAATTAGTACTGCCTCCGTTCACGAATATTAGATGTTCTAATTTTTTTTTATAAATTAGATTTATATAAACATGTTTTTAGTGTGTTTGTTCACTCATTTCAGTTCGCATGCAGTCCATGTAGAAATATCCAAAATATATTATATTTGTAAATAGAGGGGGGTAGTTTTTAAGGCCTGGAAGACAATAAAGATCATACCAAGCTGGCGTCACATGCGTCCATTTCACTGAACCAACCATTTATCAACTATTGTTCTGTAAATAGCATGCTCAAACCACCTCTCAACACAACAATAACAAAAACAGAAGGTCACAAATTGTTGCCTCGATAGTCAAAATTGCACTTCACCGGCGGCAGCATAAAAGCATGGCCAATAGTATAACCAATTGTTGGCTATATGATAAAACTATCATTAACAAGTGTACTTTTTCCCTAAATCTTTTTTTCCTCTCTCGCAAGGTGTCTGGGGCAAAGCCTTGCTCGCTTTGATATCTGTTGGAGCCCATGGATTCACTTCTCCTGTGTTAGCCACTCCGGCGGCCGGTGGCTAGTATAAATGTTAGGTTTTTTTTGTGCTCATATGAACGGTGCTTGGACCGTTGGACGGATGACGACACTTTTTCATTGAGTCAGTCTTTCAGATTTCGATCCTTCTCAAGTTCAGTATAGATTTTTCCAGATCCCCAGGAGAGAGGGGCTAGGATTTCTTGTCATGCATACTCGCCAATGAGATTTAGTGACGGGTTCTTTGGATCAATTCAAGGGTTCAACGGCGATGGCTACGGCTGTAGGGCGCCGGTCCTTTGGGAACATGCATGAAGACTTCCCGGGTGTCAACGACAAGGTCAGGCCGACCTCGGTATGAGAGTGGCAACATCGGAGCGCCGACAGCTCATTCTGACGACGACGACGATAGTAGTTGTTCGGTGGTCCAGATACCCCGATGTAATTTTTATTGTGTTTGGGATGCTTGGTACTTCTAGTGGACCTTTATAATATATTTGAGTCTTTTTCGCAAAAAATGTAAGGCTATAAATCACTCGTATAATAAGGTTTGCTATAAATTTGGCTATAAGAATACTACCTTTCTCCACCTTCTTTATTTCTCTTTCTTCATATTTATTGTATTTTCCTAGGAGCATATGTAGACACAAACTATTGTGTGAGAGTCCACTCCCTTTACTTTTCATGTCTCTCCTCTGCATAGGTAAAGGTGCCACATAAGCGGGCTACAAACCTGCTATTATACTTGTTCTAAACTCAGTGATGGGTACACTCAACAATAACAATGCAAGGCGTCATGACATATGCCATGCACAGACACTGTATAATATAACGCACATGTTTGGTACTATCATGCGAACACATTGTTTGCTTTATCTTTATCTTATACATGTTAGGCTCAAACGACGACTTGTCAACTTTCACTCACCGTGATTTGACAAAACAAGCTCTAGAAAGTTATATATGGATGAATTATAATGGGTGTTTTGTACCCCACACTTGGACTCACCAAGTTCTTGCGAGGCAAGCTCAACAGAATTTTACCAAGGTGAACTCCTGCCTTCGAGCCATCTTGATATGAGCTTAATATGTATTGGCCATACTTTCCTTGTTATTTTCCTCCCTTTTCTTTGCATGGTACAACTCATGTGTGGATGAGCAATATTAATTGGAGACTAGCCAGCTCAACCATCAAGGCATCAAGTGCATGGTTAGCGTTAAGTACCACAATACCAAGCCATATCCTTCCCATGGTGTGATGCGGATTTCGTTCCAATGGGCATCATTGTTTCAAGTGATTTGTATCCTCTAGATGCTACATTTGAGTTAATAAAAAGTGCCTTTATTATCGCAAAAAATCATCGTTTCAAGTGATCCATCATCAACGATAAACACATCACATATACAAAGATAAATCTTCTTCTGGATCCTAGTACCTCTGTTCTAAAATAATAATTCACAGGTACTATGTATTACCAAGATTTAGTGACTTATTTTGATCAGTAAATGGACAAATTAATGCCCGAACGTGAAATCCATCCATTGGATAGCACCAAAGAAAAATCCAATCTTGTAAAGAATCTTCTAATGCCAGTCTAGAGACTTCAAGCTCAAAAGTCATCCTCTCCTCGCGAGCTCATTTGAGCTCGCGATGAATAGTAAAATTCAAAAAAATGACAAAAGTTGATTTTTTTTTTGTGCCAAACTTTGGCAAATGTTTTCAGTGCTTGCAAACTTTCATCATAAAGTGACATTCATGGAATTTGGAGCAAAATAATCAATATCAACACTCCCAAATACTTTCAAGAATAACACTTTTGAAGCATCAAATTTTTTTTTGCACGACTTCCATGAGTGCCATTTCATGGTGAAATTTTATGAGCACTCAAAACATTTGTCAATTTTTGCACCAAAAAAAATCTTCTTTTTGGATTTTACTGTTCCTCCGAGCTAATTTGAGCTCCAGCACACAAACAACCGGAAATTGTACTGATGGGTAAGCAAGAATGGGGGCAAGGTTGATCACGCCGTTGTGAGGTTGATGGAACTGGGAGACGGCGCAACGATGAGGAAAAGGGCAAAGGAGCTTAAGACCAAATCAATGGAGTCTCTGAAGAACGCTGGGTCTACCCAGCTGGCAGTCGATCAGTTGGTAGATCATATACTGTCTCTATGAAACTATTCGAGGTGGTTGAACCTAAACCGATGTTCGGATATATTTTGGCAAAGACCAAGAAACAAACACTGGAGCAAATGACAGCAAGACTCGTGTGCCTAAATCTTGGCGACGAGAAGTAGAATTAGCTGTGCAAGAAAAGACACTCCAAGATCATAATGCAAGATCCTTTTGTCTTCTCTCATAGGGACCAAATAGTTATATTTGTTGTGACATTTGCAGCTTCGTGTGTATCATACACAAACATCTTCCAGTATATGATTTTCCTTAATTTAGTTATCTGAAAAACGAGTTAAAAGCCAACGTCTCAAACGGAAAGAGTACTGCTTACCTGGTTGCAGCAGCCAGCAGGAGATGTACTGTTTGTTTGAAACTGTACCTACTGGTATCATTTTCAAATGGCATGGAGCGCTAGTCGCTTACAAGCATTTGTCTGAATTAGGTACCTAACATGCACCTAGTGATTCAGGCAATTGCCTGAATTAGGTACCACAATTAAATTCAGCATTGTTGGGGCCATCTCAATGGGAGAAAATACACCTTTTGACAAGCATTTGTCTGAAAATAAGTCACAAATCTTTTAAATTCTGTATTGGTGGGGCCTTCTCACAAGGAGAAAACACCCTTTAAAAATTAGTGTATGCTGCTTAATGTGACATGCACACGGTATTCTTTAGTAAAAGGCGAAAGAATAGTTCGCTTTGTGCTCACCACGCAGCTGTGTGAGTTTTACAGCTCCGCACCCCACAGTCTTATGTAGCTGAGTCCCATCCCTTATCCTCTTTCCCAGGCGAGGTGGGACAAAACCAACGGATCCTGCGTCTCATGCTTCCTTCTGCTGCAGGCCTGCAGCGATCGCACACTGCACCAGAAGCCCACAAAAGTACATTATGTTGGTTAGGCCTGGCATGCAGGTGGTCGGCCCATGGAGTGACGGCCGCTGCAGCCTGCTCATGCCAACTTTCGGAGAGTCTTGGCGCAAGTGGGTGGGACAACAAGAAACGACACTTGCATGTAGGCCTCTCCCGTGCTCTCACTCCCATTAATTCACATGCATTCTATTATTGCTTTTCCAATTTTTTACGAGTATTATCTTTGAAATAAAATTTTTGTTTTAAGTTTTTTGATATATTTGAAGTAGTTTAATTTGTGTTTCGGTCATATTTGAAATCAGTTTAATAAACATTACATTATTTTAAATGTAACTGAATACATATTTCAGTTATTTAACTCTATTTTAGAAAAATATTAATATATATTTTAGTTATTTTCACACCACATAAATCATTTTTGGAATAATATAAAATCATTTTTAATAGTTGTTATCACTTGCGAATTTTGTTTCAATCTTACTAAATATGAATGAGTTTTAAATATATCCGATATCACCCTTGTTTGAAAGGCCTTTTTACCATGATTTCAAATAATTATAAAAAACAAAAAAAACAGAATTCAAGTGTAAGGATATGAAGCATATAAATCACTAAGAAAATTAAAATGCGAACTTTTTATACTTAAGACATATATATGAGAGAGAATGGAACATCCTTGCATGCACCTTAATTGCAATATCGTCCTTCTTCATTAGCTTGCCGACATTTTGTCTATACCATTTAGTCAGGGCGTCAATGTAGTTCCCGCTCTTTTTCTATGAAAAAATGGAGATAATGGTATCTTCCTGGATATTGAGAATTGTGTTCTCATATGCGTGACTCTAAGGACGAAATCACTTGCCCCTCCGTAGGCCTTACTAGATACGAAAATGCAGAGTATTTGGCTGGCCAAGAGAAGGAACTCTCGAGTTGGCTCCAATTCCAAACAAAGCCCCAAGTAAGATTCATGAGACAGCTTCCTGTTGGTCCTGTTAAAATGGACATGGAGTGTTTGGCCATTTCGCAAGATCTGCTACCTTCCAGTGTCGGTGGGGTGTATGTGTGTGTGTTGGGGGGGGGGGGAGATAGGTACAAACTCATCTTTCATCCATCACCCATTAGCAGATTAGCATTAAATCCTTCTATCAATTATGAATTAACACTAAACAGCCTACATGCCCCATAAGAGATCATAGTAATCTAAAAGAATAGTACTTGAAACGATATGCCTTAGAAAGAGATAACAGGGTTTAACCTAAAAGAATAATACAATACTTGGGTGGATATGCATTAGAAATAGATAACATGGTTTAGAACTTATGTATTTGGTTTATCTGGGACAAAACCCCGCTCGAAGGAGTCTAACTCGTGTTTGTGATACCATCAACTAGTACTAGTACCGGCTTCTCACCTAATGTGTTCTTCTTTGGAATGAAAATTGAAATGCGTCATCTCCATCCAACACTAATGTCATATTAATTGCAACATTTATAACTGACAGATGCACCTTTTTGCATGCAAATGCAGATGACATTAATTGAGAATATTGACTCTGTGTGCACAGAAGAGTAGACCACCGTGTATCATCATGTATTGGATATGTATCCGTAACCGACAAATTCATTAAGCTTTAAATGCAGGCATCACTACAGGAAACAGAAAATTTGCCGTCAGTATTGTTCTTTGCCGTCAGATTTTTGTCGAGACAGACGGCAAAGACTAATTTTGCCGGCAGCTGCTGACGGCAAAGAACGTCTAACGGCAAAGCATACTTTGCCGTCTGTCGTTTTACTTACAGATGGCAAAATATGCTTTGCCGTTTGTTTTCTTACTTATAGACGGCAAAGTGAGCACTTTGCCTTGTGTAAATAAAAAAACAGATGGCAAAAAAAAGACAGACGGCAAAATAAACACTTTGTTGTCTGTGAATAAAAAAACAGATGGCAAAGTTTTTTGCCGTCTGTCTTTTTATTTACAGATGGCAAAGCGAACACTTTGCCGTCTGTAAATAAAAAGACAGACGGCAAAGAAGAAACACAGCACGCGGATCCATCTCGTGGATCGGTGACATGGCACGATCTGCGCCGCCCGCACAAGCCCCTCCCTCGCACCATGCGCGCCCCGACCCACCCACCCACGCCCCCACCCGCTGGCCCACCACCACCCGCTGGCCCCTGCCTTATCCTCTCCCCTCGTTCATCTCTGTCCTCTCCTCTGCCCACACCTCTCTCTCTCTCTCGCTCGATGCACCGGCAACCCCGCCTCCACAGGCTGCCGCGTCCGCGCGCGCCGAGCGCCACTTGCGTCCGCGTGCCGCCGAGCGCCGCCTGCCTCCTCCCGCGTCCGCGCACGCCGTCGCCCGCGTTCCCCCATGCCACGGGTCGCCGCTGCCTGTGCCCGCCTCGGCACGCCACCCGCGACCGCGCGCCGCCTACCTCCGCTCGTGTGCGCCCACGCCACCGGTCGCCGCTGCATGTGCTTGCCTCAGTGTGTAGCCCGCCTCCGTCCGCGTCCGAGCGCCACGCGCCGCGGAGTGTCGTCCGCAACCTCTGCCTGCTTCTCCGCCCGCCTCCGCTCGTGTCCGCTCATCCCCATCGGTTTCAGGACACCGAGCGGCTGCCGACGGGCGCTACCCCACGCCAGGAGAACCGCGCCCGGTGCGGTCTTGCAGCAGGGCTCTGGAGTTCCTCCCCGGCGCACCCGAGCCCTCTCTCTGTAAAATTATCTGTAAAGAATGTTGTAGCAGAGTTTTGTAAATCAATTATGGGAAACGTTGATGTTCAGGTTTGTAAATTTGTTGTGTAAATCGATCTATAAACAATGTTGTAGCAGTAAAAACCATTCAGAATGGATGGTGAGCTATCTCAAAAACAATGTTGTAGCTGGAAAAAAAATATGTTCAGGTGTCCTAGGAATTGATTATGGTAAATTTGTTGTGTAAATCCAACTATAAAGAATGTTATAATATTTTGATATTGAAGTGTCCTGCCAATTTGTTAAATTAGAAAAAAAAATACTTTGCTGTCTGTAAAGTAGGTTGGCTGATGGCAAAAAATCGTGTTTTGCTGTCTGTAAAGTAGTTTGATGGCAAAGAATCGTGATTTTTGCCGTTTGTTATTTTTGTGCTGATGGCAAAGACTAAGATTGGCTGACGGCAAAGTCTTTTCCGTCTGCCCGATGATTGCTGACGGCAAAGTACCTCTTCGCCGATTAAACGTTGCCGTCTGAGTTCGCCGTCAGCTGGCTGACGGCAAAGCCTTTGCCGTCAGTAATTTGGCCTTTGCCGTCTGTATCTCCCTGACGGCAAATTACCTGTTTCCCGTAGTGCATCTTAATGCAGGAACTCACTAACGCGGTTTTTTTAGAAAAGGAGGATGACCCCCGGCCTTTGCATCTGGGCAATGCATGCGGCCACTGTATTAATGCAGAGTATTTGGCTGGCCAAGAGAAGGAACTCTCGAGTTGGCTCCAATTCCAAACAAAGCCCCAAGTAAGATTCATGAGACAGCTTCCTGTTGGTCCTGTTAAAATGGACATGGAGTGTTTGGCCATTTCGCAAGATCTGCTACCTTCCAGTGTCGGCGGGGTGTGTGTGTGTTGGGGGGGGGGGGAGAGATAGGTACAAACTCATCTTTCATCCATCACCCATTAGCGGTTTAGCATTAAATCCTTCTATCAATTATGAATTAACACTAAACAGCCTACATGCCCCATAAGAGATCATAGTAATCTAAAAGAATAGTACTTGAAACGATATGCCTTAGAAAGAGATAACAGGGTTTAACCTAAAAGAATAATACAATACTTGGGTGCATATGCATTAGAAATAGATAACATGGTTTAGAACTTATGTATTTGGTTTATCTGGGACAAAACCCCGCTCGAAGGAGTCTAACTCGTGTTTGTGATACCATCAACTAGTACTAGTACCGGCTTCTCACCTACTCCCTCCGTCCATGAATAAGTGTACATCTAATTTTGTTCTAAGTCAAAGTTTTAGAATTTTGACTAACTTTATAGAATATAGTAGTAACATATATGACATCAAATTGGTATATTGTCAAAGTACATTTCAAAGCGGATCTAGTGATACTAATTTAGTGTCATAAATGCTTTTACTTTTTTCTAGAAAATTGGTCAAAGTTTTAAAACTTTGACTTAAGACAAAAACTAGATGTACACTTATTCGTGGAAGGAGGGAGTAATGTGTTCTTCTTTGGAATGAAAATTGAAATGCGTCATCTCCATCCAACACTAATGTCATATTAATTGCAACATTTATAACTGACAGATGCACCTTTTTGCATGCAAATGCAGATGACATTAATTGAGAATATTGACTCTGTGTGCACAGAAGAGTAGACCACCGTGTATCATTGTGTATTGGATATGTACCCGTAACCGACAAATTCATTAAGCTTTAAATGCAGGCATGCATCTTAATGCAGGAACTCACTAACGCAGTTTTTTAGAAAAGGAGGATGACCCCCGGCCTTTGCATCTGGGCAATGCATGCGGCCACTGTATTAATTATTTTCACAAGACCTTACAAAGTCATACAATAGTAAGACTAAAGCCACTGTCCAAGCAACAATTGTCGCTACACCTATCCAATTGATGAAGGGGCGCTGATAGCCTGGGCCTAATACCAAACAGACATCGTAGCCAGACCTAACATGTAAGACCTGAGATCCCAACCAGGACGCCTGCCGGGTATGGGAACCCACCAGTCCGGCGTGCTTCTCAATCAGGACGCTTGCCGGGTGTTAGAGTTGTGTCGAATATTATTGTACAAGATAGGTTACAGTTGGATTTGTAGTTGTATTGTGTTTACATAGGATGTGGAGTCATGTCCTAGTAGGACACTTGTATCCTAGGCCTCTCATATATAGCGGGGGTAGACACACGATGTAACCTATGCCAACATAATAGCACAGGAACACAGGGGAAGCTGGCGGCATGTGCCGGCGTCCAGGGCGACCTGGTGCGGTATTGTAGCAGTGTCATGGGGAGGAGCACCCATAGTCAGGCCCCGGGGATGTAGCCATATCGGTGAACCTCGTTAACAAATCTCGGTGTTGTGCTCGTGTGATTGCTTGGTCCTCGGATGATCAACGGTATGCCTTGGATTTATTCTAACACCGGGTATGAGGCCACCGCAGCCACTTGCTAGCAATCCATCTTCAGAGCTATGCTGCTGCATCAACCTTGCCCGATCTAGCTGCCGCCGACGCCACCACGACGCCAGACAGTGTCGACCACTTGCACGTGTCCATCACCACACATCTGACGTCAAGCCTCCGCTGCTCCATGCCGCCAAGAGCCGTCACCATGAATATGTAGAAAGAGACACCGCTTCATCGAAGAAGCCATCCGCTGGGCCCTCGAACCCGAGTGCATCTCCAAGAATGCCGCCCCCAAGGGGGTAACGACGCATTAATGCCGCCATCATGCGATGAATTGATCTAGGGTTTTCCTCGGAGGTATCAGGGTGCTGCGCCTGCGAGAGCCATTCGTCCGCCTCCTACTTCTTATGTGATTCACAAAAAATAAGTAAGTCTATATATACAACATCACTCATCGATGGCCCCATTCGAGGTGCATATTTACACGAAAAATCACACATCAGCGTCCTCGATTATTGGTCATATACTCTGATCCATTACTTTCATTCGTATACCTAGTGGCAAACTACAACAAATTAACCAAATTCGAAATCAAATAAAACAGCAAAGAAAGTACGAAATGACCTACCAAATCAGTACTGGCGAGTACCGTATAGCTAATTAATCCTCCAAGCAGTTAACAAACATTAATGATCTATATGGCCGGCCGGCCGGCTTGCTAGTTGTAAGGGTAGTGGCCAAGCCGGAGCTCCAAGTCCACGTCCTCCCTGCTGTCCCCATCCCTTCCCAAGGTAAGCCCCAAGTGAGCCTGATTCCCACCGGCACCGTCTTGCTGGCCGGCAGCCGGCGGCGCAGCCCCACGAGACTTGCCTCCGCTGCCACCGCGGTCCTTGCGGTGGATGTTCATGTGCCCGCCGAGCGCCTGCGCGTTGGTGAACCCCCTCTTGCAGAAACTGCACTCGTAGTATGCCGGCGCCCGCCTTGACCCGCCGGTATCCTCTGGCGAGCCGCTCTTGTGGAAGTCCCCTCCCTCCATATTCTGCTTTCAAAAGTTACGAGTCGGTGTTTGTTCGGAGCTTCTAGGGTTTTGGGTAGTAACTACCAAGTTAGGAGAAATGTGTTGAGGCAACAAGGGCAGGTGTGCTATATAGTGACAGATAGAAACGGCTGCTACTCCAGTTGGTAGCGTCGGGGAGGCCGGGGGCTGATGGACATGGCTTGATTTGTCGTCTAGTTTTGGCGTTTGGACGGAACCACGATCGAGTAAACTACTCGGCCGGCCGGCCGGCCGGCGCTCCCCTTGCCGCCCTCGTTGGCGAATACAGCACAACGCTCTTGTTTGGCGTGGCGTAGGGATCGGCGAGAATGCCAAGTTAGTTATACAGATGGGTGCGTACGTCAGTGCGTGTTGCCGTGACAGTGTTAGGGACCAACTCACTGTCTCACAAGCTTACAGAGGAATTCTTCTCAGTAGCGATTCGAGGGAGTCTTGAGGAGGAAGGTGTACAGAAAGGGGAAAAGATACAAGTTCAGCCGCCGCCGTGCCGTTGGTGACCCCAGCCAGGATGCCCTTCTCGTTGCAGAGGGGAAAAGATACAAGTTCAGCCGCCGCCGCCGTGTTTTTTTTAGGCAAGAGTATATTTTTTTGAGGCAAGAGTATATGTAGATGGCTAAATCCTATTCGGCGCCCTCTGCGCCCAGTACTATCTGCAAACGGGCGCACACCCCCTGTCCTTGCTGGGCCGGCCCATCTAACTTGTTTTTCTTCTGTTTTTCCAAAAAAGAGAAAAGAGACCTCCAGTGCTGCGATTCGAACCTGGGACTTCCTATCTAATTGTAAAGGGAAACGTTTAACGCCGGGCGACCGGCTAGAAATTGGGCCGGCTTCCTTCCACTCTTGTTGCCTTGTGCTAGCTGTGGACCCACTCTTTCCTTTCTTCGCACGGAGCCACGAACGTGTCCCTCTCTTTCCTTATCCAGTTGCTACCAAGCATCCTTATCCTGTCGCTCACCCATCAAATTCACCACCATCGTTTTCCTCATCCGAGCTTCTCCCCGGCTCCCACCACCATCTCTTCTCAGTCCACCATCCCCCACCTTCCCATCCCGCTCAGGTGTGTCTGCATTGGAAGCGACGGCGCGGTGCAGTGAGGTCGCAAGGTGAAGCATGCTGCTACGAGGTCGAAGCCATGGGGGCGCTGCTATGAGCCGTCCCTAACCATGAGAGCTGCTCCGAGCGGCACAACATCCTGAGACCATCGGGCATCGGCTCGAGCGATGCTACAAACAGTTAGCGCGATGCTGCAACCGGTGTAGCCCCTGCTACAACTGGTGTCACCACTACTACAACTCTCCGAAGCCGGCCACGGTGACCATCGATGCAGAAAGTTGCAACCACCTCTACACGGAGCTGGAACCGCGGCGTTGAAAGCTACAACCACTGTCGGGGAAAGCAGCAACCACCAGCTAGTTTTGCTTTTTTTTTGCTACAACCGTTTATTTTTCTGCTGGAAGCATCACCATTTTTTGCTACCGCCGGTGCTTTGGGTTTCCTAGAACTAGCGCCCGATTTTGCCTTTTTGCTACCACCGGCATTTTGGTTTGCTGGAGCGAGCTTCATTTTTTGCTACCACCGGCATTTTTTATTTGTTGGAACATTGTTCAATTTGTAATTTTTGCTACCACCGTTTTTTTGGTTTGCTGGAACCAGTGCCAGTTTTTGCTACAATCGTTCACGAAGAAGTTTGTGGCTGTGCAGAGCTACAATGGTCACCACAACATTTGGATCCATGGTCGCGGCAAGCTACAGCAGTCACCGCACCGAGCTGGAACCCTGGTTGCGCTTTGCTGCATTTGAAAGGATCGAAATGAACCTAGAGGGGGGTGAATAGGTACAATTGCAAATTTTAATTGTTACTTAGCAATTTTAGGCAATAATGCGGAATATGAAAGTGAGCCTAAAATTTGCAAGTGTGACGCTAAGAGCTAAGTAAGATAAACAAGTAACACAAGTATGTAAGTAGGCAAGCACAATATGATATAAGTAAGTGCTAAGAGACAAGTAACCACAAGTAAAGAGTTAGGGTTAGGAATAACCGCAACTCCGGGAGACAAGGGTGTATTCCGATGTTCACTTCCTTGGAGGAAGCTACGTCACCGTTAGAGAGGTGGATGTTACCACGAAGGGGCACCAATGCCACGAAGGCTCGCCCTATTCTCCCTTTGAGACAACACTACGGAGACGTTTCTCAACCACTAGTGGTAGACCTTGGGATGGTCTCCAAACCCTCACAAACCATTTCGGGGGTAACCACAATGGTCGATTCCTCTCCGAAAGACTCCTACCACCTAGGAGTCTCCAACCTCCAAGAGTAACAAGAACGATGGGAAAAGCTCAAGACTTGCTCAAATCACGAATTCCTTTGGTGCAAAGAAGGGGAAAGAGTGGATCTATCACTTGATCAGACAACTTCTCTCAAATGCTCTCAAATTCCTTGGGGATCTAAGATTTGGTGTGGAGGAGTGTGAGAGAGAGAGAGTGAAATGTATTCTTAGCAAGCTCAAAGTGAATGGTCAACCTTATCCCGAAGTGGAAAAGTAACCGTCTGAGTCACTTAAGTGCACTGTAGAGGTCGGACATCCGGACAGGACCGGAGTCCGGTGGCACAGATAGGTCTGATAACCCACAAGTATAGGGGATCGCAACAGTTTTTGAGGGTAAAGTATTCAACCCAAATTTATTGATTCGACACAAGGGGAGCCAAATAATATTCTCAAGTATTAGCAGCTGAGTTGTCAATTCAACCACATCTGGAAACTTAATATCTGCAGCAAAGTGTTTAGTAGCAAAGTAATATGATAGTAGTGATAACGGTAGCAAAAGGCAACAGTAGTAAAAGTAATGTTTTTGGTATATTTTGTAGTGATGATAGCAATATCAACGGAAAAGTAAATAAGCGAAGAACAATATATGGAAAGCTCGTAGGCAATGGATCAGTGATGGAGAATTATGCCGGATGCGGTTCATCATGTAACAGTCATAACCTAGGGTGACACAGAACTAGCTCCAGTTCATTGATATAATGTAGGCATGTATTCCGAATATAGTCATACGTGCTTATGGAAAAGAACTTGCATGACATCTTTTGTCCTACCCTCCCGTGGCAGCTGGGTCCTTACGGAAACTAAGGGATATTAAGGCCTCCTTTTAATAGAGAACCGGAACAAAGCATTAACACATAGTGAATACATGAACTCCTCAAACTATGGTCATCACCGGTAAGTATCCCGATTATTGTCACTTTGGGGTTAATGGATCATAACACATAATAGATGACTATAGACTTGCAAGATAGGATCAAGAACACTCATATATTGATGAAAACATAATAGGTTCAGATCTGAAATCATGGCACTCGGGCCATAGTGACAAGCATTAAGCATAGCAAAGTCATAGCAACATCAATCTCAGAACATAGTGGACACTAGGGATCAAACCCTAACAAAACTAACTCGATTACATGATAGATCCCATCCAACCCATCACCGTCCAGCAAGCCTACGATGGAATTACTCACGCACGGCGGTGAGCATCATGAAATTGGTAATGGAGGATGGTTGATGATGACGATGGTGACGGATTCCCCTCTCCGGAGCCCCGAACGGACTCTAGATCAGCCCTCCCGAGAGGTTTTAGGGCTTGACGGCGGCTCCGTATCGTAAAACGCGATGATTTCTTCTCTTTGATTTTTTTCTCCCCGAAACTCAATATATGGAGGTGGAGTTGAAGTTGGAGAGGCAACAGGGGCCCACGAGGGGGCGCGCCCCCCACCCTCGTGGCAAGGTGGTGGGCCCCATGGCCTTCATCTTTTGCAGGTATTTTTCTTATTTTCTGAAAAGTGGCTCCGTGAAGTTTCAGGTCATTCCGAGAACGTTTGCTCCTGCACATAAATAACACCATGGTAATTCTGCTGAAAACAGCGTCAGTCCGGGTTAGTTTCATTCAAATCATGCAATTTAGAGTCCAAAACAAGGGCAAAAGTGTTTGGAAAAGTAGATACGTTGGAGACGTATCAACACCCCCAAGCTTAAACCTTTGCTTGTCCTCAAGCAATTCAGTTGATAAACTGAAAGTGATAAAGAAAAACTTTTACAAACTCTGTTTGTTCTTGTTGTTGTAAATATGTAAAGCCAGCATTCAAGTTTTTAGCAAATATTATAACTAACCACATTCACAATAACGCATAGGTCTCAATTTTACTCATATCAATGGCATAATCAACTAGCAAGGCATAATAATAAATCTCGGATGACAACACTTTCTCAAAACAATCATCATATGATATAACAAGGTGGTATCTCGCTAGCCCTTTCTGAGACCGCAAAACATAAATGCAGTGCACCTTTAAAGACCAAGGACTGACTAGACATTGTAATTCATGGTAAAAGAGATCCAGTCAAGTCATACTCAATGTAAACTAACAATAATGAATGCAAATGACAGCGGTGCTCTCCAACTAGTGCTTTTTAATAAGAGGATGATGACTCAGCATAAAAGTAAATAGATAGGCCCTTCGCAGAGGGAAGCAAGGATTTGTAGAGGTGCCCGATCTCGGTTTTGAAACAGAGGTGAATAATATTTTGAGCGGTATACTTTCATTGTCAACATAACAACCAAGAGATGGCGATATCTTCCATGCTACACACATTATAGGCGGTTCCCAAACAGAATGGTAAAGTTTATACTCCCCCTTCCACCAACAAGCATCAATCCATGGCTTGCTCGAAACAACGAGTGCCTCCAACTAACAAGAGTCCCAGGGGGAGTTTTGTTTGCAATTATTTTGATTTAGTTTGCATAAAGCATGGGACTAGGCATCCCGGTGACCAGCCATTTATCTCGTGAGTGAGGAGCGGAGTCCACTCCTCTTGAGCATAACCCACCTAACATGGAAGATACGGACAGCCCTAGTTGATACATGAGCTATTCGAGCATACAAAACATGATATTTATTTGATGGTTTAGAGTTTGGCACATACAAATTTACTTGGAACGGCAGGTAGATACCGCATATAGGTAGGTATAGTGGACTCATGTGGAATAACTTTGGGGTTTAAGGAGTTTGGATGCACAAGCAGTATTCCTGCTTAGTATAGGTGAAGGCTAGCAAAAGACTGGGAAGCAACCAGCTAGAGAGCGACAACAGTCATGAACACGCATTAAAATTAATCAACACCAAATGCAAGCATGAGTAGGATATAATCCACCATGAACATAAATATCGTGAAGGCTATGTTGAATTTGTTTCAACTACATGCGTGAACATGTGCCAAGTCAAGTCACTTAAATCATTCAGAGGAGGATACCACCCTATCATACCACATCATAACCATTTTAATAGCATGTTGGCATGCAAGGTAAACCATTATAACTCATAGCTTATCAAGCATGGCATAAAAACTATGATATCTAATTGTCATTGCAAACATGTTTATTCATAATAGGCTGAATCAGGAACGATGAACTAATCATATTTACAAAAACAAAAGAGGTCGAGTTCATACCAGCTTTTCTCGTCTCAGCCAGTCCATCATATATCATCATAATTGCCTTTCACTTGCACGTCGAATGATGTGAATAATAATAATAGTGCACGTGCATTGGACTAAGCTGGAATCTGCAAGCATTCAATAAACAGGAGAAGACAAGGCAATATGGGCGCTTTTGTCAGAACAACAATCTCTACTTCTATAAAAATGCGAGTTGGTGGTGATGGTGTGCCTGCCTTTGTTGCATGTGTACGGTCTGATCCAAAACGCAAGGCTGAGATCGACTCAAGCTGTTCCCGAGCCCCGTATGTAGGACGGACTATTTGTTTGTGCTTCTCTCGCGAAAGAAACAGAAGCTTCGAGTACCCCCTTAAAGATCAACGCCACTACAAAAGGGTCTCTCCCGACTATATAGTGAGAAAACACGAACAGAGAGGCGACACGAGAGGGGGTTTCCCGGCGGGCCACCGGCGGGCTCTGGGAGGTGGGTGAGATCGCGGACGGTCGCGCCGCGTTGTAGATAATGGTGTTTTAGGACTTGATTATGGCATTTGCGGACAAGCGGGGGCGACATCGATGCAGTGGAATATGGTTTCTCCGGCTCCTTTCCCGTCGTGGCGGTGCTCTCTCCGGCGGCGCTGCGGGGTTAGGGAGGTTGGTCTCTCTCTAGTTCGGGCATCCGGCGAGGTTTGGTCGGTGAAGGGCTTGTACAAGAGTTGGGATTTTGTGGAGAGGGATTTCCAGATCCGGTCACCGCGGATGACTGGCAGCTGCAGACTGTAGTGGGCGAATGGTTGGAGCTACTGCTCCACTCCGGGTCTCCGGCGTAGGCTGGCGTTGGTGGCAGCTTCAAGGACAGGGGAAGGGGAGCACGACATCTACCCCCGGCTGATGCACAGGAACCCGCCCCTGGTTCCCGTCTTCTACAGCGGGACTTACATGCAAAGATGGGCGTGCCTCGGTAAAGGAAGATGAACTGGGCTATAAGTCGCTTTGTTTTCTCTGATGGCGTTGATTCCCTTTTGCGTTGTCTCTGGTTCTCAACCTCCCAAGGACATGGCCTTTTTTTGTGCTGCCCATGGAGGCTAGCAGCGGTAGGACCTCCATGAGTAGGCTGCAGAGGATGTTTGCCGGTGGCGAGCTACTCATTTCGGACGGCTCCGGTTCCAAGCTTTCGTGATTAGGTGCATATTTCGTGAGATAATCTCATTCTAACATGTCTCTGATTATGATTTTTCCTGTGGATTTCAGGATATAGAAGGCATTTTCGCAGTGGGGTCACTGACAAGCAAGGTGAGGCCATTGTGTCCATTATTGTGTTAGTTTGTTTCAAAGAAATCACACTAATTTCTCTCAGTATATGTCTCTGCAGAGAAATAAGTCCTGGGGGAGGCTTTAGTGAAGACCACTGAATTGGCTGGAGGAAAGTACAATAGCAAGGAGGCCAGAGCAAGCACCCATCTCCCTCATACCTCCGCACTCACCACCGATGCCTCAAGCGGTCAAGCCTACCATGGTCGTCTACTTGCCTTCAAGTCCGGTAACAGATATGCTACGGAGGTGTTGAGCGAACAATCCGGTGCGGGCTCAATTTGTGTGGGAGAGGAGCAGGCGCGTGCGTTGATTGGCAACGTCGGACAAGACATATAGGCCCAAGCTGCCAATTTTAGTGTAAGACAAGTCTCAAATTTTTTTCTTTGAACACTTAAGAGCCTCATCTTTTTTTGTTTGAACACAGACAAGCCTCAACTTGTTAGCCTAAAAACTGTGATTTCGTATTGCACAACAAAAGAACAGATAAAGTGTCATAAGGCCCCCTAAAGTTTTTATTAATTTTCTCTACAAAGAATGAATATTAAAACTGTCAAAGTCAAAAGGCAACAAACCTAAGTGAACATTCAAATCCACGCGTGTTTCATCTTACAAGAATAATTCTTCCTCTATGCTTGTTTTTGCTTCCGTAGCAACGCACGGGCACGTGACTAGTAATGCATATAAGAGCCACTTCAACAATTTAATTATGGTCTTCTCCTATCGACCCCTAAAGAAAAGAAATAAAACTATTTACACGGGAAAGCTCCCAACAAGCAAAAGAAGAACATGAAATATATTTTTGGGGTTTTCTTTTTAATTACTACTACAAGCATGGAAGGTAAATTAATTAAAAGCTACAACTAATTTTTTTGGTTTTTCTTAAGGTTTATTAAACACACAAGAAGAAAGCATAAAAAGAAAAGTAAACTAGCATGGATGATACAATGAAAAAGTATGAGCACTGACATCTAGCAATGAGTGTGTGAACATAAATGTAATGTCGGTGGGAAATACGTACTCCCCCAAGCTTAGGCTTTTGGCCTAAGTTGGTCTATGGCCACGGCTGGCCTGGCGGATAACCATAATAGTAGTTGGGGTCGTACTGCGATGCAGCGGCTATCGCCTGCTGAGCTATAGCGTGGCGACGAGCAGCCTCCTCTCTCCTCTCGTACTCATCTGCCTCCTCTCTGGTAATAGTATATCCTCCTCTTGCCTGATAATCAAAGAAGGCAGGAGCAGGGAGAGTAATACGGACAACACGGTGTCTGTCAAAGATTAGTCAATAGTGGAGAGGTGATTCGTTCCTCTCGACAAACTGGTGGTGAACCATAGCATTAAAATCTAGATAAGCAGGAGGTAATTCAATATCATCTTCACGTATGGCTATACCAAGAAAATTAGCTATGCGGGTTGCATAAATTCCACCAAAGAAATCTCCAATAAGTCTATTAAGATGAAACCTATGTGCAACAATGGCTCCCAAATTATATGATTTGTCTCCTAACACAACACTCCTAAGAATACTAAGATTGAAGGAAATATGCCCTAGAGGCAATAATAAAGTTATTATTTATTTCCTTATTTCATGATAAATGTTTATTATTCATGCTAGAATTGTATTAACCGGAAACATAATACATGTGTGAATACATAGACAAATAGAGTGTCACTAGTATGCCTCTACTTGACTAGCTCGTTAATCAAAGATGGTTATGTTTCCTAACCATGGCCAAAAGAGTTGTCATTTGATTAACGGGATCACATCATTAGTTGAATGATCTGATTGACATGACCCATTCCATTAGCTTAGCACCCGATCGTTTAGTATGTTGCTATTGCTTTCTTCATGACTTATACATGTTCCTATAACTATGAGATTATGTAACTCCCGTGTGCCGGAGGAACACTTTGTGTGCTACCAAATGTCACAACGTAACTGGGTGATTATAAAGGTGCTCTACAGGTGTCTCCAAAGGTACATGTTGGGTTGACGTATTTCGAGATTAGGATTTGTCACTCCGATAGTCGGAGAGGTATCTCAGGGCCCTCTCGGTAATGCACATCACTCAAGCCTTGCAAGCATTGCAACTAATGAGTTAGTTGTGGGATGATGTATTACGGAACGAGTAAAGAGACTTGCCGGTAACGAGATTGAACTAGGTATTGGATACCGACGATCGAATCTCGGGCAAATAACATACCGATGACAAAGGGAACAACGTATGTTGTTATGCGGTCTGACCGATAAAAGATCTTCGTAGAATATGTAGGAGCCAATATGGTCATCCAGGTCCCGCTATTGGTTATTGACCGGAGACGTGTCTCGGTCATGTCTACATTGTTCTCGAACCCGTAGGGTCCGCACGCTTAAGGTTTCGATGACAGTTATATTATGAGTTTATACGTTTTGATGTACCGAAGGTTGTTCGGAGTCCCGGATGTGATCAAGGACATGACGAGGAGTCTCGAAATGGTCAAGACATAAAGATTGATATATTGGAAGCCTATGTTTGGATATCGGAAGTGTTCTGGGTGAAATCGGGATTTTACCGGAGTACCGGGAGGTTACCGGAACCCCCCGGGAGGCATATGGGCCTTAGTGGGCCTTAGTGGAAAAGAGAAGAGGCAGTCGGAGATGGGCCGCGCGCCCCTCCCCTCCCTTGGTCCGAATAGGACAAGGAGAGGGGGCCGGCCCCCCTTCCTCTTTTCCCCCCTCCGCGAATTCTATTCCAACTAGGATTGGGGGGGGGGATCCTACTCCCGGAGGGAGTAGGACTCCTGGTGGCGCGCCTCTCCTAGGCCGGCCGCACCCCCCCTTGAGCCTTTATATACGGAGGCAGGGGCACCCCAGAGGAACACAAGTTGATCCACGTGATCATATTCTTAGCCGTGTGCGGCGCCCCCTGCCACCATAGTCCTCGATAATATTGTAGCGGTGCTTAGGCGAAGCCCTGCGACAGTAGTACATCAAGATCGTCACCACGCCGTCGTGCTGACGTAACTCTTCCCCGACACTTTGCTGGATCGGAGTCCGGGGATCGTCATCGAGCTGAACGTGTGCTAGAACTCGGAGGTGCCGTAGTTTCGGTGTTTGATCGGTCGGGCCGTGGAGACGTACGACTACATCAACCAAACGCTTCCGTTGTCGATCTACAAGGGTACGTAGATCACACTCTCCCCTCTCGTTGCTATGCATCACCATGATCTTGCGTGTGCGTAGGAATTTTTTTGAAATCACTACGTTCCCCAACAAAGATCGGGGACACACTTGTGACATGTCTCATCTTTACCATTAATGCATCTACCTATGAAGAGAGTAAAATAATGTATAGCATGAAAGTGAATGCTCCCTATGGTAGCTTGTGTAATATCTCTAGATTCTCCCACAGTTATTCTAACAAGAAAATCTCTAAATTCAGATTTGCGAGGATCCCTTATACTACCCCATTGTGGAAGTTTGCAAGCAGTGGTAAAGTCCTCTAAGTCCATGGTATAAGCTTTATCATAAAGATCAAACAGGACAGTTGGAGAATTACGTGAAGTTGAAAATTCAAACCTCCTCATAAAGGTACTGGTGAGATAGTGATACTGGCTGCACTTCTCTTCCTCGAAGCTCACAAGATCGGCGTTACGCAAATATGCGTTAAATTCTTCCTTAATTCCCGCTCGATCCATAAAGTTCTCAGAAGGCCATTCACAAGGACGCACTGGAGCGTCTCTTGGTGGCTCTTCATCAGCATCACGCATTGCAAGCCTGGGTCCTTGCTTCCTTGAAGAACCACCTTGGAACATTTTCCTAAGCATATTTCTTCCTCTGAAAAATTCTGAAATTTTTTAGTAACTTCAAAATAAAAGTAAACCAAACTCAATAATATTGATAGCAACTACTCCTACAAGTGCCTAGGGCCTATATCATGCATCAAAACTACTTTTGACAATATAAATTTGACATGCAGGCTCAAGAACAGGGTCACCTAAGCAACACAAATTTGCAATGAATAAAGCACTAGAACAAAAACTAATTGGACCAATGGAGGAGTCAGATACCAAGGAACAATCTCCCCAAGCAGTTTTGTGAGAGGTGCTTTGGGCAAGGAGATCGAAAATGGCAGCAAGATGAGCTAGAACTCGTGCTTGAGCTGGATATTCGTGTTTGTGGGAGGAAGATGAAGTGTGTGGGTCCAGGAATAAGTGGAGGAGGGCCACCGTGGGCCCACGAGGCAGGGGGCGCACCCTAGAGGGGTGGGCGCGCCCTCCACCCTCGTGGGCAGGTGGTTGACCCCCTGGTGTGTTCTCAGTTCCATCAATCCTCAAATATTCTAGAAAAAATCATATTTAAATTTCAGGGCATTTGGAGAACTTTTATTTTCGAGGTATTTTTATATTGCACGGATAATCAGATAACAGACAAAATATATTTATTTTCATTTTATTTAATATAAATAACAGAAAGTAAAAGTGGGGTACAGAAGGTTGTGCCTTCTAGTTTCATCCATCTCATGATCATCAAAAGGAATCCACTAATAAGGTTGATCAAGTCTTGTTAACGAACTCATTCCGAATAGCATGGAACCGGAGAAATTTCGAATAACACTATGTTACCTCAACGGGGATATGCACATCCCCAATAATAAGAATATCATATTTCTTCTTGACAGTAGGAAGAGGAAATTCAAAACCTCCAAATATAATCGATGGAATTTTCCCAATAGAGTTGATACTATGAACTTGAGGTTGTTTCCTCGGAAAGTGTACAGTATGCTCATTGCCATTAACATGAAAAGTGACATAGCCTTTAGTGCAATCAATAACAGCCCCTGCAGTATTTAAAAAGGGTCTTCCAAGAATAAAGACATAATATCGTCCTCAGGAATATCAAGAATAACAAAGTCCGTTAAAATAGTAACGTTTGCAACTACAACAGGCACATCCTCACAAATACCGATAGGTATAGCAGTTGATTTATCAGCCATTTGCAAAGATATTTCAGTAGGTGTCAACTTATTCAAATCAAGTCTACGATATAAAGAGAGAGGCATAACACTAACACCAGCTCCAAGATCACATAAAGCAGTTTTAACATAGTTTCTTTTAATGGAGCATGGTATAGTGGGTATGCTACGTCTTGAGCTTGCGTTGGTTTTCCCCGAAGAGGAAGGGATGATGCTGCAGAGTAGCGTAAGTATTTCCCTCAGTTTTTGAGAACCAAGGTATCAATCCATTAGGAGCCCACGCTCAAGTCCCTCGTACCTGCACAAAGCGATAGCTACTCGCAACCAATGCGATTAGGGGTTGTCAAGCCCTTCACGGTCACTTACGAGAGTGAGATCTGATAGATAGAATATTTTTGGTATTTTTGATATAAAGATGCAAAGTAAAAAGTAAAATCAAAGTAAATAGCAAAACAATATAAAAGTGATGGAGATTGATATGATGAGAATAGACCCGGGGGCCATAGGTTTCACTAGTGGCTTCTCTCAAGAGCATAAGTATTCTACATGGGTGAACAAATTACTGTTGAGCAATTGATAGAATTGTGCATAATTATGAGAATATCTAGGCATGATCATGTATATAGGCATCACGTCCGTGACAAGTAGATCGAAATGATTCTGCATCTACTACTATTACTCCACTCATCGACCGCTATCCAGCATGCACCTAGAGTATTAAGTTAAAAACAGAGTAACGCCTTAAGCAAGATGACATGATGTAGAGAGATAAATTCATTCAATATGAAATAAACCCCATCTTGTTATCCTCGATGGCAACGATACAATACGTGCCTTGCTGCCCCTTCTGTCACTGGGTAAGGACACCGCAAGATCGAACCCAAAGCTAAGCACTTCTCCCATGGCAAGAACTACCAATCTAGTTGGCCAAACCAAACGGATAATTCGAAGAGACTTGCAAAGATAACCAATCACGCATAAAAGAGTTTAGAGAAGATTCAAATATTATTCATAGATAGACTTGATCATAAACCCACAATTCATCGGTCTCAACAAACACACCGCAAAAAGAAGATTACATCGAATAGATCTCCACAAGAGAGGGGGAGAACTTTGTATTGAGATTCAAAGAGAGAGAAGAAGCCATCTAGCTACTAACTATGGACCCGAAGGTCTGAGGTAAACTACTCACACTTCATCGGAGGGGCTAGGATGATGTAGAAGCCCTCCATGATGATGGCCCTCTTCCGGCGGAGCTCCGGAACAGGCCCCGAGATGGGATGTCGTGGATATAGAAAGTTGCGGCGGTGGAATTAGGGTTTTGGCTCCTGTTCTGATCGTTTGGGGGTACGTGTGTATATATAGGAGGAAGGAGTACGTCGGTGGAGCATCGAGGGGCCCACGAGGTAGGGGGCGCGCCCTAGGAGGGCACTCCCCACCCTCGTGACCACCTCTTTGATCCCTTGCAGTAGGGTCCAAGTCTCCTGGATCACGTTCGGCGAGAAAATCACGTTTCCGAAGATTTTATTCTATTTGGACTCCGTTTGATATTCTGTTTATCCGAAACACTGTAATAGGCAAAAAAACAGCAATTCTGGGCTGGGCCTCCGGTTAATAGGTTAGTCCCAAAAATAATATAAAAGTGGAAAATAAAGCCCAATATAGTCCAAAACAGTAGATAATATAGCATGGAGCAATCAAAAATTATAGATACGTTGGAGACGTATCAGGCATCCCCAAGCTTAATTCCTGCTCGTCCTCGAGTAGGTAAATGATAAAAAGAGAATTTTTGATGCGGAGTGCTACTTGGCATAATTTCAATGTAAATCTTCTTAATTGTGGTATGAATATTCAGATTAGAAAGATTCAAGACAAAAGTTTATATTGACATAGAAAATAATAATACTTCAAGCATACTAACAAAGCAATTATGTCTTCTCAAAATAACATGGCCAAAGAAAGTTATCCCTACAAAATCATATAGTCTGGCTATGCTCCATCTTCCCCACACAAAGTATTTAAATCACGCACAACCCCGATGACAAGCCAAGCAATTGTTTCATACTCTAACTTTTTCAAAACTTTTTCAATCTTCACGCAATACATGAGCGTGAGCCATGGATATGTCACTATAGGTGGAATAGAATGGTGGTTGTGGAGAAGACAAAAAGGAGAAGATAGTCTCACATCAACTAGGCGTATCAATGGGCTATGGAGATGCCCATCAATAGATATCAATGTGAGTGAGTAGGGATTGCCATGCAACGGATGCACTAGAGCTATAAATATATGAAAGCTCAACAAAAGAAACTAGTGGGTGTGCATCCAACTTGCTTGCTCACGAAGACCTAGGGCAATTTGAGGAAGCCCATCATTGGAATATACAAGCCAAGTTCTATAACGTAAAATTCCCACTAGTATATGAAAGTGACAACATATGAGACTCTCTATATGAAGAACATGGTGCTACTTTGAAGCACAATATATGATACTTGCTATATCATGGTGCTACTTTGAAGCACAAGTGTGGAAAAAAGGATGGTATCATTGCCCCTTTTTTTGGGGCTTTCTTTTTTTTCTTTGGACTTTCTCTTTTTTTGGGGGGGGGGACAATGCTCTATTGAATGATGATCATCACACTTCTATTTATTTACAACTCAATGATTACAACTCGATACTAAAACAAAGTATGACTCTATATGGATGCCTCCGGCGGTGTACCGGGATATGCAATGAATCACGAGTGACAAGTATGAAAGAATTATGAACGGTGGCTTTGCCACAAATACTATGTCAACTACATGATCATGCTAAGCAATATGACAATGATGTATATGTCATGATGAACTAGATGGTGGAAAGTTGCATGGCAATATATCTCGGAATGGCTATGGAAATGCCATAATAGGTAGGTATGGTGGCTGTTTTGAGGAAGGTATATGGTAGGTGTATGATACCGGCGAAAGTTGCGCGGTATTAGAGAGGCTAGCAAGGGTGGAAGGGTGAGAGTGCGTATAATCCATGGACTCAACATTAGTCATAAAGAACTCATATACTTATTGCAAAAATTTAGAACTTATCAAAGCAAAGTATTACGCGCATGCTCCTAGGGGGATAGATTGGTAGGAAAATACCATCGCTCGTCCCCGACCGCCACTCATAAGGAAGACAATCAATAAATAAATCATGCTCCTACTTCATCACATAACGGTTCACCATACGTGCATGCTACGGGAATCACAAACTTCAACACAAGTATTCTTTAAATTCACAACTACTCAACTAGCATGACTTTAATATTATCACCTCCATATCTCAAAACAATTATCATGCTTCAATCTTTTCTTAGTATTCAACACACTCAAAAGAAAGTTTCACAAATCTTGAATACCAAGCATATTATTATTAGGCAAATTACCATGCTATTAAGAGACTCTCAAATTAATTTAAGTGAAGCATGAGAGATTAATAGTTTCTTTAAAACATATCCACCCCCGTGCTCTAAAAGATCTAAGTGAAGCACATAGAGCAAAATTATAATGCTCAAAAGATATAAGTGAAGCACATAGAGCAAAATTATCTAGCTCAAAATATATAAGTGAAGCACATAGAGCAAAATTATCTAGCTCAAAAGATATAAGTGAAGCACATAGAGTAAAATTTTAATTCATGTATGGCTCTCTCAAAAGGTGTGTACAACAAGGATGATTGTGTCATACTAACAAACAAAGACACAAATAATACAAGACGCTCCAAGCAAAACACATATCATGTTGGTGAATAAAAATATAGCTCCAAGTAAATTACCGATGGAAGTGGACGAAAGAGGGGATGCCTTCCGAGGGCATCCCCAAGCTTTGACTTTTTGGTGTCCTTGGATTATCTTGGGGGTGCCATGGGCATCCCCAAGCTTAGGCTCTTTCCACTCCTTGTTCCATGATCCATCAAAAGAATTCACCCAAAACTTGAAAACTTCACAACACAAAACTCAAAATAGAAAACTCGTGAGCTCCGTTAGCGAAAGAAAACAAAAGACCACTTCAAGGTACTGTAATGAACTCATTATTTATTTATATTGGTGTTAAACCTACTGTATTCCAACTTCTCTATGGATTATAAACTATTTTACTAGCCATAGATTCATCAAAATAAGCAAACAACACACGAAAAACAGAATCTGTCAAAAACAGAACAGTCTGTAGTAATCTGTATCTAGCGCAAGATCTGGAACCCCAAAAATTATAAAATAAATTGCTGGACGTGAGGAATTTATCTATTAATCATTGGCAAAAATAATTAACTAAATAGCACTCTTCAAATACAAATGACAGCAGTTCTCGTGAGCGCTAAAGTTTCTGTTTTTTTACAGCAAGTTCAACAAGACTTTCCCCAAGTCTTCCCAACGGTTCTACTTGGGACAAACACTAATTAAACACAAAAAACACAACCAAAATAGAGGCTAAATAATTTATTTATTACTAAACAGGAGCAAAAAGCAAGGAATAAAAATAAAATTGGGTTGCCTCCCAACAAGCGCTATCGTTTAACGCCCCTAGCTAGGCATAACGAGCAAGAATAGACGTAGGTATTGCCATCTTTGGTAGGTAATTATTCAATTAGGCATCTACAATCTTTAGGAATTTCTTTCTATTTATTAATTATCAAACTTTTAGGCACAAGATCTCAAAATTCATTTGTAATAAATGGTTCTTTAATGATAGCAAAAAGAATGGGATGAATACTTATAGATTTAAGATCAACAGTTTCCTTACTAGATGATTCACCCTTATTTTTAGGAACATACATTAGCTTGGAAATTTTAGTAGGAGGACTAGGAGTATTCTTTACGGAAGAAAAAGCGGTTCCCAAATTTGCAATGATACCCTCAAGCTTATCAATTCTAGTAGAATCTAAGTTCATCTTCTCATTAACTATGGGTTCCTTTTCCTTAATATTTTTCAATGTCATTCCTACCTTAGATCCATATTGAGTAATTTGATTGTGGATCTTTTTATCTAGATTTTCAATTGATTCAATAGTAGCAACTTTATTTTCAATAATTTCAAGTCTTTGCATAACATGCTCCAAAGTTAACATGGTTCCATTAACCAAAAGAGGTGGTGAGCCAAATAAATCTATCATAGCATTATCAGAATAAAAAGTATGGCTACCCAAGAAGTTCCCTCCGGTAATGGTATTGAGGATATATCTATACCAAGGATTAACACCTACATAAAAATTGCGAAGAAGAACTAAGGTAGATTGTTTCCTGGTAGATCTATTTTGAGCATTACAAATTCTATACCAAGCATCTTTTAGATTTTCTCCCTCCCTTTGTTTAAAATTTAGAACTTCACTCTCGGGAGACAAAGGAGAAGATATGAGACTAGCCATGACGACAAGCAAACAAACTAGCACACGATCAAACAAAAAGGTAAACAGAGAGGGAGGATAGAGAGAGAGGGCGAATAAAACGGCAAGGGTGAATTGGGGGGAGAGGAAAACGAGAGGCAAATGGCAAATAATGTAATGCAAGAGATAGGGATTGTGATGGGTACTTGGTATATGACTTTTTGCGTAGACTCCTCGGCAACGGCGCCAGAAATCCTACTTGCTACGTCTTGAGCTTGCGTTGGTTTTCCCTGAAGAGGAAGGGATGATGCAGCAGAGTAGCGTAAGTATTTCCCTCAGTTTTTGAGAACCAAGGTATCAATCCAGTAGGAGCCCACGCTCAAGTCCCTCGTACCTGCACAAAGCGATAGCTACTCGCAACCAACGCGATTAGGGGTTGTCAAGCCCTTACCGGTCACTTACGAGAGTGAGATCTGATAGATAGAATATTTTTGGTATTTTTGATATAAAGATGCAAAGTAAAAAGTAAAAGCAAAGTAAATAGCAAAACAATATAAAAGTGATGGAGATTGATATGATGAGAATAGACCCGGGGGCCATAGGTTTCACTAGTGGCTTCTCTCAAGAGCATAAGTATTCTACGGTGGGTGAACACATTACTGTTGAGCAATTGATAGAATTGTGCATAATTATGAGAATATCTAGGCATGATCATGTATATAGGCATCACGTCCGTGACAAGTAGATCAAAACGATTCTGCATCTACTACTATTACTCCACTCATCGACCGCTATCCAGCATGCATCTAGAGTATTAAGTTAAAAATAGAGTAACGCCTTAAGCAAGATGACATGATGTAGAGAGATAAATTCATGCAATATGAAATAAACCCCATCTTGTTATCCTCGATGGCAACGATACAATACGTGCCTTGCTGCCCCTTCTGTCACTGGGTAAGGACACCGTAAGATCGAACCCAAAGCTAAGCACTTCTCCCATGGCAAGAACTACCAATCTAGTTGGCCAAACCAAACGGATAATTCGAAGAGACTTGCAAAGATAACCAATCATGCATAAAAGAATTCAGAGAAGATTCAAATATTATTCATAGATAGACTTGATCATAAACCCACAATTCATCGGTCTCAACAAACACACCGCAAAAAGAAGATTACATCGAATAGATCTCCACAAGAGAGGGGGAGAACTTTGTATTGAGATTCAAAGAGAGAGAAGAAGCCATCTAGCTACTAACTATGGACCCGAAGGTCTGAGGTAAACTACTCACACTTCATCAGAGGGGCTAGGATGATGTAGAAGCCCTCCGTGATGACGGCCCTCTTCCGGCGGAGCTCTGGAACAGGCCCCAAGATGGGATCTCGTGGATACAGAAAGTTGCGGCGGTGGAATTAGGGTTTTGGCTCCTGTTCTGATTGTTTGGGGGTACGTGTGTATATATAGGAGGAAGGAGTACGTCGGTGGAGCACCGAGGTGCCCACGAGGCAGGGGGCGCGCCCTAAGGGGGGCGACCCCACCCTCGTGACCACCTCTTTGATCCCTTGCAGTAGGGTCCAAGTCTCTTGGATCATGTTCGGCGAGAAAATCACGTTTCCGAAGATTTTATTCCGTTTGGACTCCGTTTGATATTCTGTTTATCCGAAACACTGAAATAGGCAAAAAACAACAATTCTGGGCTGGGCCTCCGGTTAATAGGTTAGTCCCAAAAAAAATATAAAAGTGGAAAATAAAGCCCAATATAGTCCAAAACAGTAGATAATATAGCATGGAGCAATCAAAAATTATAGATACGTTGGAGACGTATCAGGGTACACCGGGATCTCCAAGTTTCTTTGGTATTCCACCCTTAAAAGTATAATTAGCAAGCATGGTGGAAATTTCAGCTTCCGTTATCTTTCTTTTATTTGCAATAATATCTTTCATGTACTTAGCATAAGGATTGGTTTTAAGCATATTAGTTAATCGCATGCGCAAAAAGATAGGTCTAATCATTTCAGCAAAGCGCTCAAAATCCTTATCATCCTTTTTCTTGGATGGTTTGGGAGGAAAAGGCATGGGTTTCTGAACCCAAGGCTCTCTTTCTTTACCATGTTTCATAGCAACAAAGTCTTTCTTATCATAACGTTGATTCTTTGATTGTGGGTTATCAAGATCAACAGCAGGTTCAATTTCTATATCATTATCATTACTAGGTTGGGCATCATTATGAACATTACCATTAATATTACCACTAGTTTCAGGTTCATTACCAGATTGAGTTTCAGCATCAGAAATAGAAATATCATTTGGATTCTCAGGTGTTTCAACAATAGGTTCACTAGAAGCATGCAAAGTCCTATCATTTTTGTTCTTCTTCTTTTTAGAAGAACTAGGTGCATCTATATTATTTCTCTGAGAATCTTGCTCAATTCTCTTAGGGTGGCCTTTAGGATACAAAGGTTCCTGAGTCATTCTACCAGTTTTAGTAGCCACTCTAACAGCATAATCATTATCTTTACTATTCAATTCATTGAGCAAATCATTTTGAGCTTTAAGTACTTGTTCTACTTGAGTGGTAACCATAGAAGCATGTTTACTAATAAGTTTAAGTTCACCTTTAACATTAGCCATATAATCACCCAAGTGTTCAAGAATATTTGAATTGTATTTCAATTGCCTACCAGAATAAGCATTAAAGTCTTCTTGCTTAGCCATAAATTTATCAAACTCATCTAAGCATGGGCTAGCAAACTTAGTAAATGGGATTAAAACTTTATCATATCTATAGAGAGAATTTACCTTTACTACCTGTGTCGGTATCAAGACCATGAGTTACTTCAATAGGTAAAGGATTAAGATTATATGTTTCTTCAACAGGCGGTAAATTAAGACCATGTATTTCTTCAATAGGAGGTAAATTCTTAACATCTTCAGCTTTAATACCCTTTTCTTTCATAGATTTCTTTGCCTCTTGCATATCTTCAGGACTGAGAAATAGAATACCCCTCTTCTTCGGAGTTGGTTTAGGAATAGGCTTAGGAATTGGATCTGGAGGTGTCAAATTATTTTCATTTGTCAACATATTATTCAATAGAATTTCAGCTTCATCCGGTGTTCTTTCCCTGAAAACAGAACCAGCATAACTATCCAGGTAATCTCTGGAGGCATCGGTTAGTCCATTATAAAGATATCACGTATTTCATTTTTCTTAAGAGGATGAACAGGCAAAGCATTAAGTAATTGGAGAAGCCTCCCCCAAGCTTGTGGGAGACTCTCTTCTTCAATTTGCACAAAATTATATATACCCCTTAAAGCAACTTGTTTCTTATGAGCAGGGAAATATTTAGCAGAGAAGTAATAAATCATATCCTGGGGACTACGCACACAACCAGGATCAAGAGAATTAAACCATATCTTAGCATCACCCTTTAATGAGAACGGAAATATTTTAAGGATATAAAAGTAACGAGTTCTCTCATCTTTAGTGAATAGGGTAGCTATATCATTTAATTTAGTAAGATGTGCCACAACAGTTTCAGATTCATAACCATGAAAATGATCAGATTCAACCAAAGTAATTATATCAGGATCAACAGAGAATTCATAATCGTTATCAGTAACAAAGAAAGGTGAAGTAGCAAAAGTAGGGTCATGTTTCATTCTAGCATTTAAAGATTGCTTACTCCATTTAGCTAATAATCTCTTGAGTTCAGTTCTATTTTGGCACGCTAAAATAGCTAAAGAAGCTTCTTGATCAAAGACATAACCCTTAGGAATAACAAGTGATTCTTCATCATCACTTTCATCAGTATCATCAGATTCAATATTTTCAATTTCTCTAGACCTAGCAAGTTGTTCATCAAGAAAATCACTAAGTGGCATAGTAGTATCAGGCATAGAGGTAGTTTCATCATAAGTATCATGCATAGCAGAAGTGGCATCATCAATAACATGCGACATATCAGAAGGAATAGCAGAACCAGGTGTAGGTGTCGCAAACTTACTCATAACAGAAGGTGGATCAAGTGCAGAGCTAGAAGGCAGTTACTTACCTCCCCTCGTAGTTGAGGGATAGATCTTAGTTTTTGGATCTCTCAAGTTCTTCATAATGATAAGCAAATATATATCCCAAGTGACTCAAAGAATAGAGCTATGCTCCACGGCAACGGCGCCAGAAAATAGTCTTGATAACCCACAAGTATAGGGGATCACAACAGTTTTCGAGGGTAAAGTATTCAACCCAAATTTATTGATTCGACACAAGGGGAGCCAAAGAATATTCTCAAGTATTAGCAGCTGAGTTGTCAATTCAACCACACCTGGAAACTTAATATCTGCAACAAAGTGTTTAGTAGCAAAGTAATATGATAGTAGTGATAACGGTAGCAAAAGGCAACAGTAGTAAAAGTAATGTTTTTGGTATTTTGTAGTGATGATAGCAATAGCAACGGAAAAGTAAATAAGTGAAGAACAATATATGGAAAGCTCATAGGCAATGGATCAGTGATGGAGAATTATGCCGGATGCGGTTCATCATGTAACAGTCATAACCTAGGGTGACACAGAACTAGCTCCAGTTCATTGATATAATGTAGGCATGTATTCTGAATATAGTCATGCGTGCTTATGGAAAAGAACTTGCATGCCATCTTTTGTCCTACCCTCCCGTGGCAGCAGGGTCCTTACGAAAACTAAGGGTTATTAAGGCCTCCTTTTAATAGAGAACCGGAACAAAGCATTAACACATAGTGAATACATGAACTCCTCAAACTACGATCATCACCGGTAAGTATCCCGATTATTGTCACTTCGGGGTTAACGGATCATAACACATAATAGGTGACTATAGACTCGCAAGATAGGATCAAGAACACTCATATATTGATGAAAACATAATAGGTTCAGATCTGAAATCATAGCACTCGGGCCCTAGTGACAAGCATTAAGCATAGCAAAGTCATAGCAACATCAATCTCAGAACATAGTGGACACTAGGGATCAAACCCTAACAAAACTAACTCGATTACATGATAGATCCCATCCAACCCATCACCGTCCAGCAAGCCTACGATGCAATTACTCACGCATGGCGGTGAGCATCATGAAATTGGTGATGGAGGATGGTTGATGATGACGATGGCGACGGATTCCCCTCTCCGGAGCCCCGAACGGACTCCAGATCAGCCCTCCCAAGAGGTTTTATGGCTTGGCGGCGGCTCCGTATTGTAAAACGCAATGATTTCTTCTCTCTGATTTTTTTCTCCCCGAAACTCAATATATGGAGGTGGAGTTGGGAGTCGGAGAGGCAACAGGGGGCCCACAAGGTAGGGGGGCGCGCCCTAGGGGGGCAGGCGCACCCCCACCCTCGTGGCAAGGTGGTGGGCCCCCTGGCCTTCATCTTTTGTAGATATTTTTCTTATTTTCTGAAAAGTGGCTCCGTGAAGTTTCAGGTCATTCTGAGAACGTTTGCTCCTGCACATAGATAACACCATGGTAATTTTGTTGAAAACAGCGTCAGTCCGGGTTAGTTCCATTCAAATCATGCAAGTTAGAGTCCAAAACAAGGGCGAAAGTGTTTGGAAAAGCAGATACGTTGGAGACGTATCAAGGTCCGGACGTCCGACTGCCATCGGTCGTCTGGTCGCTGGAACTCCACATGCCACGAATCAGCACACAACCATCGGACGTCCCGAACGTCCAGAGAAGACTGGAAATCCGTAAATAATGTTCTATGGAGGAGGTGTCGGACCTCCAGAGGAAAACGGACGTCCGTCGACCGGACGTCAGGAGAAGATCGGACATCCGTAAATATCGTTCTGTGTAGGAACATCGGACGTCCGTGGAGAGCCGGATGTCCGGTAAGCTGTGAGGGATCGGATGTCCGTAGAGTACCGGACGTCCGGTGAAAATGGAGTTGGTGGGTTTTGAGCAAATCTTTCACTAGATCCAACGATCCCCTCTTAATAGTGCGGTATCCCTATACTCAAGAACGAATCGAAAAAGAGCCTAAGCTTTTTGTCTTTGTCTTGTATCTCTTCTCTTTGAGTGATATATTTACTTTTGTCCGTAGTCATGATCCAGACACGGCCCTTGAGACATAATCCTGAGATATACTTGATAAACATGATTAGTTTCAAAATGCATGTTGTCATCAACATCAAAATACGATTAAGGGCATGATTGCACTTTCAATCTCCCCCTTTTTGGCAGTTGATGACAACATACATGCACTTTTCAATATGTTAACAAAAAAACTTTGAATATCGAAAGGATTTGTTGTGGAGCTCCCCCAAAGCATGTGCATACATAAAATAAGCATGAGGAGAGCTCCCCCTCACTTATGTACCATCACAAACAAATCTTATAAACAAGATAACATAACACCAAAATAGGCTCCATATAGGTTCATCACTCATATAGCATAGAACATAAGTCGATAACAGACATAATATGAAGTTCATTACACAGATATCATAGAACATAAGTCGATAAAAGACATAACATGAGTTCGATACAAGCTAATATCATAGCTAGCATGACATAGATAGGTAAGTGCCTACTCCCCCTTGGCATCAAATACCCAAAAGGGGTCATAACATCATCAAAGAGCATCATCATCATCATCATCATCATCATCATCATCATCATCATCATCATGAGCACCACTGCCACCAGCCTCATCAAAGAAGCCAGCCCACTCAGGACCCGAGGGAAAACCAAAGTCAGAAGGTGGTTCGTCAGGGAGACGTTCATCATCGCTCACATCGTAAACTCCGGAGTCTCTCAGACGAGCCTTTAGAGCATTCATGGAAGTGAAAATGCAAGTGACAATGTCGTGATTTTGGGAGAAATGAAAGGTAAACACCTTCATCATGGCAGAGTGAGCCTTCCCAAGAAAGCGAGCAATGCGCCCAAAGGATGCAGATCTAGAAGTAGTAGAACGAGAAGTAGGAGGAGGAACACTAGCTGCGGTGCGACGAGCAGGAGCAGAAGACTCCTTGGGGACCCAATCATCCGCCATGTGAGGTGGAATGACCCACCGCTCATGCAAGTGAGTGCGGGCAATGGGAAAGGGAGCAACACTCTAGATAAAAGCCTGAAGATAGGGAGCATGAGGAAAGGCCCGCTTGTGCTGAAAGTTAGCGAGACGGATCTCATGCCACATAAAATGAGGAACATTTATCTTCCCCTTTGGATATGCATAGAGGCGATGCATGAGATCAATGCAGTAGCTACTGCACAACCCCTTGTCACCCATCTTGGGATAGATGGTATGAATGACACACTGATAGATGATGTAGAAAGGTGAGCGCCAAATGGAGACTTGGTTCAGACCCTTTTGTTTCTCATCATTAGTCATTTCTTCTATCGGTTTGAGAAGATCCACACATACATCAATGCCCTTGGGCCTATGGTTGGGGTCACCCTTATGGATTTTGAAACCGGTGTCAGGAAACCCAAGGGCAACAACAAATTGAGAATAAGATGCCATGAGCACGGTGTCCGAGCTCATCCAAGTGACGGTGTCATTTGGACCAAAATAACATGTGGCGTAGAATTGATGAATGGCAGCTTGGTTAAAGTCATGTTGAAATGCAAATGGAGCAGCAAGATTAGAGGACTCAATGAGCTCAATAGCCCCCGGATATTTCACAGGATGAGCACGAATATGCTCTAAGTCAATGCATACATGAAGAGATAGACCCTTAGGGATGATGATAGTGGTAAAAATGTCGGCTTGGACATTAGTGCGAAAACGATTGTCCCGAGAGTCACGAGCAACCGTAAATTGATCAACATCACGATGCAACTTAAGATAGGAAGCAATGGGAACCTCGTTGAACCGCTTAACGTGGCGGCCGAGTGGTAAAGGAGGTTCAAGAGAGATATGACGAGCATCACCATGAGGTTGCACCGGAGGAGGAGGAGGCTTGAAGGTGGGCCTACGAGTTCCCGGCTTGGGTGCGAAGGTGCGAACAACAACAAACTCGGGCTGCTCCAAATCATCCAGTTCATCCTCATAGTTGGATGCCTCCGAAGAGGAGTTGCTAGTAGATCTGTAAGGGCGGGCGGCACGCTTCCGAGGATGAGCCCGCTCCTATGAATCGTCGGAGCTCCCATGATGGGACATGCAAGAAGGCCCACCGGTGACCTGCTTGCGCGCGGAGTGCTTGGTCTTGGGCATCGCAACCTAGAGGAGGAGGGAGTCCCAAATCAACAAACCCCACCATAGATCGAAGAATCGATGGATGAGGGGAGAAGAATAGGTGCTACCTCGGAGTGAAGAACGCAGAGGGAGACGGCGACCGGAGCGAATCAGGCAGTGGGTCGCGCCGGGGACTCGGGCGACCCGAGCGGTGAGGCGTCGGCGAGGGGCACGGGCGGCGAGCGGCCGCGGCGAGGAGCCGCGAGACAGGGGCAGTGGCGGTGGGGAATAGAGGAGGGGAGGATTAGGGTAAACTGACCCGAACCGGAGTTCTACGGACATCTGGTTCCTGGGCCAGGGGAAAAATTAACGGAAGACCGGATAGACCAGACGACCGGAAGGGGGCAACATAAGGCTTTTTACGGACGTCCGGACGATACCGGACGACCGGCCTGAGGGCAACAGAAGGCTTTTTACGGATGACCGGAGTTCTACGGACGTCCGGTGCCTGGGCCAGGAAAAATTAATAGAAGACCGGATAGACTGGACGACCGGAAGGGGGAAACAGAGGGCTTTTTACGGACGTCCGGACAGTACCGGATGACCGACACACATAAATTTGTCTGTAAAATACAATGGAGATGATGACAAAGGTAGGAGATGATGACAATGATGATCTAACCCATGTGTAAGGGTACCAACGATGATTTCAGTATGGAGTAAGAAGAATTAGTATAACGTCAAGCAGTGAGTATTCTATGCCAATAAAACAACAACAACAACAACAAACATTGATCACACCGATCTAACCCATGTTTGAGTATATGTGACAAGGCACCGCAAGAATTTGAACTTTGGGTGCATAATCACTACTCCATCATTGTAAAGCACCGTAGTTAGAATAACATGGTAGCTTTGAGAGTGTTTGTTCTATTTATGCATTGCATAGGGTGAGAGTACTCATGAGTTGAGTGTCTCCCCCTAAATATATGCCTATATCAAGACAAGACATTAAGTCCATGCACGAATGGGTACTAGATTTCACATAGTATTGTCAAGCTCCAAGATACCAAGTTCACGCCTAAGTTGACAAAACCTTGCTTCATCCAATGGCTTGGTGAAAATATCTGCAAGTTGCATATCTGTTCCAACATGAGCAATGTCAATATCACCCTTCTCCACATGATCTCTCAAGAAGTGATACCTAATATCAATGTGCTTGGTGCAGGTATGATCTTTGGGGTTCTCAGCAATATTGGTGGCACTTTCATTATCACATAGAAGAGGCACATGTCTATAGGTGATACCGTAATCCTTCAAAGTTTGCCTCATCCATAGTAATTGAGTTGCACAACTGGCGGTTGCAAAGTATTCAGCTTCTGTGGTAGAGAGGGCAATAAAATTTTGTTTCTTCGAGGACCAACTTACCAAGGAGCATCCAAGAAACTAACACGCGCCGGAGGTGGACTTACGATCCACTTTGTCTCCAACCCAATACGCATCCGTGTACCCAATGAGATCAAACTTAGCATCCTTGGGGTACCATATACCCAACTTTGGGGTGTGAACAAGGTATCTAAGAATATGCTTAACTGCCTTATGATGGATTTCCCTAGGGGAAGCTTGAAATCTAGCACACATGCATACACTAAACATGATGTCTAGTCTGGATGCACAAAGATAAAGCAATGAACCAATCATAGAGCGGTAAATAGATGGGTCGAAAGGCATACCATTTGTGTCTTCAGTGAGTACAATTTTGGTTGGCATGGGTGTCTTACAAGGACTAGCATCAGACATGCCAAACTTCTCTAGGATATCCTTGAGATATTTTGCTCGAGACAAGAAAATTCCTTCTTGAAATTGTTGAATTGGAAATCCGAGGAAGAACTTCAAATCCGCATTGAGTGACATTTCAAAGTTCTTTGTCATGGAAGCCGCAAACTTCTTGCACAGATGAATGTTAGGAGAACCAAAAATGATATCATCTACATAGATTTGGCATAAGATCAAATCACCCATGTCCCTCTTAGTAAAAATAGCGGGATCGATCACCCCTCTCACAAAACCATCATCTAGTAGAAACTTCTTAATATGATCATACCAAGCACGAGGTGCTTGTTTGAGGCCATACAAGGCCTTATGAAGTTTATACACATAGTCTTTGTGATCGGGATCAACGAACCCAGGTCGTTGTGATACATATACTTCTTCTGGTAGAGGACCGTTAAGGAAAGCACTCTTCACATCCATTTGATGTAATGTAAAACCATTGAAAGCAGCATAAGCAAGTAAGATGCGAATGGATTCAAGACGGTCAACGGGGGCAAAGGTCTCACCAAAGTCCGAACCTTCAACTTGTGAGTACCCTTGTGCCACTAACCTTGCCTTGTTACGGATGATTACGCCATTCTCATCTTGCTTGTTCTTGAAAATCCATTTTGTTCCAATGACGTTGTGCTCGGTAGTTGGCCTCTTGACTAATGACCACACTTGGTTGCGTTCAAAACTGCTCAACTCTTCTTGCATAGCAACGAGCCAATCGTTGTCCATCAATGCCTCTTGTACCTTGAGAGGCTCACCACCAGACACAAACGAGAAGTGAGCACAAAAGTTTGTCAAATGTTTATGAGTGACTCTACCTTCCTATATGCCAGTGAGAATTTTGTCAACATCAACACGGCCGGCCACTCGAGGCATGATGGAGGTAAGAGTTTCATGAGGTTCAACTTCATGTCCATCATCCACGTCCTCAACATATGGATCATTAATGTGTGGTGGAAGATCTTCTTCTTCATCTTGCATTTGTTGAGGTTCATCGTCAATGATTGCACTTTCTTGTTCTTGCCCTTGAGGATGATCTTGTTCTCGATGATTATCATGAAGAGGAACTTGATCATCATCTTGTACTTGGTCTACGGGCATTGGTTGAGCAATAGGAGCTCGTGGTGGTATGGGTGTTGAAGTAGTTTGATGATGCGTGAAGCTTCCATCTTCTTCATCATCATGAGGTTCTTGTTCCATTGGAAGAAGTGCACCAACACCCATGGTCAAAATATCTTGAGAGGAATCTTCACCTACATCACTTAGATCAACTTGCTCCCCATGGGAGCCATTAAATTCATCAAACACCATGTCACAAGTTTCTACAACACATCCGTTGGATTTGTTGTAGACTCTATAGGTGTGAGAGTTTGATCCATAGCCAACAAATATGCCCTCAATGGTTTTAGATTGAAATTTTCCTAACCGTTCTCTTTTGTTGAGGATGAAACATTTGCACCCAAATACACGAAAGTACTTGACATTTGGCTTGTTCCCGGTTAGGAGCTCATATGGAGTCTTTTCCAATATAGTGCGGAGGAAGAGCCGGTTTGATGCATGGCATGCGGTGTTGACAGTCTCGGTCCAAAAACTATGTGGCGACTTGTATTCATCCAACATGGACCTTGCCATCTCCACAAGTGTGCGGTTCTTCCTTTCTGCTACACCATTTTGTTGGGGAGTGTATGGTGCTGGATATTGATGCTCAATCCCTTCATCACTAAGAAATTCTTCCAAGGTGTAGTTCTTGAACTCAGAGCCATTATCACTTCTTATTGCTAAGATTTCTTTGTCAAACTTGCGTTGTGCTTGCTTGGCAAAATCAATGAAGGTGATCTTCGTCTCGTCCTTGGACTTGAGGAAGAAGACCCATGTATATCTTGAGTAATCATCAACAATGACAAGCCCATACTTTTTCCCACCAAGACTATCCCATGAAGGAGGCCCAAAGAGATCCACATGAAGGAGCTCCAAAGGCCTTGAAGTAGACTGTGACGCCCGGATAATTAAGTTACAGTAATTCCACTTTAATGGTGCCATGTCATCGGCATTACTATTGCTAATCTCACCTTGGTTCAAACACGAGTCAAATTCAAATAACAAGCCAAAATATTATTTCTTCGAACAGTAAATTAAAGATGTTACTTGGGTTGCAAATATTCACTAACTAATTGTCATTTATTAACCAACATTCTATAAGGTGGCTGAGTGTCCTAAAATAAATGAAACATAGGCCAATTCACTGTTTAAAATGCTTTTCCTAATTTATGAAAATACAAACTAATTTAATTAACCCTCCAAAACTTTGTTGCAGTGTCTAGTATTGCATCACTAAATATGGGCCAAGTTTCATATTTTATAAAACTCATTTACTATTAAAAATAATGGCAAAACAACAACATAAAAGAAAAATAGAAAAGAAATGAAAACAAAAGGAAAAGGCCACCGGCCACTATACACCGAGGCCTGCTCAGTGACAGTGCAGCCTGGCCCGGCCCAGCTCGGTCTTTCCCCTTCCTCCCACCCCTGGACACAGCATGCGCACTCCCGAGGCAGGTCGCCGTCTCCACCGCACCCGCTCGCACCCACGCGTCGCTACAGTGCCGCAGATGGATAAGAGCGCCACCGTCGACCAACCTGCAACCCCTGGCTCAAACCCTCACTCTCTCCCTCTCAGATCTCACCCGCCCGAACGCACCAGTCGGTATGCCTCATCGTTGGCATGGCCACCGGTCACCTTCCGCCGTTCCGAGCTCTCCACGGGGACCACCACTGTCAACCGCAACGCCTGCTCCTGCTGGATGGCACCTGGACGCCATATCGACGCCGCCCTTGCTGATCCCCTTCATCGAGCTCCGCCTCTGCGTCGCCGTCGATCCGCGCCACCGCGGCCTCCCCGAGCTGCTCCTCGACCCCCACTGTGAGCCGCCACGCCGGTTGCGCTCCTCCCCTCCCCTCCTAATCGCCCCTAGACGCCCGAACCACCGCAGCCAAACCTCACCGCCATCGCTTGCCTCGCCGTCGCGGCCACTGGCCTCCGAGCCCGCGCCCGAGCAGTGCCTCGAGCTTTTGGGCTTGATCGGAGCGCAACGCGACCCCCATCTCCCCTCCTAGTTCCCCTAGCCCCGGGTCCGAGTTCGCCCGACTCCGGTCGCCGTCGATGTCGAAGCCCCGCTCAACTCCGGCCACCCCCGCACCTGCATCTTGCCCCACCGGACGCGCGCGAGCGTCAGCTCACCGTAGGACCTAACCGCGCTCCAAATGGGCCACTGTTGTTGATTTCTGGTGTTGTCCCGCGTCACACCACCGTCGATTTGGTTGTCGGCGCGCGCTCCAGCGTTTAAATGCCGGCGGGACCCACCCGTCAGGCCATTAGCAGCTAACACACATCCCTAACACCCACTAACCAGTGGGCCCACCTACTGTAGAGTTTAAGTTAATTAAACTAACCCTGTTATTAAACTAGGTCACTGACAGCCGGACCCCACCTTGTTAACTAACTAATTAAATTAACTAAATCACTGTTGTTTAGCTTACTCGCTGACTACTAGGCCTGACTGGTCAGTTTGACGAGTCAACCTGCTGACTGGGCTAGTCCCAGTCTATGACAGGTGGGCCCCCTGTTGACCTATTTACCAGTCAACTAGTCAACTCTTGCCCTGCTGACTCAGCAGGCTGGCCCCACCTATCAGCCTGTAATGCCATTGCTGTGTACACTTCTCTGTGTACACCTAACACTTAGTATTTAATATATTTTTGAATTGAGTAAATTCCAGAAATTCAGAAAATGATTTAAAACTTTGAAAATTAATATAAAATAATCCGTAGCTCGGATGGAAAAACTTTGTACATGAAAGTTGCTCAAAACGATGAGACGAATTCGAATACGCAACCCGTTCGTCCGCCACACGTCCCTATCATAGCGAACACGCAACTTTCCCCCTCCGGTCCGTCTGTCCAAAAACGCAAAACACTGGGAATATTTTTTCAGATGTTTCCCCCCTTTGACGGTATCATCTAGTACTGCATTAGGTCACCTCTAGCACCGTGTATTGCCATGTTATGCTTTGATTGCTCTGTTATTTATTGTGTTCCCCTCCGTTACTTCTTTCCGATAGACCCCGAGACTGCTGTCGGTACCCCTGTGATCGACTACATCGACGACGAACCCTTCTTGCCAAAGCAACCAGGCAAGCCCCCGCCCCCTTGATCAACCTGATATCGCCTATTCTTCTCTCTACTACTTGCATTAGAGTATTGTATCATGTTACTGCTTTCCGATAATCCTATTCTGATGCATAGCCTGTCTTTGCTACTACTGTTGTTACCTTTACCTGCAATCCTAAATACTTAATATAGGATGCTAGTTTATCATCAATGAGCCTACATTCTTGTCTGTCTGACATGATATACTATCAGGCCGTGATCACTCGGGAGGTGATCACGGGTGTATACTTACATACATAATATGTGATACTTGGTGACCAAAGTCGGGTCAGCTCATAGAGTACCCACGAGTGATTCCGGTGTGGGGGCTAAAGGACAGGTGGTTCCATCCCGGTAGTGGTGGGCCTCGGTTCCCGACGGCCCCCAACTGTTACTTTGTGGCGGAGCGATAGGGCAGGTTGAGATCACCTGGGAGAGAGGTGGGCCTGGCCCTGGTCGGCGTCCACGGTTACTTCAAAATAACACGCTTAACAAGATCTTGGTATTTGATCTGAGTCTGGCCACTGGCCTATACGCACTAACCAATTACGCGGGAACGGTTATGGGCACTCGACGTCGTGGTATCAGCCGAAGCCTTCGTGACGTCAGCGACTGAGCGGCGCGTGCCGGGTTGGACCGCGTAACACAACTTCCTTTGTAATGGAGGTTGCTAGGTCTGCTCACTGGCCGCCCAAGCAACGTGCAGGTGTGCAATGGGCGATGGGCCCAGACCCCTGCATGCATAAGATTTAGACCGACATGCTGACCTCTCTGTTGTGCCTAGGTGGGGCTGCGACGTGTTGATCTTCTGAGGCCAGGCATGACCCATGAAAGTGTGTCCGACCAAAGGGATCGAGCGTGTTGGGAAATGTAGTGCACCCCTCCAGGGAAGTTGATCTATTCGAATAGCTGTGTCCCTCGGTAAAAGGATGACCCGGGGTTGTACCTTGACCTTATGACAACTAGAACCGGATACTTAATAAAACACACCCTTTCAAGTGCCAGATACAACCCGGTGGTTGATCTCTCACAAGGCGACGAGGAGAGGATCGCCGTGTAGGATTAAGCTATGCGATGATACTTGGTTAACTTACCATCTACTCTCTTCTACTGCTTCAAGATGGAGGCTTCCAGAAGCGTAGTCTTCGATAGGACTAGCTATCCCCCTCTTATTCCGGCATTCTGCAGTTCAATCCACATATACTACTCCTTTCATTGATACCAATGCATATGTAGTGTAGCTCCTTTCTTGCGAGTACTTTGGATGAGTAGTCACGGTTGCTTTGCTCCCCCTTTTACCCCTTTCAATACCAGGTTGTTGCAACCAGACGCTGAAGTCCAGGAGCCAGACGCCACCGTCGACGACGGCTCCTACTACACTGGAGGTGCCTACTACTACGTGCAGGCCGCTGACGATGACTAGGAGTAGTTTAGGAGGATCCCAGGCAGGAGGCATGCGCCTCTTTCGATATGTATCCCAGTTTGTGCTAGCCATCTTATGGAAACTTGTTTAACTTATGTCTGTACTCAAATATTGTTGCTTCTGCTGACTCATCTATGATCGAGCTCTTGTATTCGAGCCCTCGAGGCCCCTGGCTTGTAATATGATGCGTGTATGACTTATTTTATCTGTAGAGTTGTGTTGTGATATCTTCCCGTGAGTCCCTGATATTGATCATACACATTTGCGTGTATGATTAGTGTACGATTGAATCGGGGGCATCACATAGACACAATATTCTTGGGTGTGTTCTTTGATTGATGTTGCTTCCCGGCTGAGGGAGTCCTGGATTAGGGGGTCTTCGGACAGCCAGACTATATCCTTTGGCCGGACTGTTGGACTATGAAGATACGAGATTGAAGACTTCGTCCCGTGTCCGGGTGGGACTCTACTTGGTGTGGAAGGCAAGCTAGGCAATACGGATATGGATATCTCCTCCTTTGTAACCGACCTTGTGTAACCCTATCCCCCTCCGGTGTCTATATAAACTGGAGGGTTTTAGTCCGTAGGACGATAGACAATCATACCATAGGCTAGCTTCTAGGGTTTAGCCTCTCTGATCTCATGGTAGATCAAATCTTGTACTACTCATATTATCAAGAATAAATCAAGCAGGACGTAGGGTTTTACCTCCATCAAGAGGGCCCGGACCTGGGTAAAACATCGTGTCCCCTGCCTCCTGTTACCATCCGCCTTAGATGCACAGTTCGGGACCCCTACCCGAGATCCGCCGGTTTTGACACCGACATTGGTGCTTTCATTGAGAGTTCCTCTGTGTCGTCATCATTAGGCTTGATGTCTCCTTCAATCATTGATAGCGATGCAGTCCAGGGTGAGACTTTTCTCCCCGGACAGATCTTTGTATTCGGCGGCTTCGCACTGCGGGCCAACTCGCTTGGCCATCTGGAGAAGATCGAAGGTTACACCCCTGGCCACCAGGTCAGGTTTGGAAGCTTAAACTACACGGCCGATATCCGCGAAGACTTGATCTTCGACGTATTCGAGCCCCTGCCTAGTGCGCCACACGGTCACGATGAGCATGATTTAGCTCTACCATCGGACAGTGTTCAGGAGATCGCACCGGCAACCGCTCCGACCCTCAATTCGGAACCAGTTGCGCCATCCATGGACGGGTGGGTAGACCCCGCCATGGAGGCCGTATCCTCAGTGACGATCGAGCCGAATATCGACCTTACCCTTCATGAGAGCTGTGACGTCAAACTGCTGGATTCTTCCCCGGCCACGGAATCCGCACCGCATGTGCCCGTGCCTATCGGATCCGACTGGGCGCCGATCATGGAGTTCACCTCCGCGGATATCTTTCAGCACTCGCCCTTCGGCGACATACTGAACTCATTAAGGTCTCTCTCCTTGTTAGGAGAGTCCGGGCCGGACTATGTTCGGCAGGACTGGGATGCGGATGACGAACAAATTCACCGCCCACCCACCACCCACTTAGTAGCCACTGTTGACGATTTGACCGACATGCTCGACTTCGACTCCGAAGGCATCGATGGCATGGACGACGATGCAGGAGACGAACAGGAACCACCGCCCACAGGGCACTGGACGCCCACCTCATCATATGATGTATACATGGTGGACACACCCAAAGAAAACGACGACGAGGAATGGAAGGATGCAGCGAAGGGTTGTTCCCTCAAAAAGCAGTCAAAGCAGCGGCGTAAGCGCCGCTCCAAATCCTGCCTCGACAGAAACAATGATCATATAGATCCAGCGATAGAGCAGGGTGAACCATCGCCCGACCACGACAACACGGAGAATCAAACCGAACAACCCGACTCCGTCGAACATAACAGTCCGGACGACGTCACACCGAACAGGCAACCGGAGCAACAAAATACCCATCAAAGGCTTGTTGCCACTGTGAGGAGTCTGAAAAAGCAGAATCAAAGGCTCAAGGCTGCACAAGACACACTCAGAATCAGATGGAGTGAAGTACTCAACACTGCAGCGAAGTACGGCGGTAATCGCCACACCAAGAGCTACCCGAAGCGAAAGTTGCTACCTGAATTCGATGAGGAGGCCTTAGATCCCCCGCAACAAAAAAAAACAAAACGGCCATCCGGTCGGATAGACGACCTCATGGCCAACATAGAGCGGCAAACGACACCGCACATAAGCTAGTACGCGATCCGCGTGAGGGCTCGCATCAAAAGGACGGCGCAACCAGATCCATATACGGGACACACAAGCACGCTCCAGCATGCAATGCAACACAACAAACATCCGAACACCACGGTACACCCAAATACAGGGGTGCCGCACACCCCCTATGTTTCACCGATGAGGTGCTGGACCATGAATTTCCAGAGGGATTCAAACCCGTAAACATAGAAGCATACGACGGAACGACAGACCCTGGGGTCTGGATTGAGGACTACATCCTCCATATCCACATGGCTCGAGGAGACGATCTCCACGCCATCAAGTACTTACCCCTCAAGCTCAAAGGGCCAGCTCGGCACTGGCTTAAAAGCCTCCCCGAAAACTCCATTGGAAGCTGGGAAGAGCTCGAAGACGCTTTTCGGGCAAATTTTCAAGGGACCTATGTCCGACCACCGGATGCAGACGATTTAAGTCATATAACTCAACAGCCCGGAGAGTCAGCCCAAAAGCTTTGGAACAGGTTCCTCACTAAAAAGAACCAAATAGTCGACTGTCCGGACGCCGAAGACTTAACAGCTTTCAAGCACAGTGTTCGAGATGAATGGCGTGCCAGACACCTTGGCCAAGAAAAGCCGAGAACAATGGCAGTGTTAACAAGCCTCATGACCCGCTTTTGCGCGGGCGAGGACAGCTGGTTAGCCCGATGCAGCACCAGCGACCCAAGTACATCAGAAGTCAGGGACGAAAATGGGAAATCACGACGCAGCAAAAACAAGCGCCAGAATAAAGAAGACAACCCGAAGAGCGCGCCGGTAAACGCCGGATTCAGAAGCTCTCGGCCAGGTCAGCAAAAGCTGCCCTCCAAAGGCAACAGAGACGAACTGTCCAGCCTAAACAAGATTCTGGACCAAATATGTCAGATCCATAGCACCCCCGATAAACCTGCAAACCATACCCATAGAGAATGTTGGGTCTTCAAGCAGTCCGGAAAGCTCAACGCCGAACATAAGGGGCAGGATACACCAAGCGAAGACGAGGACGAGCCTCGCAAGAAAAGCACTGGGGAACAGAAGAAATTCCCACCAGAAGTCAAAACAGTAAACGTGTTACACGTGACAAAGGGGAGAAACAAAGCGGCACTCCTAGAGACACATGCCCCAGGGCCTATCACCGCGGAGTTCAGCCACTGGTCATCCCAACCGATCACCTTTGACCATCAGGATTACTCGGCAAGTATCTGGCGTGTAGGATGGGCTGCCTTGGTATTAGACCCAATAATTGACGGATACCACTTCACACGAGTCCTGATGGACGGCGGCAGCAGTTTAAACCTGATATATCAGGACACAGTCTGCAAAATGGGGATAGACCCAACAAAAATTAGCCGTAGCAATACTACCTTTAAAGGAGTAACGCCAGGCCCAGAGGCCCATTGCACGGGCTCCCTGCTACTAGAGGTTATATTCGGGTTTCCCGATAACTTCCGCAGCGAAAATTTAACATTCCACATCGCTCCGTTCCAAAGTGGTTATCAAGCACTACTCGAACGCAAAGCTTTCGCTCGCTTTAACGCAATGCCGCATTACGCTTCTCTCATGCTTAAGATGCCCGGTCCACGTGGCATCATTACAGTAAATGGAAATATCGAGTGCTCCTTGCGCGCGGAAGACCGTGCGGCTGCCTTGGCAGCCGCACACTAAACGGCCTCACCAACTAATGCATCTGCCAGGTCGTTAAGACCACGGACGCGGTTGGACAAGTCCGGCGCAGCTATATGTACTTGATACAGGTTTGATGGCTATACCCCTATTACAATACAAGGGGCTCAACGCGCGCAAACAAGTGGCAATTAGGCTCAACTTTACTCATCTTGAACTGTATATAGTTTATTTAGTATAACCTACCTTTTTGCACGACAACTTTTCAACTAAGTTCCTCTCTTTTACAGATGACCATCATGCTACACCCGTCCAGGACACGGCACAATGGAGACACAGGCACAGACGTGCAGTAGGGACCCGTCCAAGGATTCTTTTTAGATTAAGACCCTGCGTAAACCTTTTTTACTGTCTCTTGTTGATACACATCCCTCGGATTCTCAGTACAATTGAGAAGGATGCTGACGTATTGGCATGTGGCCACGTCAGAATATTGCACATACCTGGACACCAGGGGCTTATTACCAAGGGCACTGTTTAGGCCCGGTTTACATCGTAAAGACCGAATACCTTAGGGAGTGTTCGGCGTCGCGAGTTTGGCCTTATATGCATCAGCTCTGAATCATGTCTTTGGTCAAATGTTGGTTTTGCCCGGCTCCTGTGTTTTGCTGTCTTACGTTCCGCTCTATCCGCTAAGGCGGCACCAGGAGAACTACTACGATTGTGCCCTGGTTCATCCGGACGAGCACCTCAGTAGAGAAAGCCGAAAACTGACTGTCATGATATAGCGTGAGACTGGTCAACCACTCGATGACCTAGCGGAATCTTCGAGATTCCTCCGCCTTAATGAAGGGCCGTTCCCGGCCAGGCATGTACGCACCCCGAATTCGGATGAGTGCGGAGCCACCAGGGGCTATATAGTAGCCCGACTGTCAAACTCCTCTGGCTAAGTGAAAGTGTTAACCAAGACGTTGGATCAAGTGTGAACATGCGTCTTCTGCGAACACCCCTGCATTATATGCGTGGGGGCTGAAGCCGACAACTGCCATCTTCCAGGTTATATACATATATACATAAACGGCCGCACAGGAGGCATCATAGTACTTTTGGGCAAAAGTATAAATACAGCCTTGATAAACTCAACAAAACATTGTTTTTACAATGGGAATACATGTCACTCAAACATAATATTCTTCGAGCACTGAGCCTCTATCGCACGAGCGCCTTCAAGAACTTCTTCGAAGTAGTGCTCGACAGCCACTCGGCCTATGGCCGAACCCTGTGCCGCAACAGTGGTGGCATCCATCTCCGCCTAGTATGTTTTGACGCGGGCAAGGGCCATCCGCGAGCCTCCTATGCACGCCGACCTCTTTACAACATTGATGTGTGGCACATCGCCAAGGAATTGTTGCACTAAGCTAAAGTAGCTATTCGGCCTTGGCCCTCCTGGCCACAAATGATCCACAACGGACCTCATGGCCAGTCCGGATAATCTATGGAGCTCGGCCCAACCGGTCAATCGGTCATTCAGCAACAGCGGACGGACTGTGGCGTGAAACTGTGACCAGAACAGCTTCTCCACTTCAGGACCTTTCTGGTCCTTGAAGTACTCCGTAGCATCCGCAGCACTTGCAGCCAAATCCATGTACTCATCTGCAGAACTCCATAGCCGGTCCAGAGGAGCATATTTCGGATCTCCGAACTTCGTCCGCAACAAGAAGGGTTTCCCAGACACGATGTCCGTAGCTTGATTCAACTCTTCCTTCGTCGCTCTAATTTTGGAGCGGGCTTCCTTGGCAGCCACCTGGGCCTTCTCCAGGTCCGTCGTCTTCACCCGGTTTTCTTATTCAAGAAGCCGGTAACGGTTAGCATCATCTTTTAACTCCATGGCCATCTTGGCAATTTTTTCTTTGCTCCCGCAATGTGCGGCCTGTTCGTCCCTTAACTCTTCGGCCGCCTTTAAAGCGGTCGCATTGCTACTCCTTGCTTGCTCCTTGGCTCAGGCAAGCTCCGCCCGAAGGGTCTCCACGGTGGCAGCTCCATCTGCAGTCACAACATATTAAAGATACTGGCATCATGCTGCTCTTATTATGTGACGATCACCAGAAAAAATCACTCACCCTGTGCCTCGTCAAGCCACTTGTTGACAAGCACGATGTCGGCATCTGCCGCATCTAGCTGCCGCTTTAGTTCGGCAAACACATCAGTCCGGCTAGCCACCGGAGCTTCAACCACCTGCGCATACAGGCGGTCTGGTTATTACCTGGGACTATGATCCTCTGTTTGCCACCGTTCTCGACGACAACCAGAGTCTCAGGGGCTACTATCTGCATGGGCATACCTAACGTATGCGGTACTATCAAAGGTATACATTATTTTACGTACCTCAAAGCCTTTCAGCAGACTCATAAAAGCTTCGTGCAAACCGCTTTCGGCGGATGAAATCCTTTCAATTACCGTACCCATTAGTGTACGATGCGCTTTCGAGACGACAACTTTCCCCAGAAGATCCTTCAGCGTGTCTGACCGCACACAGTACGGACCCTTGCTGTCGCTCTCCTCAGGAGCCGGATACCGGGGATGCCAGGCAGCCAAAGGGTTATCCTCTGGCGATATTGGATCCGGAGATACCCTTCGCGACGACACTTCAAGGTCACCCGCTTCTTGAGATGGGGAGTCCGGGGGAGGCGTTTCGCTCTCCATCATCTCCGGAAGAAGATCCCCCGAAGATGAACTCTGTCGAGAAGGGCTGCGATCCGGACTACAATTTACAAGCATCGGTTATTGTCTTCGGAAGTAAGGTAGGATATCTTCACTATGAAGTACTTTTTGATTACTTACAACTCGGTAGAGGGCTGATCCCCGCGCGGACACTGTGCGGCAAGAATACCCTCCGAGGCAGGACCCTCTGGCGGAGATTTCTTCTCCCGTTTGGAAATGGAAACCTTAGTTTCCGGATCTTCAAAGGTAGTCCTCTTCCTTCCCCGGGAGAGAGAATGTCAGATTCTTCCCCTTGGTTATCCTCCCTCGCGGAGGCGCTCATTCCCTCGATTGGAATAGGTAGTGATGGAGGCCCGCTTTCGCCCTCTTTATTCCCCCTTCATCTTCCTTTGAGGGCACTAGACAAGGTGTTGTCTCAAGCAACTTTTCCAGCACCCGATTGTCCAAGCCTTCAGGAAGGGGGGCCGAACACCGGATCATCTTCGCCTTTGTTATCTAGTCCTGGTCAAAGAGCGATTCTTCAGAATGATGTCATGATAAATAAAAGGACAGTGTGTTCGGCCATGGGATTACTTACTTGGGTAGCGGTGCGGTTGGTGCTCAGGCCCACGTCCTCGGTAGTGTCCGGACACTCTATTTGGGGTCCGAAGAACGATTTGTACATCTCCTCGTGTGTCATGCCGAGGAAATTCTGAATAGTACGCGGTCCTTCCGGGTTGAATTCCCACATGTGGAGGGACCGGCGTTTGCAAGGTTGGACTCGACGAACCAGCATAACTTGCATTACCATAACCAGACTGAAATCTCCATCGAAGAGATCTCGGATACGGCTCTGCAGTATTGGCACGTCCTTGGCTGGACCCCAGCTCAGCCCCCTGCTGATCCATGACATCAGTTGTGGTGGAGGGCCCGAGCGAAAGGTGGGGGCAGCTACCTACTTGGCACTTTGGGGAGCTGTGACGTAAAACCACTCCCGTTGCCACAATCCGGACACCTTTGGAAAGGAACCCTTTGGCCATGGAGCGTCAACAATTTTGCTTATTAGAGCACCTCCGCACGCTGGGTACTACCCCTCGACCATCTTCGGCTTCACATCGAAGGTCTTGAGCCACATGCCGAAGTGAGGGGTAATGCGGAGGAAGGCCTCACAAACGACAATAAATGACGAGATGTGAAGGGAATCCGGGGCCAGATCATGAAAATCCAGCCCGTAATAGAACATAAGACCCCTGACAAAGGGATCCATAGTGAGGCCTAGTCCTCAGAGGAAGTGGGAGACGAACACAACGCTCTCGTTGGGTTCAGGAGTAGGGACGACCTGCCCTCGGGCGGGCAGCCTATGCGAAATTTCGGCGGTCAGATATCTGGCCTCCCTCAACTTCTTGATGTCCTCCTCCGTGATGGAGGAAGACATCCGCCGGCCTTGAAGGCTGGATCCAGACATGATTGAAGGTCCAAAGCACCTGACCTGGGCTTTGGGTGTTAGAACTCAAGGCGGGGGAAGGATTCGATTGAGCACGGGAGGGAAAAAAGTAAAAGCCTTGCCCCTTCATAAAGAGGGTGAATATCAAGCGTCCTCCTCATGGCTGTTTGGGACTTGCCTAAGATCTAGGAGTCCTAGGCACGGTTGGGTTACCCACGTCCATATTAATGAGAATCCCGTAATAAAGGGAACACGGTCTCTGCTTTGACAAGACGTGTCAAGAAACCGCCTCGCGTTATGTGTGCGGTTGGTTAAAGAAAAACGGTTCAAATAATTACCGGGTCGTGGCATGATGTCATGCAGCCAAAACATGTCAGCAGATTAGATTTGTGGAAATATTATTCTCTCTACGGTGGTATGTGGAACTTATTTTGCAGGGTCGGACACTATCCTTGTATTCAAACTCTTCCGTGGAGGATTCGGAGGAGGAACCCGCCTTGCAATGCCGAAGACAACACTGCGTGCCGGACTCATCGTCATTGAAGCCTGGTTCAGGGGCTACTGAGGGAGTCCTGGATTAGGGGGTCTCCGGACAGCCAGACTATATCCTTTGGCCGGACTGTTGGACTATGAATATACGAGATTGAAGACTTCGTCCCGTGTCCGGATGGGACTCTACTTGGCGTGGAAGGCTAGCTAGGCAATACGGATATGGATATCTCCTCCTTTGTAACCGACCTTGTGTAACCCTAGCCCCCTCCGATGTCTATATAAACCAGAGGGTTTTAGTCCGTAGGACGATAGACAATCATACCATAGGCTAGCTTCTAGGGTTTAGCCTCTCCGATCTCGTGGTAGATCAACTCTTGTACTACTCATATTATCAAGAATAAATCAAGCAGGACGTAGGGTTTTACCTCCATCAAGAGGGCCCGAACCTGGGTAAAACATCGTGTCCCCTGCCTCCTATTACCATCCGCCTTATACGCACAGTTCGGGACCCCCTACCCGAGATCCGCCGGTTTTGACACCGACACCAGCTATGCATGCACTACACACGCGATCTTTCTCAAAAGAGACATTGGTTAGTCCAAGGATGTGATTACCCTTTAAGAGATCTTGAAGATTTCTCATGCCAACATGAGCTAGCCAGCGATGCCATAGCCACCCCTTGTCGGCCTTGGCCATTAGACAAGTTGCATGGAATGTGCTCTCTTTCGAGAAATCAACCGTGTAAAGGTTGCCATCCAACTCTCCAACAAAGGCCACTTCGAGAGTATCTCTCTTAAAGACTTTCACATCCGTTAGTCCAAAGAGTGTATCATAACCAACAAAAGCCAATTGGCGAACAGAAAGCGAATGGTATTTAAGGGATTGGACAAGCATGACATTTGCAAGAGACATGTCATTTGTGATGGCCACCTTGCCCAACCCGAGTACCTTTCCTTTTGATCCTCCACCAAACATAATGCTCATAAATGGTTGAATAGCTTCCATGAAATCGTAGAGCAATTTGCTATCTCAGGTCATATGATTGGTACATCCACTATCAATTACCCATTTTACTCCACCGGAGAAGGCAACCTACACACAATTATGACTTGGTTAGAGGCACCCATTTTGCAATGGGACCTCTCAAGTTAGTCACAAGGGTCTTAGGGACCCAAATAGCATAGAAATGGAATGCATTTCGAGGACCAACAAACTTTGCATAAACTTATCCATCCTTAGTCTTACAAAGTACATAGGAGGGAGGCATGAACTCTTTTGGCTTGTTGAGAGCGGGCATGCCCCTTGTGGCCTTCCCACCAACAACCTTACCTTTCTCCTTGTGCCCTTTGTCGGTGTCAAAACCGGCGGATCTCGGGTAGGGGGTCCCGAACTGTGCGTCTAAGGCGGATGGTAACAGGAGGCGGGGGACACAATGTTTACCCAGGTTCGGGCCCTCTCGATGGAGGTAATACCCTACGTCCTGCTTGATAGACCTTGATGATATGAGTATTACAAGAGTTGATCTACCACGAGATTGTAGAGGCTAAACCCTAGAAGCTAGCCTATGATTATGATTGTTGTTGTCCTACGGACTAAACCCTCCGGTTTATATAGACACCGGAGGGGGCTAGGGTTACACAGAGTCGGTTACAAGGGAGGAGATCTACATATCCGAACTGCCAAGCTTGCCTTCCATGCAAAGGAGAGTCCCACCTAGACACGGGACGAAGTCTTCAATATTGTATCTTCATAGTCCAACAGTCCGGCCGAAGGATATAGTCCGGCTGTCCGAGGACCCCCTAATCCAGGACTCCCTCAGTAGCCCCTGAACCTGGCTTCAATGACGATGAGTCCAGCGCGCAGATTGTCTTCGGCATTGCAAGGCGGGTTCCTCCTCCGAATACTCCACAAAAGATTTTTGAACACAAGGATCGTGTCTGGCTCTGCAAAACAAATTCCACATACCACCGTAGAGAGTATAATATTTCCACAAATCTAATCTGCTGACAACTTTTCATAACGTGACATCACACCATGGCCCGGTCATTATTCGAACCGTTTTTCTCAACCAGCTACTGAACTTATTGCGAGGCGGTTTTCGTGGCACATCCTGTCGAAGCAGAGATCGTGTCCCATTATCACGGGATTCTCATCAATACGGGTGTGGGTTACACAACCGCGCCGTCAATTACGACGCTTGGGGAATAAGCGAGTTTACCAGGCAGGTGGGGAGGCGCATAGCTTCTTCCGCCTTATAAAGGGACAAGGACTCCTCCTTTTCACCCACGCCTTCTTCTTCCCTGCCCATCCATTCTTGCGCACTCGAGCTCCAGCGCCCAAGTTCGCATTTTCTCCATAAAACCACTCCAAACTTGTCCGGAGCAGGAGGCAAGTGGATGGTAACGGAGGAGAACATTACGAACCTCCGGGAAGCCGGATACTTGGCCGCAGACATCGCGCACCGACTCCTAGACGAGGGGCAGATCATCCCTACCCCCGAATCCCACGAAAGGGTTGTATTCCTTACCCATTTCGTCCGCGGGCTAGGATTTCCCCTCCACCCATTTGTTCACGGGCTCATGTTCTACTATGGGCTGGACTTCCATGATCTGGCCCCCAATTTCATCCTCAACATCTCGGCGTTTATCATCATGTGCGAGGCCTTCCTCCGCATCAAGCCCCACTCTGGTCTATGGCTGAAAACCTTTAATGTTAAACCGAAGGTGGTGGTCGGCCAGCAAGCAGAGTGCAGAGGCGCCATGGTGGGAAAAATGCCCAACGTCACCTGGCTCGAAGGCTCCTATGTGGAGACAGTGAAGGGGTGACAATCGGGATAGTTCTATATCACCGAGCCGCGTGACACCAACTGGGTAGCGGCCCCCGAATTTTGATCCGGCATCCCCACGCGGCTCACCTCCTAGAAAGAGAAGGGCCTCTCCTGGGGTTCATCGGTGAAGCTGACCGGACTCCAGAACTATGTTAAAAACATGATAAGCAAGAAAATCAAGCTTGTCAACATGGTCCAGGTCATGCTCTTCCACCGGATCCTCCCGTGTCAAAGACGGGCATTCAATATGTGGGAGTTCGACCCGGTCAAGCACCAGATGATGCAAGAGCTCTTCGACATGACACACCAGGACATCTGGAGGGTGCTGTTCAAGTCCGCTGAGGTACCTCCTCCCCTTACCGAGGATCGCGGACTCAGCACAAAGCGCCCTGCCAATCCGGTAAGCTTCTTATATCTCATAAGACGTTTCTTTCCCCAGTATAATCATGTGGGGGATCTAAGCCTCCATTCCATTTAACAGGAATGGGTCGCGACAGAGGAGCGGATCGATTGTCCAGCCCCACTGCCCGAGGATCTAGCAAGTGCTCTCTTAACGGAGATGCTGGTTCCGACGCCCTATGAGGCGCCGGAGAAGAAGGCCAAGAAGAAGGCCACGGGGACCAGGAAAGGTCTCCGGTGCAAGGTCGTATCGGAATCATCGTCCGATAACACCGAGGCGCCCTCCTCCCACGAAAACGAGGAGGAGGAAGAGGAAAGTTCTCCCCCCAGCCGGGGGAGACAAGAAAAGGAAGGCCACCCCGTCAGGGGAAGCCGAAGGGTCCAAGAAGGGAAGGACTCTCCTTCCGGACTGCTCCACGGCGGTCGCTTTTAGCGACGAGGAGTGGTTGCCCAGGGACAAGCCCTTGGTGAAGTCGTAAATATCCGTATACCATAATAGCTCTTGGTATGTTTTATTTTATTACTTCTTATCATGCCGAACATGATCATGCAGCCCCTCCAAAGCCCGTATCGACGTATCCTCTTTGGATGAGTCTTTGGGCCCGTCGGAGATGAACAGCAATTCACTCCCGACCGCCTCCTCCTCCCGCCCTACGGACGACGTCGAGGTGCTATCTCAAAGGGTACTGAACCAAGGGGAGACAGTTCCGGAAGCACCCCAAGGCGACATTCCGGACGCTGGGCGCACGAGGGGCAAGACTCCCATGGGCCCTAATGCCGGGGGCAGGAAGTCTGTGCCGATGGCCTCTGACCATCCAGGGGCATCGGACAATTTGCTGGAAGTGCTTCGCGGCGCTTCCATTGACGAGGAGCACTGCACTATCATGAGTGCAGTGGTCAAGAAGATTCAGTCCGCCAAAAGCGGACTGAGTGAAGCCTGTACCAGCCTCCTAACAGGCTTTGAGGTAAGTAATCAAATTGTGAGAAAATGTTACATCATAGATAGTAGCCCCTGATGCTCTGTTTGGTGTTTGGAAGAAAGGTCGAACGGAGGATCAAATAATAATCAAAGGAGTCTAATCAGAATATGTCTATGTGAATAAGCATGCTTCACTGCTGGCCGCTGCCGCTCACACGGCAGAGGTCTCCGCACTGAAGCGGGACGTTGAGCGGTCCGAGGAAGAGCTCGGCCTTATATAATTTACTCCGTGCTATATTATCTATTGTTTTGGACATTATTGGGCTTTATTATCCACTTTTATATTATTTTTGGGACTAACCTATTAACCGGAGGCCCAGCCCAGAATTGTTGTTTTTTTGCCTATTTTAGGGTTTCGAAGAAAAGGAATATCAAACGGACTCCAAACGGAATGAAACCTTCGGGAACGTGATTTTCTCAACGAACAAGACCCGGGAGACTTGGACCCTACGTCAAGAAACAAAGGAGGAGGCCACGAGGTAGGGGAGTGCTCCTACCCCCCCCCCCCCCCCCCCCCCCCCCCCCCCCAGGCGCGCCCTCCACCCTCATGGGCCCCCTCTTGCTCCACCGACATACTCCTTCCTCCTATATATACCTACGTACCCCCAAATGATCAGATACGGAGCCAAAACTCTAATTCCACCACTGCAACTTTCTGTATCCACGAGATCCCATCTTGGGGCCTGTTCCGGAGCTCCGTTGGAGGGGGCATCGATCACGGAGGGCTTCTACATCATCACCATAGCCCCTCCGATGAAGTGTGAGTAGTTTACCTCAGACCTTCGGGTCCATAGTTATTAGCTAGATGGCTTATTCTCTCTTTTTGGATCTTAATACAATGTTCTCCCCCTCTCTTGTGGAGATTTATTCGATGTAATCTTATTTTTGCGGTGTGTTTGTTGAGATCGATGAATTGTGGGTTTATGATCAAGTCTATCTATGAACAATATTTGAATCTTATCTGAATTCTTTGATGTATGATTGGTTAGCTTTTAAAGTCTCTTCGAATTATCAGTTTGGTTTGGCCTACTAGATTGATCTTTCTTGCAATGGGAGAAGTGCTTAGCTTTGGGTTCAATCTTGCGGTGTCTGTTGGTGTCAAAACCGGCGGATCTCGGGTAGGGGGTCCCGAACTGTGCGTCTAGGCCAGATGGTAACATGAGGCAGGGAACACGATGTTTTACCCAGGTTCGGGCCCTCTTGATGGAGGTAAAACCCTACGTCCTGCTTGATTAATATTGAAGATATGGGTAGTACAAGAGTAGATCTACCATGAGATCAAGGAGGCTAAACCCTAGAAGCTAGCCTACGGTATGATTGTTGTCTATGGAGTTGATTCTGATTGCCTACGGACTACAACCCTCCGGTTTATATAGACACCGGATAGGGTTAGGGTTACATAGAGTCGGTTACAATGGTAGGAGATCTTGAATATCCGCATCACCAAGCTTGCCTTCCACGCCAAGGAAAGTCCCATCCAGACACGGGACGTAGTCTTCAATCTTTTATCTTCATAGTCCTGGAGTCCGGCTGAAGGTATAGTCTGGCTACCCGAACACCCCCTAATCCAGGACTCCCTCAGTAGCCCCTGAACCAGGCTTCAATGACGACGAGTCTGGCACGCAAATTGTCTTCGGCATTGCAAGGCGGGTTCCTCCTCCAAGTCCTTCATAGAAGATTGTAAACACCAAGAGTAGTGTCCGGCTCTGCAAAATAAGCTTCCACATATTGCCATAGAGAGAATAATATTAACACAAATCAAATCTACTGACGTATTCCGTAGTGCGCCATCACACTACGGCCAAGTCCTTTACGAATCGTTTTTACTTTTTCACCTCAGCGTGTTTTGCGAGGCGGTTTCCTTGGCACGTCTTGTCAAAGCAGAGATCGTGTACCCCCTTTTTACAGGATTCTCATCAATACGGACGTGGGTAATCCAACCGCACCACTTATCACGGCGCTTGGGAGGCAAGTGAGTTTTACTAGGCAGGTGGGGAGGCACAACCGCATCCGCCCATATAAGGGGATAAGGATCCACCTTTTTACCTACGCCTTCTTCCTCCTCTGCCCATCCATCTCCTGCGCACTCGAGCTCCAGTGCCCAAGCCCGCACTTCCCACCTCAACCTCCTCCAGCAATGTCCGGAGCAGGAGGCAAGTGGATGGTCTCCACCGTCACGGAGGGCCAAGTCAAAAAGCTAAGGAAGGCCGACTACTTGTCCAAGGACATCGCGCACCGGCTTCCCGAGGAGGGGCAGCTTCTCCCCACCCCAAGGCCCCATGAGAGGGTAGTATTCCTTCCCCACTTCCTCCACGGACTGGGCTTTCCACTCCACCCATTTGTCCGGGGGCTCATGTTCTACTATGGCCTGGATTTCCACGATCTGGCCCCGAACTTCATCCTCAACATCTCGGCGTTTATCGTCGTGTGCGAGGCTTTCCTCCGCGTCCGCCCCCATTTCGGCCTCTGGCTCAAGACCTTCAACGTCAAGCCCAAGGTGGTGCGCGGTAGCCAGGCAGAGTGCGGAGGCGCCATGGCGGGCAAGATGGCCAACGTCCTATGGTTCGAGGGCTCTTTTGTGGAGACCCTAAAGGGATGGCAAGCCGGGTGGTTTTATATCACCGAGCCGCGCGATCCGAAATGGACCGCAGCCCCCGAGTTCCGATCTGGACCCCCCATGCGGCTTATGTCCTGGAAGGAGACGGTCCTGTCGTGGGGTAACGAAAAAGAGGTGACCGGATTGCAAACATGCGTCCAGTCCCTGGTGAACAAGCCAGTCTGGCTTGTTATTGTAATCCAGGTTATGCTCGTCCGCCGGATCCTCCCGTGCCAACAACGGGATTTTAATCTGTGGGAGTTCAACCCGGCGCAGCATCAAACCCTCAGCAGGCTCTTCGACACGACGTACGAAGACGCCTGGAGGATGCTATTCAAGGGCGCCGAGGCTCCTGCATCCGCTTCCGAGGACCGCGGATATAGCTCGCAGCGTCACGCTAACGAGGTAAGCCATCTACACCTTTTACAGGATGTTAAGCTTTTTCCATAGTTTGACTCTATGCGGGATCTAAACTCCCTTACCTTTGACAGGCTTGGTGGGCGATATCCGGACCGATTAACTGTCCGGCTCCGCTGCCCGAAGACCCAGCCCCAGCTCTACTAGCGAAGCTGCTGGTCCCGGTGCCTTATGTGGTGCCGGAGAAGAAGGCCAAGAAGAAGAAGGCCACGGGGACTTGAAAGAGTTCCCGTAATATGGTGGTGTTGGACTCGTCATCCGACGAGTTCGAGACGCACTCCTCCCGTGAAAATGAGGAGGAGGAAGAAGAAACCTCTTCCCCTCCAGCGGGGGAAGGATAGAAGAGGACGGTTGCCCCAACGGGGGAGGCCAAAGGGTCTAGGAAGAGGAAGACCCCTCCGCCGGACTACTCCCCCGATGCCGAAGAGGACGAAGAGGAGTGGCCAGATAGGGCCAAGCGTCCGGCGAAATCGTAAGTTCGGATATCAGAGTAACTCATGATGTTCCTTTGTTGCACAGCTTTCCCTAATGTCGAATATAATTATGCAGCCCGCCCCGGACCGGACTCGACGAATCGTCGGGCGGCTCCCTGGACTCATCGGACGTGAACTCAGTTCCGCCCGCTACCTCCCCCCGCACTGCAGACGACGCCGAAGTGGCGTCGCGACAAGCTCCGGGGCAGGAGGAGGTGGTCCCGGAGGAGCCGCAAGGCAACCTCCCGGACTCCAGGAGTGAAGGGAACAAGACCCCCCAGGGCTCCAAGTCCGGCTTTGAGCCGGACACCGAACCGAAATCTACAACAGTTCTGGTCCGCGGTAGGCGAACTCCTTCCAAGAGGAGTAAGCCTTCTGAGCCGGCAGTCTCCGTCCAACCGGAGGTGCCGGACAATCTGCTGGAGGTGCTTGATGGCGCCTCCATCAACGAGGAGCACCGTACTATTATGAGTACGGTGATCCAGAAGGTTCAGTCCGCCAAGAGCGGACTGAGTGAAGCTTGCGCTAGCCTTCTAACAGGCTTCGAGGTAAGTAAAAAATATGTAAAAATATAACCGCATAGACAGTAGCCCCTGATGCTCTGTTTGGCGTTCGGAAAGAAAAGCCGAATAGAGGATCTATTAAATTTCGCAGGAGTCTAACAACAAAGAGTCAATATGCGTATGCAGGCTTCGCTGCTGGCCACCGCCGCACTGACTGCGGAGGTGGGTGCCCTAAAACAGGGCCTCGAGCGGACCGAGCAAGAGCTCGGCCTTGCCAAACGGCAGCTCGAGGAGAAAGAAGGTATGAAATACCTTACAGAAAAAGTGCCTATAGAAAGGCTTGATTGCAAAAAGAATAACAGGATTGTACTGCTTATTGTAGGGGCCACGACTGAGGTGGCGACCCTCAAGCAGGCGCTGTCCGAGGCCGAAAAGAAAACAGCCGCGGAGTGCTCCGAGCGAGAGAAACTTGAGGGCCAGGTTGGCGAGGTGCAGCAGGAGCTTCAGGCTCTCATGAAAAAACATGAGAGTTTGGAGCTTGAGTCCAAAACGCAAGCGTCCGAGCTCGCGGCGGCCCTTGAGACTGCCAAGTCCGCCAAGGCCGAAGCCCAAAGGGCCCTCCAAGAGTTGGAGGAGATGAAAAAGATAGCAGCGGGTAAGGCTTTCTTTATGCAAAGCAGAAGTATAAAAGTAAAGTACTTGTTACTTACCCGAATCCAGAGCTCTCCAGGGGCATTCATAGATCTACCCTGCAGCGTATCCGACACCGCCGCATTCTACCGAGCCGAAGAGGGCAGCTCGACGGAGAAGGTGTTCTGGTCTCAGTATGCTGACGCCGGACACCCTATGCCCTTGAGCGACCAACTGAAACAGCTGGTCGAGCTCCACAGGGTGGCCGAACAAGCCATGAAGGGCTTCATAGTTTGGCTGTGGCCCGGAGAGGCCCTGCCTGGGAGCTACTTCGGGCTGGTGCGGCGACTGGTGGAGGCCTGTCCAAGGCTCGAGGTCATCAAGCGCTCCATCTGCATCGAAGGTGCCCGTAGGGCCCTTGCCCGTGCAAAGGTGCACTGGGGTAAGCTGGACGGTGAGAAGCTTGTGAGGGACGGGCCGCCGCCGGGGAAGGAGCATCGCAAGCCCGAGAACTATTATAAGGATGTTCTTGCGGGTGCCCGCCTTGTGGCGGATGAATGTACCAAGGATGTAATTTTTGAATGAACTCGCTCGTGTTTATCCTGTGCGCTGAAAACTTGTTCATATGCGCTAAGCAATGCTTATTGAATTTAAAATATTACTTTCTGTGCGGCCGTTTATCAAAAATTGAGAGATGGCCAGTCGTCGGCTTCTGCCCCCATGCCACTAGTGCTGGGGTGTTCGAGATAAACCTGAGTGCTCTTTTTCCCATAGTTGTGTCCTTCGAGGGAGGCGCTCAGCAGAACGAACCAGGCAATCGGACTATAATGCTTGAACACTCTCACTTAGCCATAGAACTCTATAATTTTAAATTTCAGCGAAGCCCCTAGTTCGGAAGACCGAGTTTGGGGCGCTATCCACGCCTTGGCCGGACAAAGCCAGCTCCTCACTCGAAGCGGCATAAGCCTTTAGGGACTTGAAAAACCTCTCGAACAGCGACCGGTCTCTCGCCACATCATGACAGTCAGTTTTAGCTTTCTCCACTGAGGTGCTTAACCCAGCTCAACCGGGGCACAATCGCAGTGGTTCTCCTAGTGCTACCTTAGCCGATATAGCGGAACGTAAGGCACCAAAACATAGGAGCCAGGAAAACCCAACTATTGACCCAAATCATGATTCGGAGCCGATGCATATAGTGCTATAAGTTCGGGGTGCCACACTTGTGAACGTGTACGGACTTCTCACGCCATATTTATGGGTACTAAAGCCCCTGGTATATTTTGCCGTACCACGGTGTACGGGTGCAACATGTCATAAACATATATATGAAAAGAAGATAATGCAAAAAATAGACAAAAAGCTATGCATTCTTTATAGCGAGGCTATTTATCAAAGCCGAATGATACAAATAGTGCGGTAAGCAAAAGATATTGGACTATTTAGTATGTCCTGACCAGGGGCAGGCCACGGAATTGTATTTAGAACAGGTATACCGCTCGTAACAGAGACCACCTGAAATTTCCATAATGTGGCATGGCTTGTCTGCCTCCCTGGATCTTGCATCGTTTGTGCGGCAGTCGAATTGCCGAACAGGTCATCCGAAGTATGGAGTCCTAAAATTAAGAAAAAAAAGAATCCGGCAGCCCCTAGTACGTTTTAAGCCGTATTTTGGGCATGCCGTTATTGTGCCCCTTCCCCTGTGCCCATGGTATTTCAAGGGCATAGTTATGTACGCGAGGTACTGGTTTCGCTATGTCGCGAGGGCTAGGGTTGGGGCCGCATTGCTACGCTTGTTCAGAGTGTGCCAGGCGGTCCTGCTGTCGGTTACTCCAGGCACGCTTGGCAGTGTCTGGCTTTTTAACGGCCGGACTGGAGAATTGCCTAAGAAGGCTACTTTGTCCTTCCGCTGCGAGAGCCGCCGTGTGCTCCTCCGTACGGAGGGAGCATTCGGTGTTTCCGTTGACTGTAATTACTTCTCGAGGGCCTGGCATCTTGAGCTTGAGATATGCATAGTGCGGCACCGCATTGAACTTTGCAAATGCGGTTCGTCCGAGCAGGGCGTGATAGCCACTGCGAAACGGGACTATATCGAAGATTAACTCTTCGCTTCGGAAATTGTCCGGGGATCCGAAGACCACGTCAAGTGTTACTGAGCCTGTACAGTTGGCTTCTACACCTGGTATAACGCCTTTAAAGGTCGTTTTTGTGGGCTTAATCCTTGAGGGATCTATGCCCATTTTATGCACTGTATCTTGATAAAGCAGGTTCAGGCTACTGCCGCCGTCCATGAGGACTCTTGTGAGATGAAATCCGTCGATGATTGGGTCGAGAACCAATGGGGCGAAGCCGCTGTGATGGATGCTAGTGGGATGGTCCCTTCGATCAAAGGTGATCGGGCAGGAGGACCATGGGTTGAACTTTGGGGTGACTGGCTCCATCGCGTATACGTCCCATAGCGCACGCTTCCACTCCCGCTTGGGAATGTGGGTTGCGTATATCATGTTCACCGTCTGCACTTGTGGGGGAAAGCCCTTCTGTCCATTGTTGTTCGGTGGCTTGGGCTCCTCCTCGTCGTCGCTGTGCAGCCCCTTATCTTTGTTTCCGGCTCTCATCTTGCCTGCCTGCTTGAATACCCAACAATCTCTGTTAGTGTGATTGGCTGGCCTTTCGGGGGTGCCATGTATCTAGCACAAGCGATCGAGTATTCGGTCCAAACTGGATGGGCCCTGAGTATTCTTTTTGAATGGCTTTTTCCGCTGACCGGATTTATAGCCTTTGAATCCGGCATTGACTGTCGTGTCTTCATTGCTGTCGTTGCTAACGCGGCGTTTTGCTTATTCCGACGTGTCCTGCCACTTTTGTCCTTGGTGTCCGAATTACCAGGGTTCTTTGATAAGTAGTTACTGCGAGCTAGCCAGCTGTCTTCTCCCGCACAAAAGCGGGCCATGAGTGTCGTGAGGGCTGCCATAGATTTCGGCTTTTCCTGTCCCAGGTGCCGGGAAAGCCATTCGTCGCGGATGTTATGCTTGAAGGCTGCTAGGGCCTCTGCATCCGGACAGTCGACTATTTGGTTTTTCTTTGTTAGGAACCGTGTCCAGAATTGTCTGGCCGATTCCTCTAGCTGCTGAATTATGTGGCTTAAGTCATCGGCATCCGGTGGTCGCACGTAAGTGCCCTGGAAGTTGTCGAGGAATGCGGCTTCCAGGTCCTCCCAAGAACCGATTGAGTCTGCTGGCGAGCTGTTAAGCCAATGCCGGGCCGGTCCTTTAAGTTTGAGCAGGAGGTATTTGATGGTGTGTAGATCATTGCCGCGTGCCATGTGGATGTGAAGGAGATAATCCTTGATCCATACCGCCGGGTCTGTTGTGCCATCGTATGATTCGATGTTTACGGGTTTGAAACCCTCTGGGATTTTATGTTCCATTACTTCATTCGTGAAGCATGACGGGTGTGCGGCGCCTCTGTACTGGGCTATATCACGACGTAGCTCGGAAGAGCTATGTCTGTTGTGTTCGGCCCGAACGGATTTGTTGTATCCGGAGTGAAGATCATCTTCACGTGCCGTAGGGCGCCTGCGCGATCCGTAGATCGATCTTGTTTGTCTTGCGTTGTCCTCCAGTACGTCTCGCAGGTCTGGCGTATTTTCCCATGCCTTAGTTGAGCGGCGTCGGGGCATGGCTTGGGTGGAGGGCCGAGAGACCTCTCTGTCGCGGCTGCGAGGTGGCCGGTCTGCCATGTCATGCGCTGGTGATGTAGGTGCTTCCTCCTCTGATCGGGGTAGCGGCCTGTGCTTTCGGTAACTCTTGGAGGGGCGTTCGAGTTCATACTCTTCGGCCGCAAGGACTTCAGTCCATCTGTCAGCTAGCAAATCTTGGGCAGCTCTAAGCTGCTGCTGCTTTTTCTTGAGGCTGCTTGCCGTGGCTAAAAGCCTGCGTCTAAAACGCTCTTGTTTGGCGGGGTCTGACGGTATGACGAATTCGTCGTCATCGAGGCTTGCCTCGTCTTCGGAGGGAGGCATATAGTTATCATCCTCAACCTCTTGGTCTGCCGCTCTCTCATGAGGGCTGGCTTCTCCATCTTCCTGTGCCGAATCTTGCTGAGGTGGGTGTTCTTCGGCGCTATCCGGGGTAGTATTATCTCCCGTGCCGGAATCACCGTTTTTGCTTTGGCGGGATTTAGAGCGGCGCCGCTGACGCCGGCGCTTTGGCTGTTTCTTGGGGTTGTCATCCCCCACTGTTCCATTGCCATCTCCATCTTTTGGAGTGTCCACCATATATATGTCATATGACGAGGTGGCCTTCCAGCGCCCTACAGGTGCTGGTTCCTTTTCATCTCCTACATCGTCGTCCATACCGTCGATGTCTTCGGAGCCGAAGTCAAGCATGTCGGTTAAATCGTCGACAGTGGCTACAAAGTGGGTGGTGGGTGGGCTTTGAATTTCTTCATCGTCCGCATCCCATCCTCGCTGACCGTAATCCGGCCAGGGCTCTCCTGATAAAGATAGAGACTTAAGAGAATTCAAGATGACGCCGAAAGGTGAGTGCTGAAAGATGTCTGCGGCGGTGAACTCCATTATCGGCGCCCAATCGGATTCGATCGGCGGGGGCGCGAGGGGTTCGGAGTCCGGGGAGGAGTCCGGATCCTCGGAGTCACGGGTCATGCAGAGTGCGGGGCTAGCGTTCGGCTCGATCGCCTTTGAGATCGCAGCCCCCGAGGTGGCGTCCAACCGCTCGTCCTCGATTGGCACAATAGGCTCCGAGTTAGAGGTCGGAACCGAAGTGTGAGCGGCCTCCAGGACACTGTTTGTTGGAAATATGCCCTAGAGGCAATAATAAATTGGTTATTATTATATTTCCTTGTTCATGATAATCGTTTATTATCCATGCTAGAATTGTATTGATAGGAAACTCAAATACATGTGTGGATACATAGACAACACCATGTCCCTAGTAAGCCTCTAGTTGACTAGCTCGTTGATCAATAGATGGTTACGGTTTCCTGACCATGGACATTGGATGTCGTTGATAACGGGATCACATCATTAGGAGAATGATGTGATGGACAAGACCCAATCCTAAGCCTAGCACAAGATCATGTAGTTCGTATGCTGAAGCTTTTCTAATGTCAAGTATCATTTCCTTAGACCATGAGATTGTGCAACTCCCGGATACCGTAGGAGTGCTTTGGGTGTGCCAAACGTCACAACGTAACTGGGTGGCTATAAAGGTACACTACAGGTATCTCCGAAAGTGTCTGTTGGGTTGGCACGAATCGAGACTGGGATTTGTCACTCCGTGTAAACAGAGAGGTATCTCTGGGCCCACTCGGTAGGACATCATCATAATGTGCACAATGTGACCAAGGAGTTGATCATCCCAATGATGTGTTACAGAATGAGTAAAGAGACTTGCCGGTAACGAGATTGAACAAGGTATCGGGATACCGACGAGCGAATCTCGGGCAAGTACAATACCGCTGGACAAAGGGAATTGTATACGGGATTGATTGAATCCTTGACATCGTGGTTCATCCGATGAGATCATCGTGGAACATGTGGGAGCCAACATGGGTATCCAGATCCCGCTGTTGGTTATTGACCGGAGAGTTATCTCGGTCATGTCTGCATGGTTCCCGAACCCGTAGGGTCTACACACTTAAGGTTCGATGACGCTAGGGTTATAGGGAATAGATATACGTGGTTACCGAATGTTGTTCGGAGTCCCAGATGAGATCCCGGAAGTCACGAGGAGTTTCGAAATGGTCCGTAGGTAAAGATTTATATATGGGAAGTCCTGTTTTGGTCGCCGGAAAAGTTTCGGGTTTTATCGGTAATGTACCGGGACCACCGGGAGGGTCCCGGTGGTCCACCAAGTGGGGCCACCAGCCCCGGAGGGCTGCATGGGCCAAGTGTGGGAGGGGACCAGCCCCTGGTGGGCTGGTGCGCCCCCCACCAAGGCCCAAGGCGCAAGGGAGACTGGAAAGGGACAAACCCTAGGCTCAGATGGGCCTAAGGCCCACCTAGTGGTGTGCCCCCTCTCTCCCCCCTTGGCCGCCCCCTTAGATGGGATCTAGGGCTGGCCGCCACCCCTAGGGGTGGAAACCTAGGTGGGGGCGCAGCCCCTCCCCTCCCCCTATATATACTTGAGGTTTTTTGGGCTGCCATAGACACGATTCAATCTCCTTCTTGGCGCAGCCCTACCCCTCTCCCTCCTCATCTCTTGCGGTGCTTGGCGAAGCCCTGCTGGAGTACCACGCTCCTCCACCACCACCACGCCATCGTGCTACTGCTGGATGGAGTCTTCCCCAACCTCTCCTTCTCCCCTTGCTGGATCAAGGCGTAGGAGACGTCACCAGACTGTACGTGTGTTGAACACGGAGGTGCCGTCCATTCGGCACTAGGATCATCGGTGATTTGGATCACAACGAGTACGACTCCATCAACCCCGTTCTCTTGAACGCTTCCGCTTAGCGATCTACAAGGGTATGTAGATGCACTCTCCTTTCCCTCGTTGCTAGATTACTCCATAGATTGATCTTGGTGATGCATAGAAAATTTTGAATTTCTGCTACGTTCCCCAACAGTGGTATCAGAGCTAGGTCTATGCGTAGTTACTATGCACGAGTAGAACACAAAGTAGTTGTGGGCGTCGATATTGTCAATTATCTTGCCGTTACTAGTCTTATCTTGATTCGGCGGCATCGTGGGATGAAGCGGGCCGGACCGACCTTACACGTACTCTTACGTGAGACTGGTTCCACCGACTGACATGCACTAGTTGCATAAGGTGGCTAGCGGGTGTCTGTCTCTCCCACTTGAGTCGGACCGGATTCGATGAAAAGGGTCCTTATGAAGGGTAAATAGAAATTGGCATATCACGTTGTGGTTTTCGCGTCGGTAAGAAACCGTTCTTGCTAGCAACCTATAGCAGCCACGTAAAAACTTGCAACAACAATTAGAGGACGTCTAACTTGTTTTTGCAGCAAGTGTTTTGTGATGTGATATGGCCAAAGGATGTGATGAATGATATATGTGATGTATGAGATGATCATGTTCTTGTAATAGGAATCACGACTTGCATGTCGATGAGTATGACAACCGGCAGGAGCCATAGGAGTTGTCTTAATTTATTTATGACCTGCGTGTCAACATAAACGTCATGTAATTACTTTACTTTATTGCTAAAGCGTTAGCCATAGTAGTAGAAGTAATAGATGACGAGACAACTTCAAGAAGACACGATGATGGAGATCATGATGATGGAGATCATGGTGTCATGCCGGTGACAACGATGATCATGGAGCCCCGAAGATGGAGATCAAAAGGAGCAAAATGATATTGGCCATATCATGTCACTATTTGATTGCATGTGATGTTTATCATGTTTTACATCTTATTTGCTTAGAACGACGGTAGCTTAAATAAGATGATCCCTCACTAAAATTTCAAGAAAAGTGTTCCCCCTAACTGTGCACCATTGCGAAGGTTCGTTGTTTCGAAGCACCACGTGATGATCGGGTGTGATAGATTCTAACGTTCGAATACAATGGGTGTTGACGAGCCTAGCATGTACAGACATGGCCTCGGAACACATGCAAAACACTTAGGTTGACTTGACGAGCCTAGCATGTACAGACAGGGCCTCGGAACACAAGAGACCGAAAGGTCGAGCATGAGTCGTATGGTAGATACGATCAACATGAAGATGTTCACCGATGATGACTAGTCCGTCTCACGTGATGATCGGACACGGCCTAGTTGACTTGGATCATGTAATCACTTAAATGACTAGAGGGATGTCTATCTGAGTGGGAGTTCATAAGATGAACTTAATTATCCTGAACATAGTCAAAAGGTCTTTGCAAATTATGCCATAGCTCGTGCTTTAGTTCTACTGTTTAGATATGTTCCTAGAGAAAAATTAGTTGAAAGTTGATAGTAGCATTTATGCGGACTAGGTCCGTAAACTGAGGATTGTCCTCATTGCTTCATGGAAGGCTTGTGTCCTTAATGCACCGCTCAGTGTGCTGAACCTCGAACGTCGTCTGTGGATGTTGCGAACATCTGACATACACATTTTGATAACTACGTGATAGTTCAGTTAAACGGTTTAGAGTTGAGGCACCGAAGATGTTTTGAAACGTCGTGAAACATATGAGATGTTTCGAGGGCTGAAATTGGGATTTCAGACTCGTGCCCACGTCAAGAGGTATAAGACCTCCGACGATTTTCTTAGCTTGCAAACTAAGGGAGAAAAGCTCAATTGTTGAGCTTGTGCTCAGATTGTCTGAGTACAACAATCATTTGAATCGAGTGGGAGTTGATCTTCCAGATGAGAAAGTGATGTTTCTCCGAAGTCATAACCACCAAGCTGCTAGAGCTTCGTGATGAACTATGATATATCAGGGACATATATGATGATCCTTGAGATATTCGCGATGTTTGACACCACAAAAGTAGAAATCAAGAAGGAGCATCAATTGTTGATGGTTGGTGAAACCACTAGTTTCAAGAAGGGCAAGGGCAAGGGAAAGAAGGGATACTTCATGAAACGGCAATTCAGCTGCTGCTCTAGTGAAGAAACCCAAGGCTGAACCCAAACCCGAGACTAAGTGCTTCTGTAATAAGGGGAACAGCCACTGGAGCAGAATTACCCTAGATACTTGGTAGATGAGAAGGCTGGCAAGGTCGATAGAAGTATATTGGATATACATTATGTTAATGTGTACTTTACTAGTACTCCTAGTAGCACCATGGTATTAGATACCGGTTCGGTTGCTAAGTGTTAGTAAACTCGAAATAAAAGGCTGCGGAGTAAACGGAGACTAGCTAAAGGTGAGCTGGCGATATGTGTTGGAAGTTTTTCCAAGCTTGATGTGATCAAGCATCGCACGCTCCCTCTACCATCGAGATTGGTGTTTGTGTTGAGCATAGACATGATTGGATTATGTCTATCGCAATACGGTTATTCATTTAAGGAGAATAATGGTTACTCTGTTGATTTGAATAATACCTTCAATGGTCTTGCACCTAAAATGAATGGTTTATTGAATCTCGATCATAGTGATACACATGTTCATGCCAAAAGATATAAGATAGTAATGATAGTACCACCTACTTGTGGCACTTCCACGTAAGTCATATCGGTATAAAACGCATGAAGAAGCTCCATGTTGATGGATCTGTGGGCTCACTCATTTTTGAAAAGTTTGAGACATGCGAACCATGTCTATTGGTGTATATGCATGAAGAAACTCCATGCAAATGGACCGTTTGGACTCACTTGATTTTGAATCACTTGAGACATGCAAATCATACCACATGGGCAGGATGACTGAAAGCCTCGTTTTCAGTAAAATGGAACTAGAAAGCAACTTGTTGGAAGTAATACATTTTGATGTGTGCAGTCCAATGAGTGCTGAGGCGTGTAGTGGATATCATTATGTTCTTACTTCACAGATGATTTGAGTAGATGTTGAGTATATTTACTTGATGAATCACAAGTCTGAATTATTGAAAGGTTCAAGTAATTTCAGGGTGAAGTTGAAAGATCGTCGTGACAAGAGGATAAAATATCTATGATATGATCATAGAGATGAATATCTGAATTACGAGTTTGGCACAGAATTAAGACATTGTGGAAATTGTTTCACAAGTAATACAGCCTGGAACACCATAGTGTGATGGTGTGTCCGAACATCATAACTGCACCCTATTGGATATGATGCATACCATGATGTCTCTTATCGAATTACCATGATAGTTTATGGGTTAGGCATTAGAGACAACCACATTCACTTTAAATAGGGCACCACGTAATTCCGATGAGATGACATTGTATGAACTATGGTTTAGAGAAACCTAAGCTGTCATTTCTTAAAAGTTTGGGGCTGCGACGCTTATGTGAAAAGTTTAGGCTGATAAGCTCGAACCCAAAGCGGATAAATGCATCTTCATAGGACACCCAAAACAGTTGGGTATACCTCGTGTCTCAGATCCGAAAGCAATAAGGGATTGTTTCTAGAATCAGGTCCTTTCTCGAGGAAAAGTTTCTCTCGAAAGAATTAAGTGGGAGGATGGTGGAGACTTGATGAGGTTATTGAACCGTCTCTTCAACTAGTGTGTGGCAGGGCACAGGGAGTTGTTCCTGTGGCACCTACACCAATTGAAGTGGAAGCTTATGATAGTGATCATGAAACTTCAGATCAAGTCACTACCAAACCTCGTGGGATGAGAAGGATGCGTACTACTTGAGAGTGGTACGTAATCCTGTCTTGGAAGTCATGTTGCTAGACAACAATGAACCTATGAGCTGTGGAGAAGCGATGGTGGGCCTGGATTCCAAAATGGCTCGAGGCCATATAATCCGAGAGAGGATCCATATATGAAAACAAAGTGTAGACTTTGGAAGAACTACTTGATGGTCGTAAGGCTGTTAGGTACATATGGATTTTAAAAGGAAGACGGATAATGATGGTAAATATCACCATTAAGAAAGCTCGACTTGTCGTTAAGATGTTTTCCGACAAGTTCAAGGAGTTGACTACGGTGAGACTTTCTCACTCGTAGCGATGCTAAGAGTCTGTTGGAATTATATTAGCAGTCACTGCATTATTTGTGAAATCTTGCAGATAGGATGTCAAAACATTGTTTCCTCACGATTTTCTTGAGGAAAGGTTGTATGTGATACAACCAGAAGGTTTTAACAATCCTGAAAGATGCTAACAAGCATGCGAAGCTCCAGCAATCCTTCTAAGGAATGGAGTAAGCATCTCGGAGTTGGAATATACACTTTGATGATGATCAAAGATTTTGGGTTTATACAAAGTTTATGAGAAACTTGTATTTCCAAAGAAGTGAGTGGGAGCACTATAGAATTTCTGATGAGTATATGTTGTTGACATATTGTTGATCGGAAATGATGTAGAATTTCTAGAAAGCATGCAGAGTTATTTGAAAAATGTTTTTCAATGGAAAACCTGGATTAGACTACTTGAGTATTGAGCATTAAGATCTATAAGGATAGATCAAAATGCTTAATAGTACTTTCAAAAGAATACATACCGTGACAAGATTTTGAAGGAGTTCAAAATGGATCGGCAAAGAAAGAGCTCTTGGCTGTGTTATAAGGTGTGAACATTGAGTAAGACACGAAACCTGACCGAGGCAGAATAGAGAGAAAGGACGAAGGTCGTCCCCTATGCTTTAGACGTAGGCTCTACAGTATGCTATGCTGTGTATCGCACCTGAAGTGTGCCTTGCCATGAGTCAGTCAAGGGGTACAAGAGTGATCCAAGAATGGATCACAGGACAGCGGTCAAAGTTATCCTTAGTAACTAGTGGACTAAGGAATTTTCTCGATTATGGAGGTGGTAAAAGAGTTCGTCGTAAAGGGTTACACCGATGCAAACTTTGACACTAATCTAGATTATTCTGAGTAGTAAACTGGATTCGTATAGTAGAACAGTTATTTGGAATAGCTCCAAATAGAACGTGGTAGCTGCATCTACAAGATGACATAGAAATTTGCGAAGTACATACGGATCTGAATGTTGCAGACCCATTGACTGAAACCTCTCTCACAAGCATAACATGATCAAACCCAGAACTCTTGGGTGTTAGTCACATGGGGATGTGACCTTGAGTGTTAATCACATAGCGATGTGAACTGGATTATTGACTCTAGTGCAAGTGGGAGACTGTTGGAAATATGCCCTAGAGGCAATAATAAATTGGTTATTATTATATTTCCTTGTTCATGATAATCGTTTATTATCCATGCTAGAATTGTATTGATAGGAAACTCAGATACATGTGTGGATACATAGACAACACCATGTCCCTAGTAAGCCTCTAGTTGACTAGCTCGTTGATCAATAGATGGTTACGGTTTCCTGACCATGGACATTGGATGTCGTTGATAATGGGATCACATCATTAGGAGAATGATGTGATGGACAAGACCCAATCCTAAGCCTAGCACAAGATCATGTAGTTCGTATGCTGAAGCTTTTCTAATGTCAAGTATCATTTCCTTGGACCATGAGATTGTGCAACTCCCGGATACCGTAGGAGTGCTTTGGGTGTGCCAAACGTCACAACGTAACTGGGTGGCTATAAAGGTACACTACAGGTATCTCCGAAAGTGTCTGTTGGGTTGGCACGAATCGAGACTGGGATTTGTCACTCCGTGTAAACGGAGAGGTATCTCTGGGCCCACTCGGTAGGACATCATCATAATGTGCACAATGTGACCAAGGAGTTGATCATCCCAATGATGTGTTATGGAACGAGTAAAGAGACTTGCCGGTAATGAGATTGAACAAGGTATCGGGATACCGACGATCGAATCTCAGGCAAGTACAATACTGCTGGACAAAGGGAATTGTATACGGGATTGATTGAATCCTCGACGTCGTGGTTCATCCAATGAGATCATCGTGGAACATGTGGGAGCCAACATGGGTATCCAGATCCCTCTGTTGGTTATTGACCGGAGAGTTATCTCGGTCATGTCTGCATGGTTCCCGAACCCGTAGGGTCCACACACTTAAGGTTCGATGACGCTAGGGTTATAGGGAATAGATATACGTGGTTACCGAATGTTGTTCGGAGTCCTGGATGAGATCCTGGACGTGACGAGGAGTTCCGGAATGGTCCAGAGGTAAAGATTTATATATGGGAAGTCCTATTTTGGTCGCCGGAAAAGTTTCGGGTTTTATCGGTAATGTACCGGGACCACCGGGAGGGTCCCGGTGGTCCACCAAGTGGGGCCACCAGCCCCGGAGGGCTGCATGGGCCAAGTGTGGGAGGGGACCAGCCCCTGGTTAGCTGGTGCGCCCCCCACCAAGGCCCAAGGCGCAAGGGAGAGTGGAAAGGGACAAACCCTAGGCTCAGATGGGCCTAAGGCCCACCTAGTGGTGTGCCCCCTCTCTCCCCCCTTGGCCGCCCCCCTTAGATGGGATCTAGGGCTGGCTGCCACCCCTAGGGGTGGAAACCTAGGTGGGGGCGCAGCCCCTCCCCTCCCCCTATATATACTTGAGGTTTTGGGCTGCCATAGACACGATTCAATCTCCTTCTTGGCGCAGCCCTACCCCTCTCCCTCCTCGTCTCTTGCGGTGCTTGGCGAAGCCCTGCTGGAGTACCACGCTCCTCCACCACCACCACGCCGTCGTGCTGCTTCTGGATGGAGTCTTCCCCAACCTCTCCTTCTCCCCTTGCTGGATCAAGGCGTAGGAGACGTCACCGGGCTGTACGTGTGTTGAACACGGAGGTGCCGTCCGTTCGGCACTAGGATCATCGGTGATTTGGATCACGATGAGTACGACTCCATCAACCCCGTTCTCTTGAACGCTTCCGCTTAGCGATCTACAAGGGTATGTAGATGCACTCTCCTTTCCCTCGTTGCTAGATTACTCCATAGATTGATCTTGGTGATGCGTAGAAAATTTTGAATTTCTGCTACGTTCCCCAACACTGTTCGGAGGCAGAGCTAGATCATGCCCCTCGAGATAGTGCGGCGCGCTTGGCTGTGGCTCGAACCCGTCGAAGATCAAGTCTCCGCGGATGTCAGCCATGTAGTTTAAGCTTCCAAACCTGACTTGATGGCCAGGAGCGTAGCTTTCGATCTGCTCCAAGTGGCCAAGAGAATTGGCCCGCAGAGCGAAGCCGCCGAAGACGAAGATCTGTCCGGGGAGAAAAGTCTCACCCTGGACCGCATCATTGTTGATGATCAAAGGAGCCATCGGACCTAACGGCGACAACACAGAGGAACTCTCAATGAAAGCACCAATGTCGGTGTCAAAACCGGCGGATCTCGGGTAGGGGGTCCCGAACTGTGCATCTTGGCCGGATGGTAATAGGAGGCAGGGAACACGATGTTTTACCCAAGTTCGGGCCCTCTTGATGGAGGTAAAACCCTACGTCCTGCTTGATTAATATTGAAGATATGGGTAGTACAAGAGTAGATCTACCACGAGATCAAGGAGGCTAAACCCTAGAAGCTAGCCTACGGTATGATTGTTGTCTATGGAGTTGATTCTGATTGCCTACGGACTACAACCGTCCGGTTTATATAGACACCGGATAGGGTTAGGGTTACATAGAGTCGGTTACAATGGTAGGAGATCTTGAATATCCGCATCGCCAAGCTTGCCTTCCATGCCAAGGAAAGTCCCATCCGGACACGGGACGTAGTCTTCAATCTTGTATCTTCATAGTCCTGGAGTCCGGCTGAAGGTATAGTCCGGCTACCCGAACACCCCCTAATCCAGGACTCCCTCAGTGTCCTTTCCCAGTGACAGTAGGGGCAGCAAGGCACGTACTGTATTGTTGCCATCGAGGATAACAAGATGGGGTTTTCATTATATTGCATGAGTTTATCCCTCTACATCATGTCATCTTGCTTAAGGCGTTACTCTGTTTTCATGAACTTAATACTCTAGATGCGTGCTGGATAGTGGTCGATGAGTGGAGTAATAGTAGTAGATGCAGGCAGGAGTCGGTCTACTTGTCTCGGACGTGATGCCTATATACATGATCATACCTAGATATTCTCATAACTATGCTCAATTCTGTCAATTGCTCAACAGTAATTCGTTCACCCACCGTAGAATACCTATGCTCTTGAGAGAAGCCACTAGTGAAACCTATGGCCCCCGGGTATATCTTCATCATATTAATCTTCCAATACTTAGTAATTTCCTTTGCTTTTTTACTTTGCTTTTATTTTACTTTGCATCTTTATCATAGAAATACCAAAAATATTATCTTATCATATCTATCAGATCTCACTCTCGTAAGTGGCCGTGTAGGGATTGACAACCCCTTACCGTGTTGGTTGCGAGGATTTATTTGTTTTGTGCAGGTGCGAGGGACTCGCGCGTAGCCTCCTACTGGATTGATACCTTGGTTCTCAAAAACTGAGGGAAATACTTACGCTACTTTGCTGCATCATCCCTTCCTCTTCGGGGAAAACCAACGCAGTTCTCAAGAGGTAGCAAGAAGGATTTCCAGCGCCGTTGCCGGGGAGTCCACACAAAAGTCAATATACCAAGTACCCATCACAATCCTTATCTCCCGCATTACATTATTTGCCATTTGCCTCTCGTTTTCCTCTCCCCCGCTTCACCCTTGCTGTTTTATTCGCCCTCTCTCTCTCTATCCTCCCTCTCTTTCTCTATTTTGCCTATTTATACCCTTTGCACCATCTGCCGTTATGTCTGAAATTGGGGAAATTATTGTCGATATGGACAATAATAATATCATGAAAAATTCTGATGCTCCTGCTAAAGAACCACCCATCTTACATACAAAAAAATTCCGTGTTGGTAGTGGTAATATTATTGGAAAAGGAGTTATTCAAGATTTGTTTACTTGTGCCAGTGCTTTACCTTCTATGGGTTAGTTCTATACTTCACAAAACTAGTAGTCTTGCGGACGCTATTGCCATGCTTGTAGTTGAACTTGAAAGACAATTCATGCACATGCATCCTTGCATACAAAGGATTTTCCTAGAATTTTCTAATATTGAGCATTCTTCTGTTAAGCGTGCCGCTACTATCTTTTTGGATCATGAGTTTAGATTCATAATAAAAGAGGCCAAAGAAATCTTTGCGCATTATAGGGTGGATGCTTGCCGTCCTCCCATAGAGGCTATCCTTTTTGATCAAGAAGAAATAATGCGTTTTCAATCTCTAGACTATGTTGCTTTCAATGAAAATCTTAGAAAAAGGGTCCCTACCAATGTTTTAGTTGATAGAATTTCTGAGCTTAATGATGATTTGTCCATTCGAAATAATGAACTAGGATATTCTCTTGAATATAGCCTCACAAAGTTATGTCAAAAGAATGCTTATAATGATGAATTGGTTGTGCAATACGAAGGACCAAAGGAGGAACCTATACCTCCCAAGATTGATCTTGGGGACTTTTGCCCCATTAAATTTAGCCCTTTTGATTACTTTTGCTTGCCTCAAATAAAAATTGCTGCCGAACATAGAGAATATGAAATGAGTTTTAATGATCTATCTTACTATTATGGCAATACCTAGATCTATCCTTGCTTTCTATGCCTAGCTAGGGGCGTTAAACGGTAGCGCTTGTTGGGAGGCAACCCAATTTTATTTTTATTCCTTGATTTTTGCTCCTGTTTAGTAATAAATAATTTACCTAGCCTCTTTTTTGGTTGTGTTTTTTGTGTTTAATTAGTGTTTGTGCCAAGTAGAACCGTTGGGAAGACTTGGGGAAAGTCTTGTTAATCTTGCTGTAAAAAACAGAAACTTTAGCGCTCACGATAACTGCTGCCATTTTTATTTGGAAAGCGATATTTAGTTAATTCTTTTTTCTGATGATTAATAGATAAATTCCTCACATCAGGAAATTTATTTTAGAATTTTTGGGGTTCCAGATCTTGCGCTAGCTACATATTACTACAGACTGTTCTGTTTTTGACAGATTCTGTTTTTTCGTGTGTTGTTTGCTTATTTTGATGAATCTATGGCTAGTAAAATAGTTTATAAACCATAGAGAAGTTGTAATACAGTAGGTTTAACACCAATATAAATAAATAATGAGTTATTTACAGTACTTTGAAGTGGTCTTTTGTTTTCTTTCGCTAACGGAGCTCACGAGATTTTCTACTTTAAGTTTTGTGTTGAGAAGTTTTCAAGTTTTGGGTAAAGATTTGATAGATTATGGAACAAGGAGTGGCAAGAGCCTAAGCTTGGGTATGCCCATGGCACTCCCAATATAATCTAAGTACACCTAAAAGCCAAAGCTTGGGGATGCCCCGGAAGGCATCCCCTCTTTTCATCTACTTCTATCGGTAACTTTACTTGGAGCTATATTTTTATTCACCACATGATATGTGTTTTGCTTGGAGCGTCTTGTATGATTTGAGTCTTTTATTTTTAGTTTACCACAATCATCCTTTCTGTACACACCTTTTGAGATAGCCCTACATGATTTGGAATTTGTTAGAATACTCTATGTGCTTCACTTATATCATTTGAGTTATATAGTTTTGCTCTAGTACTTCACTTATATCTTTTTAGAGCACGGTGGTGGATTTGTTTTATAGAAACTATTGATCTCTCATGATTCACTTAGATTATTTTGAGAGTCTTAAATAGCATGGTAATTTGCTTAAATAATCCTAATATGCTTGGTATTCAAGAATAGTAAAAACTTTCTTATGAGTGTGTTGAATGCTATGAGAAGTTTGATGCTTGGTAATTGTTTTGAGATATGAAGATGGTGATATTAAAGTTATGCTAGTTGAGTAGTTGTGAATTTGAGAAATACTTGTGTTAAAGTTTGTGATTCCCATAGCATGCACGTATGGTGAACCGTTATGTGATGAAGTCGGAGCATGATTTTTTTTATTGTCTTCCTTATGAGTGGCGGTCGGGGACGAGCGATGGTCTTTTCCTACCAATCTATCCCCCTAGGAGCATGCGCGTAATACTTTGCTTTGATAACTTGTAGATTTTTGCAATAAGTATATGAGTTCTTTATGACTAATGTTGAGTCCATGGATTGTACGCACTTTTCTTCCTACCACCATTGCTAGCCTCTCTAATACCGCGCACCTTTCGCTGGTATCATACACCCACCATATACCTTCCTCAAAACAGCCACCATACCTACCTATTATGGCATTTCCATAGCCATTCCGAGATATATTGTCATGCAACTTTCCACCATTCCGTTTATTATGACACACTCCATCATTGTCATATTGCTTAGCATGATCATGTAGTTGACATCGTATTTGTGGCAAAGCCACCATTCATAATTCTTTCATACATGTCACTCTTGATTCATTGCATATCCTGGTACACCGCCGGAGGCATTCATATAGAGTCATAATTTGTTCTAAGTATCGAGTTGTAATTGTTGAGTTGTAAGAAAATAAAAGTGTGATGATCATCATTATTAGAGCATTGTCCCAGTGAGGAAAGGATGATGGAGACTATGATTCCCCCACAAGTCGGGATGAGACTCCAGACGAAAAATAAAAATAAAAAAAGAGAAAGAAAAGAGGCCATAAAAAAAGAGAAAAGGCCCAAATAAAAAAATGAGAGAAAAAGAGAGAAGGGACAATGCCACTATCCTTTTACCACACTTGTGCTTCAAAGTAGCACCATGATATTCATGATAGAGAGTCTCCTATGTTATCACTTTCATATACTAGTGAGAATTTTTCATTATAGAACTTGGCTTGTATATTCAAATGATGGGCTTCCTCAAAATGCCCTAGGTCTTCATGAGCAAGCAAGTTGGATGCACACCCATTTAGTTTCTTTTGTTGAGCTTTCATATACTTATAGCTCTAGTGCATCCGTTGCATGGCAATCCCTACTCACTCACATTGATATCTATTGATGGGCATCTCCATAGCCCGTTGATATGCCTAGTTGATGTGAGACTATCTTCTCCCTTTTTGTCTTCTCCACAACCACCATTCTATTCCACTTATAGTGCTATATCCATGGCTCACGTTCATGTATTGCGTGAAGATTGAAAAAGTTTGAGAATGTCAAAAGTATGAAACAATTGATTGGCTTGTCATCGGGGTTGTGCATGATTTAAATACTTTGTGTGATGATAGAGCATAGCGATACTATATGATTTTGTAGGGATAACTTTCTTTGGCCATGTTATTTTGAGAAGACATGATTGCTTTGTTAGTATGCTTAAAGTATTATTATTTTTATGTCGATATTAAACTTTTATCTTGAATCTTTTGGATCTGAATATTCATACCACAATTAAGAAGAATTACATTAAAATTATGCCAAGTAGCACTCCGCATCAAAAATTCTGTTTTTATCATTTACCTACTCGAGGACGAGCAGGAATTAAGCTTGGGGATGCTTGATACGTCTCCAACGTATCTATAATTTTTTATTGCTCCATGCTATATTATCTACTGTTTTGGACAGTATTTTATATTATTTTTGGGACTAACCTATTGACCGGAGGCCCAGCCCAGAATTGCTGTTTTTGCCTATTTTAGGGTTTCGAAGAAAAGGAATATCAAACGGAGTCCAAACGGAATGAAACCTTCGGGAATGTGATTTTCTCAATGAACAAGACCCGGGAGACTTGGACCCTATGTCAAGAAACAAAGGAGGAGGCCATGAGGTAGGGGGGCGCGCCTCCCCCCGAGGCGCGCCCTCCACCCTCATGGGCCCCCTGTTGCTCCATCGATGTACTCCTTCCTCCTATATATACCTACGTACCCCCAAACCATCAGATACGGAGCCAAAACCCTAATTCCACCGCCGCAACTTTCTGTATCCACGAGATCCCATCTTGGGGCCTGTTCCGGAGCTCCGCCGAAGGGGGCATCGATCACGGAGGGCTTCTACATCATCACCATAGCCCCTCCGATGAAGTGTGAGTAGTTTACCTCAGACCTTCGGGTCCATAGTTATTAGCTAGATGGCTTATTCTCTCTTTTTGGGTCTCAATACAATGTTCTCCCCCTCTCTTGTGGAGATCTATTCGATGTAATCTTCTTTTTGCGGTGTGTTTGTTGAGACTGATGAATTGTGGGTTTATGATCAAGTCTACCTATGAACAATATTTGAATCTTCTCTGAATTCATTTATGTATGATTGGTTATCTTTGCAAGTCTCTTCGAATTATCAGTTTGGTTTGGTCTACTAGATTGATCTTTCTTGCAATGGGAGAAGTGCTTAGCTTTGGGTTCAATCTTGCGGTGTCCTTTCCCAGTGACAGTAGGGGCAGCAAGGCACGTATTGTATTGTTGCCATCGAGGATAACAAGATGGGGTTTTCATCATATTGCATGAGTTTATCCCTCTACATCATGTCATCTTGCTTAACACGTTACTATGTTTTCATGAACTTAATACTCTAGATGCATGCTGGATAGCGGTCGATGAGTGGAGCAATAGTAGTAGATGCAGGCAGGAGTCGGTCTACTTGTCTCGGACGTGATGCCTATATACATGATCATACCTAGATATTCTCATAACTATGCTCAATTCTGTCAATTGCTCAACAGTAATTTGTTCACCCACCGTAGAATACCTATGCTCTTGAGAGAAGCCACTAGTGAAACCTATGCCCCCGGGTCTATCTTCATCATATTAATCTTCCAATACTTAGTAATTTCCTTTGCTTTTTACTTTGATTTTATTTTACTTTACATCTTTATCATAAAAATACCAAAAATATTATCTTATCATATCTACCAGATCTCACTCTCGTAAGTGGCCGTGTAGGGATTGACAACCCCTTATCGCGTTGCTTGCAAGGATTTATTTGTTTTGTGCAGGTGCAAGGGACTCGCGCGTAGCCTCCTACTAGATTGATACCTTGGTTCTCAAAAACTGAGGGAAATACTTACGCTACTTTGCTGCATCATCCCTTCCTCTTCGGGGAAAACCAACGCAGTGCTCAAGAGGTAGCAATACCTCGTCTGTTTATTGATAAAGAAAGAGGAAACTGGTTGTTAGATCACAGGATCATCATGAATTTTTCTAGGGGCCACGACTGAGGTGGCGACCCTGAAGAAGGCACTGTCCAAGGCCGAAGGCAAAGCGGCCAAGGAGCGCGTCGATCGCGAGAAGAAAGAGGCCCGAGTCGGCGAGGTTCAGCAAGAGCTCCAGGAGTTTGTCAAGAAGTACGAGTCCTTGGAGCGTGACTCTATGACGCAAGGGTCCGAGCTTGCAAAGGCCCTCGAGAACGCACAAAATGCTAAGGCCGAAGCCCAAAAGGCCCTCCAGGAAATTGAGGCGGTTAGGAAGATAGCGGCGGGTAAGGCATTCTTTATGCAAAGCAAGCATGCGAAGGAAACTTTCCTTTTACTTACCCGAATTTGGAGCTCTCCAGGAGCGTTTGCAGATCTACCCCGCAGTGTGTCGGATGCCGTGGAGTTCTACCGGGCCGAGGAAGGGAGCTCGACGGAGAAGTTGTTCTGGTCTTAGTATACTGGGACCGAACATCCGATGCCCTTGAGCGACCAGTTGAAGCAGTTGGTCGAGCTTCACAAGGCGGCCAAGCTGGCCATGAAGGGCCTCATAGTCTGGATGTGGCCTGGCAAGCCCCTGCCCGGCAGCTATTTCGGCCTGGTAAGGCGGCTTGTAAACGCATGCCCCCGGCTTGAAGTCATAAGGCGGTCCGCCTGCATTGAGGGTGCGCGTAGGGCTTTTGCCCGGGCGAAAGTGCACTGGGCGAAGATGGACGCCGAAAAGCTGGTGAAGGAGGGGCCATCGGAGGGCAAGGAGCATCGCCACCCCAAAAAGTATTATGATAATGTCCTGAAGGGTGCTCGCCTTGTGGCAGATGAATGTGCTAAGGATGTGATATTTGAATGAATGTACTCTTTGATCCTGTAATATGAAACGAGTTCATGTGCGCTATGTAACGCTTGTTAATTTAAAATATTACCTTCTATGCGGATGTTTATAAAATTTGAGAGTTGGCCAGTCGTCGGCTTCTTCCCCCATGTAACTAGTACTGAGGTGTTCAGGATAAACCTGATCACTCTTTATCCCAGTTTTGGGTCCTTCGAAGGAGGTGTTCAGCACAACGAACCAGGAAATCGGACTATAAGGCTTTATCACTCTCACTTAGCCATAGAAGTCTACAATTTTAAATTTTGCCGAAGCCCCTAGTATTCGGAAGCCGAACTTGGGGCGCTATGTACGCCTAAATCGGACAAGGCCGACTCCTCACCCGAAGCGGAAAAAATCTTTAAGGATTTGAGACCTCTTCGAACAGCGACCAGCTCTCGCCGCATCATGACAGTCAGTTTTCAGCTTTCTCTACTGAGGTGCTCGTCCGGAAGAACCGGGACACAATCGCAGTAGTTCTCCTAGTGCTGCCTTAGCCGATATAGCAGAATGTAAGGTACCAAAACATGGGAGCCGGGAAAACCCAACTATTGACCCAAGACATGATTCGGAGCTGATGCATATAATGCTATAAGTTCGGGGTGCCGCACTGTCGAAAGTGTTCGGACTTTTCGTGCCGTGTTATGGGGTAAACTGAAGCCCCTGGCGCACTGGTCGTATCAGAATGTACGGGTGCAACTTGTCATAAGTAAGCAGACAGGAAAAAAAGATAAAGGAATGCAATAATGAGTTGATGTTGTATATATTGTTATTCAAATGATTCATCGAAGCGTATGCATACATGTAGTGCAATAAGTAAAAAATAGGACTATTTGACATGTCCTATCCAAGGTCAAGCTGCGTGTGGGTATGCAAAACAGGTATATCGATCGTTATCAGAGACCACCTGAGGATTCCCTTGTACGTCAAAGCTTCTTGCTTCCTTGGTGTTTCTTTCCCATGACGGGTCCGATAATCAGACGATCGGAGAGGGCCTTCAGAGAATAGGGGCCTGAAAGAAAGAAAATGTTAAAGGTATATGGGTCCTGAAGCGGTTGAGCCGCATTGTGGGCCGTGCCATGGCCATGCCTCCGCCTATGCCCATGGTATCTTGAGTGCGTAATTATGTACGTGCAGCGCAAATTTCGCCACTTGACTGGGACTAGGACGGAGGCCGAATTGCTAGGTGAGCTCTAAACATGCCTGGCGATCCTCTTGCAGGGTACTCCAGACTCGCTTGAAGGTGTCCGGGGTCTTTTTCGCCGAATTGGCGGTTTGCCTCATAAGGCTGCTTTGCGCTTCTGCTGCGAGGGCCTGATACGCCTCCGCCGTATCTACTTTTCCAAACACTTTTGCCCTTGTTTTGGACTCTAACTTGTATGATTTGAATGGAACTAACCCGGACTGACACTGTTTTCAGCAGAATTGCCATGATGTTGTTTTATGTGCAGAAAACAAAAGTTCTTGGAATGACCTGAAACTCCACGGAATACCTTACAATAAATAATAAAAAATCCTCGCCAAAGATGAAGACCAGGGGGGCCACACCCTTCTCACGAGGGTGGGGGGCGCACCCCCCTACCTCGTGGGCCCCCTGGAAACCCCCCCCCCCCCCGACTCCAACTCCAACTCTATATAACTGCTTTCGGGGAGAGAAAAAAATAAGAGAGAACAAATCATCACGTTTTACGATACGAAGCCGCCGCCAAGCCCTAAAACCTCTTGGGAGGGCTGATCTGGAGTCCGTTCGGGGCTCCGGAGAGGGGGATTCGTCGCCGTCGCCATCATCAACCATCCTCCATCACCAATTTCATGATGCTCACCGCCGTGCGTGAGTAATTCCATCGTAGGCTTGCTGGACGGTGATGGGGTGGATGAGATTCACCATGTAATCGAGTTAGTTTTGTTAGGGTTTGATCCCTAGTATCCACTATGTTCTGAGATTGATGTTGCTATGACTTTGCTATGCTTAATGCTTGTCACTAGGGCCCGAGTGCCATGATTTCAGATCTGAACCTATTATGTTTTCATCAATATATGAGAGTTCTAGATCCTGTCTTGCAAGTCTATGGTCACCAATTATGTGTTATGATCCGTTAACCCTGAAGTGACAATAATCGGGATACTTACCGGTGATGACCGTAGTTTGAGGAGTTCATGTATTCACTATGTGCTAATGCTTTGTTCCGGTTCTCTATTAAAAGGAGGCCTTAATATCCCTTAGTTTCCATTAGGACCCCGCTGCCACGGGAGGGTAGGACAAAAGATGTCATGCAAGTTCTTTTCCATAAGCACGTATGACTATATTCGGAATACATGCCTACATTACATTGACGAATTGGAGCTAGTTCTATGTCACCCTATGTTATGACTGTTACATGATGAACCACATCCGGCATAATTATCCATCATTGATCCGATGCCTATGAGCTTTCCATATACTGGTTTACGCTTATTTACTTTCCCGTTGCTATTGTTACAATCACTACAAAATACCAAAAACATTACTTTGCTTTCATTACTCTTTTGTTACTGTTACCATCACTATCATATTACTTTGCTACTAAACACTTTCCCGCAGATACTAAGTTTCCAGGTGTGGTTGAATTGACAACTCAGCTGCTAATACTTGAGAATATTCTTTGGCTCCCCTTGTGTCGAATCAATAAATTTGGGTTGAATACTCTACCCTCGAAAGCTTTTGCGATCCCCTATACTTGTGGGTTATCAGGGCCGCGGTGTGCTCTTCCGTGCGGAGCGAGTGTTCTGTGTTTCCATTAACTGTTATAACCCCGCGAGGTCCTGCCATTTTGAGCTTGAGGTATGCATAATGCGGTACCGCATTGAATCTGGCAAATGCGGTTCGTCCGAGCAGTGCATGATAGCCACTGCGAAAGGGGACGATATCGAAGATTAACTCCTCGCTTTGGAAGTTGTCCGGAGATACAAAGACTACTTCCAGTTTTATTGGGCCCGTGCAACATGCCTCTACACCTGGGATGACACCTTTAAAGGTGGTTTTGGTGGGTTTGATCCTCGAGGGGTCTATGCCCATTTTATGCACTGTATCCTGATAGAGCAGGTTCAGGCTGCTGTCACCGTCCATAAGGACTCGAGTGAGGTGAAATCCGTCAATGATGGGGTCAAGGACCAATGCGGCAGAACCGCCATGACGGATACTGGTGGGGTGGTCCTTGCGATCGAAGGTGATCGGACAAGAAGACCATGGGTTGAACTTTGGGGTGACTGGCTCCATCGCATAGACGTCCCTCAAAGCATGCTTCCGTTCCCACTTGGGAATATGGGTTGCGTATATCATGTTTACCGTTTTCACTTGGGGAGGGAATTTCTTTTGTCCTCCTGTGTTCGGCGGCCGGGGCTCCTCCTCGTCGTCGCTATGCAGCCCCTTTTCCTTGTTTTCGGCATTTAACTTGCCGGCCTGTTTGAACACCCATCATTCTCTGTTGGTGTGGTTGGCTGGTTTATCAGGGGTGCCGTGAATTTGACACAAACGATCGAGTATGCGGTCCAAGATGGACGGGCCCGGATTGCTTCTTTTGAATGGATTTTTCCGCTGACTAGATTTAGAGCCACTAAATCCGGCATTGACTGTCGTGTCTTTGGCATTGTCGCCGTTGTTGTGGCGCTTGTGTCTATTGCGACGTGGCCTACCGTTGCTATCTTTGGCATCTGAATTGCCAGGGTTTCTTGAAGTGTTGTTGCTGCGAGCCAGCCAGCTATCCTCGCCCGCACAAAAGCGGGTCATGAGTGTCTTGAGGGCTGCGATGGACTTCAGATTTTCTTGGACGAGGTGTCGGGCGAGCCACTCGTTGCAGATGTTATGCTTAAATGCCGCTAAGGCCTCGGCATCTGGACAGTCGATGATTTGGTTCTTTTTAGTTAGGAACCGAGTCCAGAATTTCCTGGCTGATTCCCCTGGCTGTTGGGTTATGTGACTTAAGTCATCGGCATCCGGTGGTCGCACATAAGTGCACTGGAAATTATCAAGGAATGCGTCTTCCAAGTTCTCCCAACTGCCAATGGAGTTTGCCGGCAGGCTATTGAGCCAATGCCGAGCAGGTCCTTTGAGTTTTAATGGGAGGTACTTGATGGCATGTAGATTGTCGCCACGGGCCATGTGGATGTGGAGGAGGAAATCTTCGAATCCATACCGCGGGTTCTGTTGTGCCATCATATGATTCAATATTCACGGGTTTAAAACCTTCTGGGAATTTGTGATCCATTACTTCATCCGTGAAGCATAGGGGGTGTGCGGCGCCTCTGTGTCGGGCTATATCACGGCGCAGTTCATACGAGTCTTGTCTGCTGTATTCGGCCCGGCCAGATTTTCTTTTAGTATATCCGACGTGACAGTCATCGTCACTTGTTGGGGGGCGCCCCCATGATTCGTAGATCAATCTTGTATGTCCTGCTCTGTTTTCCAATACGTCTCGCAGGTCCTGCGTGTTGCCCCGGGCCTTGGTGTTTTTGTTTGATTGGCGACGGGGTGCGGGCTAGACTTCAGGCTGATACGCCACTTTGTCTCGGCGATGAGGTGGCCAGTCAGCCGCATCATACGTTGGTAGTGTAGGCTTTAATGCTTCCTCCTCAAGTTGGGGTAGCAACCTGTGCTTTGGGTAACTTTTGGTTGGGCACTCGAGTTCATATTCCTCGGCTGCCAGTACTTCGGTCCATCTATCCGCTAGCAGATCTTGATCAGCTTGAAGCTGTTGTTGCTTTTTCTTCAGGCTTTTTGCTGTGGCTATAAGCCGGCGCTTGAAGCGCTCCTGCTCGACGGGATCCTCAGGCATGATAAATTCTTCGTCGCCGAGGCTCACCTCGTCATCGGAGAGAGGCATGTAATTGTCATCATCTCATTCTTCGTATGCCACCTGTTCCTTAGGGCTAGCTTTCCCATCCTCCCGCTCGAAGACTGGCTGGAGGGGATTGTCTTCGGCACTGTCTGCAGCGTTATTGTCTCTTGTGCCGGTACCGCTGCTTTTGCTATGGCGGGGCTTAGAGCGGCGCCGATGACGCCGGTGCTTAAATTGCTTCTCGAGGGGATTATCCTCCATTGCCTTATTGCCATCGCTTTCTTTGGGGGTGTCCACCATGTATATATCATATGATGAGGTGGCTGTCCAGCACCCTATGGGTGGTGGTTCCTGTTCTTCCCTGCATCGTCGTCCATACTGTCGATGTCTTCGGAGCCGAAATCAAGCATGTCGGTTAAGTCGTCGACAGTGGCTATTAAGTGGGTGGTGGGTGGGGGACGAATTTCTTCGTCATCCGCTTCCCGCTCGAGTTGGACACAGTTCGGCCAAGGGCCTCCTGACAAGGAGAGAGACCTTAATGAATTTAGCACGTCGCCCAAGGGCAAGTGCTGAAAGATATCCACGGAGGTGAACTCCATGATCGGTGCCCAATTAGATTCGATAGGCACGGACGCAGGCGGCTCGGAGCCTGTGGCTGGGGACGAATCCAAGGGTCCGGCAACATAGGTCTCACAGGAGGTGAAGTTAGTATTTGGCTCTATCGCCGCTGGGTGTGCGGCCTCCGTGGCGGGGTCCATCCACCTGTCCTCGGACGGCACAATCTACTCCGGATTGAGGGCCGGAGTAGCCACAGGTGTGATCTCCCGAACACCGTCTGGCGGCAGAGCTAAGTCATGCTCGTCGCGACTGTGCGCCGCACCTGACATGGGCTCGAATCCGTCGAAGATCAAGTCTCCGCGGATGTCGGCAGTATAGATCAAGCTTCCAAACCTGACCTGATGGCCAGGGGCGTGGCTATTGATCTGCTCCAGATGGCCAAGCGAGTTGGCCCGCAGTACGAAGCCGCCGAATACAAAGATCTGTCCGGGAAGAAAAACCTCACCCTGGACTGCATCGTTGCCGATGATTGAAGGAGCCATCAAACCTTATGGTGACGACACGGTGGAACTCTCAATGAAAGCACCAATGTCGGTGTCAAAACCGGCGGATCTCGTGTAGGGGGTCCCGAACTATGCGTCTAAGGCGGATGATAACAGGAGGTGGGGGACACAATGTTTACCCAGGTTCGGGCCCTCTCGATGGAGGTAATACCCTACGTCCTGCTTGATTGATCTTGATGATATGAGTATTACAAGAGTTGATCTACCACAAGATCATAGAGGCTAAACCGTAGAAGCTAGCCTATGATTATGATTGTTGTTGTCCTACAGACTAAACCCTCCGGTTTATATAGACACCAGAGGAGGGGGTTAGGGTTACACAGAGTCGGTTACAAGGGAGGAGATCTACATATCCGAACTGCCAAGCTTGCCTTCCACGCAAAGGAGAGTCCCACCCAGACATGGGACGAAGTCTTCAATCTTGTATCTTCATAGTCCAACAGTCCGGCCGAAGGATATAGTCCGGCTGTCCGAGGACCCCCTAATCCAGGACTCCCTCACCCTTCTCGTACTAAAGTTTCTTTTAGAGGGGTGGTGCACTTTTGAGAGGACGTCTTCTTCTTAATTGTGCTTGGGTCAAACCTGAGTCCCTCTTTGGCAAACACCTCATTGTGTTGGCTCAATACCTCATTAAGGTTCTTTTTCCCTTGAGCACATGTCATGAGACCTTTCTCGATTTGAGCCTTAAGAAAGCGATTCTCCTCAAGAATAGATGCTGAATCACTACTAGAGTTAGTAGTACAAGCATCAACATTGATAATATGAGAAGAGTAAGCCTTGGCTAGAGTTTCAAGATAAGTAAGCTTGAGCGTCTCAAAACTCTTTGTAAGAAGGGTGAGCTCTTCTTCCTTAGTGTTGAGGGACATGGATAGGAGCTCACAATACTTAGAGAGAGAAGCATTAGACTTCACAAGCTTACTTTTATCATTCATCAACTCTTCGCAAGAGTCAATAGCCTTTTTCAAGGAGGCAAGATCTTTAGTATGAACATCAATGTTTGCACCAATTTTCAAGCATAGTTCATTATTTCGTGCTTCCTCATATTGGACTTTCCGCTCAAGGATTTCATATTTTTCCTTTTCCTCAGTGATGAGGGTTTCAAGTTCCTTAATGGTGATGGTCTGCTTACTCACCATCTCCATAAGCATACGAAACATAGTGAGCTTCTTTCCTTTGAGGGAGCACATGAACTTATTTAGTTTAGCAAGCATGGGTGTCACACCCTAGCTAGTTCATGCATTAGAGTGCTTGCATCATGTTTAACTTTATCAGAAACTTGGAAATGGGGATGACAGAACCCCCAGCACCCCCTGAAACCAACTAGGGTTTACTACAAATATTTTTAATGAACCTGAAATGCCCTTCTAAAATGTTCATCATCTTTACCTTGGTCCTAAACCTCTGACAAAAATGGTACACAATTTTTTAGGTCATCCTAAGGTCACTGGATTAAATCATTAGTTATTTGAATTTGGGAATTTAAATGCTAGTAAATATTTTAAATGCTCAAATAATCCTAAACTAAAATGTTCCATGTTGGATTTATTCCAAACAGTGGCCATGAGTAGTTTGGTCATTTTTGAAAGTGCCAAGGTATTTTTAGAAAAAGCCACAAACCTGTAGAAAAATAGAAAACGGAATTAAATAGAAGAGAGAGAGAGAGAGAGAGAGAGAGGCCAGAGGCCACTTACCTGCACTGGGCCGGCCCACCTGGTCCGTGCTAGTCATCACCTACCTCTGCTGGTAGGCAGAGGAGGGACACCGCGACGCCGCCGAGCTCACCACATAGCTCCCTGCTTGTGTGCAGGGCCTAGACAGCGCGGCGACGCCTCAAAACGCCTCCTCGGTGCCGCCCCGACCTCACCGACACCCCATTCACCCCCCTGCACCTCTCCCTCGCCCTCTCCCACCATGGCCAGTGCAGCTGCAGCCGCACCGCCGATGTAGACGCGCCCACCGTCGCCTCCTCGTCGCCCCATCATGTCCAGCAGCTTCGCCGTCCTCCTCTCCGTCGAGCAGACCGTGCCCCGAGCGATCGCCTGCCCTGGAGCCATCGCAATAGCCTCGCCCGACCTCAACGTTGCCGGAGATCCCTTTCGCCGTCACGCCTGCACCAGCTCGTCCCCGACCTCGCCGTCAGCACCACCGTGACCGCCGTGAGCCCAGCTACCTCCTCCCCCTTCCCGTTCTCGCTCTCGAGCACCGTAGCAACCGCATGAAGCTTGCCTGCACCCGCCCCGCCTCTGCACGTTGCCGTCGTGGCCACGGCCACGCTGGCTCGAAACCGAGCACGCCACCGCACTCACCGCATCCCCAGGAGCCCGTAGCACCACTCCACGCACCTCGTCGTGCCCCCTAGCGATGAGCTCGAGCTCCGGCGTCTGCCAAGGTCGTCGCCGGCGTCGTTTCCGGTGACCCCGAGCTCCACCGCCACCACCAATCAACGCGGCTCACTCCCCGCGTCACGTAGATGCCCTCCGCCGTCCATTTGGTCGCCGGAGGAGGAAACCCGCACCTCTCCGCCGTCCCTGGCCTTGCCGGCGACGAGCCCCAGGTCAACTTCGGCGAGTTTGACCGGGGTTGACCCCAGTTTGACCCCCCTGGGTCAATGACAGGTGGGGCCCCGCCCTGTTAATTAAACCTAGGTTAGTAGTTAAACTAATCCTAATTAGTTAATTAACTAACAATGACACTGACACACGGGACCCAATGGTCAGGTTTGACCTGGACCGCCCCCGTTGACTGTCGGCGTCACCCTGACGCAATGCTGACGCAATAAATCATTTACTAGATTTTTTTCTTATACAGGAAATTCCAGCAAATATTATAAACTTCAAAAATTCATAGAAATTAATCTATAACTCCAAATGCAAAGATTTATATATGAAAATTGATCAGAAAAATCCAATCTTTCCATCTGTAATGGTTTCATTCATGTCAGAACACTTTAACATTGCTGTTTAAGTGAAACAAGCTAATGCATTAATATGACTTCATATCATGGGCTTTCATTTGAATCTTTGATTCAAATGGACTCAACCCAACCTTTTTTAGAATGCATTAGCCAAAACACACCCATATTGCCATGTCATAGCATGCATCATATTGTTGCATATTGCGATGTGATGATTGTGTTCCGATGTGTCTTTCCTGGTAGGTTCTACCTCCGAGGATACCCACGAATATCCGACTGAAGGGCAGTATCCTACTACCACTCCATCAGGCAAGCAGCCCCATTGATCATATCGATACAATCCCATGTTCTCGCTCCTGCTCTCATTTACTACATTTAAGACAACAATGTTTCAAACTACTGTGTGCTGCGGTAGTTGAACCCATTTCCTCTGCATGACCTGTCATTGCCACAGTAACTAGATGAAACCCACTAGCATGTGTAGGAGTTGATTGAGCCATGTATGTGTTTCCTACCTTGCTATGCCTGCTATGCTTAGAGTTGTGTCAGGTCTGGTTCATCTGGGTGATGGGCTAGAGTGAAATGAATAAGTCGGTAATGCAAGTGATGTGTTGAACACGATTTCGTAAAGGTATCGATGAGAGGCCATGTAGGAGTACATGGTGGGTTGTTTCATTGGGACCGTCCTTAAGCACTGAGATCTGTATGTGTGATTTAAGATTCAACTACTACCATCCATTGGGCCCTGAAATATGACCCCGCTCGACTTACTAACCGCCCCTGTCCTCTGTCCAGGAGTTGCAACTAGTTTCTGGTGTTTGTAGGATATGTGTTGGAGGCCGTGCGTAGCGCTGACCCTAGGGGTGGGCTATGATGCGGTAGATACACCGTGGCACGGTGTACCGGGCGCCCGTTTGGTGTCTCGAGAACCCTGCACACATCGTTTGGGGCTGTGAGCGAAACCCCGGCCGGATCTCCTCGTGGATGGAACCCGAATAGGCGATAAACCTGGACTAGAGACTTCTATGGTTAGTTATGTCGTGGTCTACACCCACGTCGGTTTTTGCTTAAAGTTTGTCGAGCACATGTCGTGTGCAAACGCTAAGTGGTGGAAACATGCATGAAGAAGTACACCCCTGCAGGGTTAACATCATCTATTCGAATAGCCGCGTCCACGGTAAAGGACTACTTGGTTGCCTATACAGTTCATAGACAAATAAATGGATACTCCTAAAAGCCTCAACACAAGTGTGAGTGCCGTGGATGGCCCTTCCGTAGGATGACGGAGGAGGATCCTCGGTAGTGTATTGTTGTGGTGAGTAGTGGACTCGTGTGCGCAAAACATTTACAAGTTGTTGTCTCGTAGGATAGTCTAGCCAAGAGTCAAAGCTGGCTTGCTGCAATAACCCCACTATCCTTCTTGAGAATGTTGCATGTATAGTAGGATCTATTGTAAGACTTGCTGAGTACCTTTGTACTCATGTTTGCTTAATTACTATTGCAGAAGAGAACACCGCCCCCTCTGATGGGTTCTATGTAGATCTCGACATTGACCAGTGACTTACCACCCAGGTGGTGATCCTGAGCCATGAAGGGCTTTGTAGATAGATAGGCTTCGTCAAGCCTTCTTGCTTTCTAGTTGTCTGTACTCAGACAAATTTGCTTCCGCATGTTCTTGTATGTTTGTATGACTTGAGTGTCGGGTCGTGTGACCCCTACCTGTATGAACATATTATGTATGGCTCTCTAGAGCATTCTAAATAAAGTACTTTGAGTTGTACAGTTTTGTTGTGATGCCATATTGTATTTATACATATCGAGCATATTGTGTGTATGTTTGAAATGCTTGGTATGTGTGGGATCCGACAATCTAGTTGTTTATCCTTGGTAGCCTCTCTTATGGGGAAATGTAGTCTGGTGCTTCCACTGAGCCTTGGTAGTCCGCTACAGCCCGGTTTATCGGAGTCCTTCTAGCCCAGCACTACTGCTCCGGAACACTTAGACTGGCCGGCATGTGATTCACTTTGTTCCTGTGTTTGTCCCTTCGGGGAAATGTCACGCGGAGACATCCGGAGTCCTGCTAGCCTGCTACAGCCTGGGTTCCTGGAGTCCTGTTAGCCCAGTTGCTACAGCCCGGATTCATACACTGTTGACCGACATGCTCAATGTTGATTCATGTATGCCTGTCCCCGTAAGTTAGTGCCACTTTGGGTTCACGACTAGTCATGTCGGCCTGGGTTCTCTATCATATGGATGCTAGCAACACTATCATATACGTGAGCCAAAAGGCGCAAACGGACCCGGGCCATGGTAAGGCGTCACCCGTGGGGATACCGTGCGTGAGGCCGCAAAGTGATATGAGGTGTTACAGGCTAGATCAGTGTGATTTAGAATCGGGGTCCTGACAATGGGATCATCTATATCATCATCCTCATGACTATCCTCCGCATCAAGATACTCATCACTAGGAGTAGGAGGAGTGAAAAGAGGATGATTTGATCGTGAAGTTACCTTGACCTTGTCGAGAGAGTTTTGGTCCTCTCCATCTTCTACCACGGCCTTTGCCATTAGGCACTTGTGAGCGTTGCCCTTGTAGTTCTTCATATAGTTGTTGGTGACAACATCACCACTCTTGTTGACTAGCCTCAACGTGTTTTGAGAATCTTGAGCAACTCCGGCAACACCACTAACATCATCCGGATTGGATTCTTCATGAGCAACCATTGCTTTCCCATCTCTCTTTTTGAGTTTGGAGTTCAAAGGATTTGGAAACTTCTTCTTGGGAAAGGACTTGGGAAACCTTGGTTTATCTTCTCTCTTCTCATAAGGGCACTCGTTGGAGAAGTGGTTGGTTTCTTCACAGTTGTAGCATTTTCTCACTTTCTTCTTCTAGAATCTTCCCTTGAATTTTCCCGCGCTAAACTTCTTGACAAAGAGAGCAATGTCTTCACATGACGGGCCCTCATCTGAGTCAACCTCATCACCATCCTCATCATCATCATCATCATCATCTTCTTCTTCTTCTTCTTCACTTTGCTCTTCTTTGCATGCATGCTTTGCCTTCAATACAGGATTGATCTTTGATGTTGAGGTACCATGCATGGCAAGATGTTTCATAGCATTTTCCTTTGACTCTTCAAATAACTGGAAGGTTGATATGATGTCATCCGGAGTCATTTACTTAAATCCATGGTGTTGTCTTATGTCCCACACCATTTGATGATGATATGGAGCAAGAGCGTGAAGCAACTTATCCACGAGAAATCGCTAAGCAATATAAACAAGTAACACAAGTATGTAAGCAAGCAAGCACATAATGATATAAGTAAGTTCCAAGAGACAAGTAACCACAAGTAAAGAGTTAGGGTTAGGAATAATCGCAACTCCGGGAGACAAGGATGTATCCCGATGTTCACTTCCTTGGAGGGAAGCTACGTCACCGTTAGAGAGGTGGATGTTACCACGAAGGCACACCAATGCCATGAAGGCTCACCCTATTCTCCCTTTGAGACAACACCACGGAGGCGTTTCTCAACCACTAGTGGTAGACCTTGGGTGGTCTCCAAGCCCTCACAAACTTTTTCGGGGGTAATCACAATGGTCGATTCCTCTCCGAAAGACTCCTACCGCCTAGGAGTCTCCAACCTCCAAGAATAACAAGAACGATGGGAAAAGCTCAAGACATTCTAAAATCACGAATTCCTTTAGTGGAAAGAAGGGGAAGGAGTGGATCTATCACTTGATTGGAAAAATTCTCTCAAATGCTCTCAAATCTCTTGGGGATCTAAGATTTGGTGTGGAGGAGTGAGAGAGAGAGAGTGAAATGTGTTCTGTTGGGGAACGTAGTGATTTCAAAATATTCCTACGCACATGCAAGATCATGGTGATGCATAGCAAAAAGAGGGGAGAGTGTTGTCTACGTACCCTCGTAGACCGATAGCGGAAGCGTTATGACAACGCGGTTGATGTAGTCGTACGTCTTCACGGCCCGACCGATCAAGCACCGAAACTATGGCACCTTCGAGTTCTAGCACACGTTCAGCTCGATGACGATCCCCGGACTCCGATCCAGCAAAGTGTCGGGGAAGAGTTCCGTCAGCACGACGGCGTGGTGACGATCTTGATGTTCTACCGTCGCAGGGCTTCGCCTAAGCACCGCTACAATATTATCGAGGATTATGGTGGAAGGGGGCACCGCACACAGCTAAGAATATGATCACGTGGATCAACTTGTCTCTAGGGGGTGCCCCTGCTTCCGTATATAAAGGCTCAAAAGGGGGGCCGGCCGGCCAAGAGGAGGCGTGCCAGGAGGAGTCCTACTCCCTCCGGGAGTAGGACTCCCCCCCTTTCCTAGTTGGAATAGGATTCGTGGAGGGGGGAAAGAGGAGAGAGAGGAGGAAGGGGGGCGGCCCCCTCTCCTTGTCCTATTCGGACCAAGGGGGGAGAGGCGCGCGGCCCATCTCTGGCCACCTCTCCTCTCTTCCACTAAGGCCCACTAAGGCCCATATACCTCCCGGGGGGTTCCGGTAACCTCCCGGTACTCCGGTAAAATCCCGATTTCACCCGGAACACTTCCGATATCCAAACATAGGCTTCCAATATATCAATCTTTATGTCTCGACCATTTCGAGACTCCTCGTCATGTCCGTGATCACATCCGGGACTCCGAACTCCTTCGGTACATCAAAAACTCATAAACTCATAATATAACTGTCATCGAAACCTTAAGCGTGCGGACCCTACGGGTTCGATAACAATGTAGACATGACCGAGACTCGTCTCCGGTCAATAACCAATAGCGGAACCTGGATGCTCATATTGGCTCCTACATATTCTACGAAGATCTTTATCGGTCAGACCGCATAACAACATACGTTGTTCCCTTTGTCATCGGTATGTTACTTGCCCGAGATTCGATCGTCGGTATCCAATACCTAGTTCAATCTCGTTACCGGCAAGTCTCTTTACTCGTTCCGTAATACATCATCCCGCAACTAACTCATTAGTTGCAATGCTTGCAAGGCTTAAGTGATGTGCATTACCGAGAGGGCCCAGAGATACCTCTCCGACGATCGGAGTGACAAATCCTAATCTCGAAATACGTCAACCCAACATGTACCTTTGGAGACACCTATAGAGCACCTTTATAATCACCCAGTTACATTGTGACGTTTGGTAGCACACAAAGTGTTCCTCCGGCACACGGGAGTTGCATAATCTCATAGTCATAGGAACATGTATAAGTCATGAAGAAAGCAATAGCAACATACTAAACGATCAGGTGCTAAGCTAATGAAATGGGTCATGTCAATCAGATCATTCAACTAATGATGTGATCCCGTTAATCAAATGACAACTCTTTGTCCATGGTTAGGAAACATAACCATCTTTGATTAATGAGCTAGTCAAGTAGAGGCATAGTAGTGACACTCTGTTTGTCTATGTATTCACACATGTATTATGTTTCTGGTTAATACAATTCTAGCATGAATAATAAACTTTTATCATGATATAAGGAAATAAATAATAACTTTATTATTGCCTCTAGGGCATATTTCCTTCAGTCTCCCACTTGCACTAGAGTCAATAATCTAGATTACACAGTAATGATTCTAACACCCATGGAGCCTTGGTGCTGATCATGTTTTGCTCGTGGAAGAGGCTTAGTCAACGGGTCTGCTACATTCAGATCCGTATGTATCTTGCAAATCTCTATGTCTCCCACCTGGACTAGATCCCGGATGGAATTGAAGCGTCTTTTGATGTGCTTGGTTCTCTTGTGAAATTTGGATTCCTTCGCCAAGGCAATTGCACCAGTATTGTCACAAAAGATTTTCATTGGACCCAATGCACTAGGTATGACACCTAGATCGGATATGAACTCCTTCATCCAGACTCCTTCGTTTGCTGCTTCCGAAGCAGCTATGTACTCCGCTTCACATGTAGATCCCGCCACGACGCTTTGTTTAGAACTGCACCAACTGACAGCTCCACCATTTAATGTAAACACGTATCCGGTTTGCGATTTAGAATCGTCCGGATCAGTGTCAAAGCTTGCATCAACGTAACCGTTTACGATGAGCTCTTTGTCACCTCCATATACGAGAAACATATCCTTAGTCCTTTTCAGGTACTTCGGGATGTTCTTGACCGTTGTCCAGTGATCCACTCCTGGATTACTTTGGTACCTCCCTGCTAGACTTATAGCAAGGCACACATCAGGTCTGGTACACAGCATCGCATACATGATAGAGCCTATGGCTGAAGCATAGGGAACATCTTTCATTTTCTCTCTATCTTCTGCAGTGGTCGGGCATTGAGTCTGACTCAATTTCACACCTTGTAGCACAGGCAAGAACCCTTTCTTTGCTTGATCCATTTTGAACTTCTTCAAAATCTTGTCAAGGTATGTGCTTTGTGAAAGTCCAATTAAGCATTTTGATCTATCTCTATAGATCTTAATGCCTAATATGTAAGCAGCTTGACCGAGGTCTTTCACTGAAAAACTCTTATTCAGGTCTCCCTTTATGCTATCCAGAAATTCTATATCATTTCTAATCAGTAATATGTCATCCACATATAATATCAGAAATGCTACAGAGCTCCCACTCACTTTCTTGTAAATACAGGCTTCTAAAGTCTGTATAAAACCAAATGCTTTGATCACACTATCAAAGCGTTTATTCCAACTCCGAGAGGCTTGCACCAGTCCATAGATGGATCGCTGGAGCTTGCACACTTTGTTAGTTCCCTTTGGATCGACAAAACCTTCTGGTTGCATCATATACAACTCTTCTTCCAGAAACCCATTCAGGAATGCAGTTTTGACATCCATCTGCCAAATTTCATAATCATAAAATGCGGCAATTGCTAACATGATTCGGACAGACTTAAGCATCGCTACGGGTGAGAAGGTCTCATCGTAGTCAATCCCTTGAACTTGCCGAAACCCTTTTGCGACAAGTCGAGCTTTGTAGACAGTAATATTACCGTCAGCGCCAGTCTTCTTCTTGAAGATCCATTTATTCTCAATCACTTGCCGATCATCGAGCAAGTCAACCAAAGTCCACACTTTGTTCTCATACATGGATCCCATCTCAGATTTCATGGCTTCAAGCCATTTTGCGGAATCTGGGCTCACCATCGCTTCTTCATAGTCTGTAGGTTCATCATGATCTAGTAGCATGACTTCCAGAACAGGATTACCGTACCACTCTGGTGCGGATCTCACTCTGGTTGATCTACGAGGTTCAGTAGTATCTTGTTCTGAAGTTTCATGATCATTATCATTAGCTTCCTCACTTATTAGTGTAGGTGTCACAGAAATAGGTTTCTGTGATGCATTACTCTCCAACAAGGGAGCAGGTACAGTTACCTCGTCAAGTTCTACTTTCCTCCCACTCACTTCTTTCGAGAGAAACTCCTTCTCCAGTAAGTTTCCGAACTTAGCAAAAAAAGTCTTGCCTTTGGATCTGTGAAAGAAGGTGTATCCAATAGTCTCCTTTGGATATCCTATGAAGACACATTTCTCCGATTTGGGTTCGAGCTTATCAGGTTGAAGTTTTTTCACATAAGCATCGTAGCCCCAAACTTTCAGAAACGACAACTTTGGTTTCTTGCCAAACCATAGTTCATAAGGCGTCGTCTCAATGGATTTTGATGGTGCCCTATTTAACGTGAATGCGGCCGTCTCTAAAGCATAACCCCAAAACGATAGCGGTAAATCAGTAAGAGACATCATAGATCGTACCATATCTAGTAAAGTACGATTACGACGTTCGGACACACCATTACGCTGTGGTGTTCCGGGTGGCGTGAGTTGCGAAACTATTCCACATTGTTTCAAATGTACACCAAACTCGTAACTCAAATATTCTCCTCCACGATCAGATCATAGAAACTTTATTTTCTTGTTACGATGATTTTCAACTTCACTCTGAAATTCTTTGAACTTTTCAAATGTTTCAGACTTGTGTTTCATTAAGTAGATATACCCATATCTGCTTAAGTCATCTGTGAAGGTAAGAAAATAACGATATCCGCCACGAGCCTCAATATTCATCGGACCACATACATCTGTATGTATGATTTCCAACAAATCTGTTGCTCTCTCCATAGTACCGGAGAACGACGTTTTAGTCATCTTGCCCATAAGGCACGGTTCGCAAGTACCAAGTGATTCATAATCAAGTGGTTCCAAAAGTCCATCACTATGGAGTTTCTTCATGCGCTTTACACCGATATGACCTAAACGGCAGTGCCACAAATAAGTTGCACTATCATTATCAACTCTGCATCTTTTGGCTTCAACATTATGAATATGTGTGTCACTACTATCGAGATTCAATAAGAATAGACCATTCTTCAATGGTGCATGACCATAAAAGATATTACTCATATAAATAGAACAACCATTATTCTCTGATTTAAATGAATAACCGTCTCGCATCAAACAAGATCCAGATATAATGTTCATGCTTAATGCTGGCACCAAATAACAATTATTTAGGTCTAATATTAATCCCGAAGGTAGATGTAGAGGCAGCGTGCCGACCGCGATCACATCGACTTTGGAACCATTTCCCATGCGCATCGTCACCTCGTCCTTAGCCAATCTTCGCTTAATCTGTAGTCCCTGTTTCGAGTTGCAAATATTAGCAACAGAACCAGTATCAAATACCCAGGTGCTACTGCGAGCATTAGTAAGGTACACATCAATAACATGTATATCACATATACCTTTGTTCACCTTGCCATCCTTCTTATCCGCCAAATACTTGGGGCAGTTCCGCTTCCAGTGACCAGTCTGCTTGCAGTAGAAGCACTCAGTTTCAGGCTTAGGTCCAGACTTGGGTTTCTTCTCTTGAGCAGCAACTTGCTTTCTGTTCTTCTTGAAGTTCCCTTTCTCCTTCCCTTTGCCCTTTTTCTTGAAACTAGTGGTCTTGTTGACCATCAACACTTGATGCTCCTTCTTGATTTCTACCTCCGCAGCTTTCAGCATCGCGAAGAGCTCGGGAATAGTCTTATTCATCCCTTGCATATTATAGTTCATCAGGAAGCTCTTGTAGCTTGGTGGAAGTGATTGGAGAATTCTGTCAATGACGCTATCATCCGGAAGATTAACTCCCAGTTGAATCAAGTGATTACAATACCCAGACATCTTGAGTATATGCTCACTGACAGAACTGTTCTCCTCCATCTTGCAGCTATAGAACTTATTGGAGACTTCATATCTCTCAATCCAGGCATTTGCTTGAAATATTAACTTCAACTCCTGGAACATCTCATATGCCCCATGACGTTCAAAACGTCGTTGAAGTCCCGGTTCTAAGCCGTAAAGCATGGCACATTGAACTATCGAGTAGTCATCAGCTTTGCTCTGCCAGACGTTCATAACATCTGGTGTTGCTCCAGCAGCAGGCCTGGCACCCAGCGGTGCTTCCAGGACGTAATTCTTCTGTGCAGCAATGAGGATAATCCTCAAGTTACGGACCCAGTCCGTGTAATTGCTACCATCATCTTTCAACTTTGCTTTCTCAAGGAATGCATTAAAATTCAACGGAACAACAGCACGGGCCATCTATCTACAATCAAACATACATAAGCAAGATACTTATCAGGTACTAAGTTCATGATAAATTTAGGTTCAATTAATCATATTACTTAAGAACTCCCACTTAGATAGATATCCCTCTAATCCTCTAAGTGATTACGTGATCCAAATTAACTAAACCATGTCCGATCATCACGTGAGATGGAGTAGTTTCATTGGTGAACATCACTATGTTGATCATATCTACTATATGATTCATGCTCGACCTTTCGGTCTCCGTGTTCCGAGGCCATATCTGTATATGCTTGGCTCGTCAAGTATAACCTGAGTATTCTGCGTGTGCAACTGTTTTGCACCCACTGTATTTGAACGTAGAGCTTATCACACCCGATCATCACGTGGTGTCTCAGCACGAAGAACTTTTGCAATGGTGCATACTCAGGGAGAACACTTCTTGATAATTAGTGAGAGATCATCTTATAATGCTACCGTCAATCAAAGCAAGATAAGATGCATAAAAGATAAACATCGCATGCAATCAATATAAGTGATATGATATGGCCATCATCATCTTGTGCTTGTGATCTCCATCTCCGAAGCACCGTCGTGATCACCATTGTCACCGGCGCGACACCTTGATCTCCATCGTAGTATCGTTGTCGTCTTGCCAATCTTATGCTTCCACGACTATCGCTACCGCTTAGTGATAAAGTAAAGCATTACAGCGCGATTGCATTGCATACAATAAAGCGACAACCATATGGCTCCTGCCAGTTGCCGATAACTTGGTTACAAAACATGATCATCACATACAATAAAATTTAGCATCATGTCTTGACCATATCACATCACAACATGCCCTACAAAAACAAGTTAGACGTCCTCTACTTTGTTGTTGCAAGTTTTTACGTGGCTGCTACGGGCTTAAGCAAGAACCAATCTTACCTACGCATCAAAACCCCAACGATAGTTTGTCAAGTTGGTGATGTTTTAACCTTCGCAAGGACCGGGCGTAGCCACACTCAGTTCAACTAAAGTTGGAGAAACTGTCACCCGCAAGCCACCTATGTGCAAAGCACGTCGGGAGAACCGGTCTCGCGTAAGCGTACGCGTAATGTCGGTCCGGGCTGCTTCATCCAACAATACCGCCGAACCAAAGTATGACATGCTGGTAAGCAGTATGACTTATATCGCCCACAACTCACTTGTGTTCTACTCGTGCATATAACATCAACACATAAAACCTAGGCTCTGATACCACTGTTGGGGAACGTAGTAATTTCAAAATTTTCCTACGCACACGCAAGATCATCGTGATGCATAGCAACGAGAGGGGAGAGTGTTGTCTACATACCCTCGTAGACCGATAGCGGAAGCGTTATGACAACGCGGTTGATGTAGTCGTACGTCTTCACGGCCCGACCGATCAAGCACCGAAACTACGGCACCTCCGAGTTCTAGCACACGTTCAACTCGATGACGATCCCCGGACTCCGATCCAGCAAAGTGTCGGGGAAGAATTCCGTCAGCACGACGGCGTGGTGATGATCTTGATGTTCTACCATCGCAGGGCTTCGCCTAAGCACCGCTACAATATTATCGAGGATTATGGTGGAAGGGGGCACCGCACACGGCTAAGAATATGATCACGTGGATCAAATTGTCTCTAGGGGGTGCCCCTGCCTCCGTATATAAAGGCTCAAAGGGGGGGCCGGGCGGCCAAGAGGAGGCGCGCCAGGAGGAGTCCTACTCCCTCCGGGAGTAGGACTCCCCCCCCTTTCCTAGTTGGAATAGGATTCGTGGAGGGGGGAAAGAGGAGAGAGAGGAGGAAGGGGGGCCGGCCCCCTCTCCTTGTCCTATTCGGACCAAGGGGGGAGAGGCACGCGGCCCATCTCTGGCCACCTCTCCTCTCTTCCACTAAGGCCCACTAAGGCCCATATACCTCCCGGGGGGTTCCGGTAACCTCCCGGTACTCCAGTAAAATCCCGATTTCACCCGGAACACTTCCGATATCCAAACATAGGCTTCCAATATATCAATCTTTATGTCTCGACCATTTTGAGACTCCTCGTCATGTCCGTGATCACATCCGGGACTCCGAACTCCTTCGGTACATCAAAAACTCATAAACTCATAATATAACTGTCATCGAAACCTTAAGTGTGCGGACCCTACGGGTTCGAGAACAATGTAGACATGACCGAGACTCATCTCCGATCAATAACCAATAGCGGAACCTAGATGCTCATATTGGCTCCTACATATTCTACGAAGATCTTTATCGGTCAGACCGCATAACAACATACGTTGTTCCCTTTGTCATCGGTGTGTTACTTGCCCGAGATTCGATCGTCGGTATCCAATACCTAGTTCAATCTCGTTACCGGCAAATCTCTTTACTCGTTCCGTAATACATCATCCCGCAACTAACTCATTAGTTGCAATGCTTGCAAGGCTTAAGTGATGTGCATTACCGAGAGGGCCCAGAGATACCTCTCCGACGATCGGAGTGACAAATCCTAATCTCGAAATACGCCAACCCAACATGTACCTTTGGAGACACCTGTAGAGCACCTTTATAATCACCCAGTTATGTTGTGACGTTTGGTAGCACACAAAGTGTTCCTCCGGCACACGGGAATTGCATAATATCATAGTCATAGGAACATGTATAAGTCATGAAGAAAGCAATAGCAACATACTAAATGATCGGGTGCTAAGCTAATGAAATGGGTCATGTCAATCAGATCATTCAACTAATGATGTGATCCCGTTAATCAAATGACAACTCTTTGTCCATGGTTAGGAAACATAACCATCTTTGATTAACGAGCTAGTCAAGTAGAGGCATACTAGTGACACTTTGTTTGTCTATGTATTCACACATGTATTATGTTTCCGGTTAATACAATTCTAGCATGAATAATAAACTTTTATCATGATATAAGGAAATAAATAATAACTTTATTATTGCCTCTAGGGCATATTTCCTTCATGTTCTTAGCAAGCTCAAAGTGAATGGTCAACCTTATCCCGTGGGGGAAGAAGGCTATATATAGTGGAAATGGAAAAGTAACCGTTTGAGTCACTTAAGTGCACTGTAGAGGTCGGACGTCCGGACAGGACCAGACTTCTGGTGGCACAGATAGGTCCGGACGTCCGACAACCATTGGTTGTCCGATCGCTGGAACTCCACATGCCACGAATCAGAACACAGCCATCGGACATCCGGAACATGCCGGACGTCCGGAGAAGACCGGAAATCCGTAAATAATGTTTTGTGGAGGAGGTGTCGGACCTCCGTAGGAAAACGGACGTCCGACGACCGGACGTCCGGAGAAGATCGGACATCAGTAAATACCGTTCTGTGTAGAAACATCGGACGTCCGTGGATAGCCGGATGTCCGGTAAGCTGTGAGGGATCGGACGTCCGGTGAAAATGGAGTTGGTTGGTTTTGAGCAAATCTTTCACTAGATCCAACGATCCCCTCTTAATAGTGCAGGATCCCTATACTCAAGAACGAATCGAAAAAGAGCCTAAGCTTTTTGTATTTGTCTTATATATATAGGTAAATTGTTTGGGGCACCTAGGTGCCCCTAGGCGCGTTATGGCAAGTACTATTCATTAATGCATGGTGTACAATTGACAAAATAATGACCTTCTATGTTTTGTTTGCATGTACTAGTATCCTAAATAGTCATGATTGTTTTTCATAACAAAAATAGTCTGAACATATATACTTGGGTACGTATATACTCGAGATACCCATGTGTATATGTTATTAGACTGACATACTAGTTAGTGGGTATTATACCTAACGCAAATTTTTATGCATTGATGTTATACCCAATGAAAATATGCCCATAAATATCATACATTTTAATAAGTACGTGTTGATATTATACCCAGTGAAAATATACACAAAAATATACCTCGATGCGAATATACAAATAAATATATACGCATATACCCAATAAAAATATAAACATAAATATACATACCTCGATGTGAATTTTTCTTGTATATACCCATGTCACACATTTTATAAGTGGTATATGTACCCGAGATACCCATATGTATATTTTTTTAGACCGCGATGGCAATTAATGAGAATTATACCTAATGAAAATATGTGCGTGTTGGTGTCATACCCAATGAAAATACATATGTGTTAATGTTATACCCAATAAAAATATGTACGTATTGATGTACGTGGTAAAAAAGTTGCATGGTATTTTTCTAACTGATTATTATGCACTTGTCATACATGGCAACGAATATGCTAAATAATTAATTGCAATTTACTATTATCATGAAGGGAAAATAATGACACGTATCAAATAGGCAACCTTTATTACTTTCCATAGAAGTAGCGTCATGCAAACAAATAGGAAAGTAATAATGTGGGTATGCATGCAAAGCCTATACCTATTTTAATAGTGAGATCAGGTATGATCCAACGGCTTCTAGGTAAGGAGTCTATATATATATAGGTAAATTAACCGGGACACCTAGGTGTCCGGGCACCTTGATTGTTTTAGATATGTACAGCCGCACAATGAATGTTTGATTTGTTCCTAGATATTCTTCACGCAAGACTTTCCATGTTTACATTTTATTTTCGTTTTTAACTATTAGGCATGCAAGACTTGCCATACAATAAATCGTAATCATATTTTATTTTCTTCTAAACTACTATGGGTATCTAATACTTACTAATAAAATTATGTGCATACGCGGGTATATATACCTAGTAAATTATTCTCTGAACTATTACGTTCTATTTTTTTAACTATCTAATATAAGTATCTAATACCTATTAACGAAATTATGTACATATCAAGTACGTATATACCCAATAATTTATGTAAATATATGGGTATTTAATACCTACTAACGATATTATGTACAAATACGAGTATCTAATATCTACTCATGTAATTACGTACATATGCGGGTATGTATATACCCAATAATTTATTTTTAAAACTATTTATGTTTTATTTTATTTTCTAACTATCTAATACGGATATGCAATACCTACTACCAAAATTATATGCATTCTCAGGGTGTGTATATATCCAATGAAATCTTGCGTCATACGTACCCATTCCTAATTTGATCTGTTATATAAGGACAGAATACATGCTATATAAGAAATTAATAAATGTCGACTTACATATTAATACCCTGTCTTTTTATCACGCGACATGCATGCATGGGACGGTCCACGAATTAAAGTCTGCCAAATTAACTAGCAATTGATGCATTTTTATTGGTTTCCAAATCAATCGCTGAACACGATCCAACGATGAAGAGGCAACGATGAAGAGGCAACGATGAAGAGCCTGGGCACCTAGCTTAAAAACCGTTGGATGACACTAAGATCTGTGCGCGTGTAATTAGTATTAGCATTGATGGATAAATCTTATTAGGAAAGAATTATTGCTTGATATGGACACTTAATACCTGCCCAGATTAGATAGGATAGAGAAAATCAGTAATCAATGGCCCATGTTTTAAGTCCATGCATGTCTCATCGTACGTGCATCATTTTGCATATAATGAAGGTCATACGTTGAATAAATCACTAGGTATATACGTACATAACCCAAAATATCTTAGGTATATATGTTTTGTACTCGAAATATTTTGGTTATATATTAGATACCTATATGTCACGTAGTCGGATATATACGTAGCCATGTTTTACTTTAGATATATGTCATGTAGACCGGGTATGTACAATATTTTTCAAGATTTTTTTACACAACTGGGTATATAAGTGTGTCGATACATTGGGTATTTCCACTTGACGTATATATGTCGACCGGGTATTACAATATTTTCTTAAGTAGGTATTGGATAGTTAGGAAAAAAATAAAATGCAATTAGTCAAATAACAAATTCTTGGGTATATATATACCCGCGTTTGTACATACTTTTGTTAGTAAGTATAAGATACCCATTTTAGATAATTGGGAAACAAATAAATGTAATAGTTTTTTAAAAAATAAATTGTTGAATATATACATACCTACGTATGTCCATAATTTCGTTGGTAGGTATTAGATACGTGTATTAGATAGTTAGGAAAAAAACACGCGTATTAGATACCTGTATCAATTCTAAAAATCAATATTATAACGTTTTATTGTATGGCAAGTCTTGCATGCCTAATAATTAGAAAAAACAAATAAAATGTAAGCAGGGAAAGTCTTGCATGAAGAAAAACAAATTAAATATAACACGGTTTCCAAAACAATCAACAATTTACCTATATATATATATATATGCCCAGGCATCTAGGTGCCCCAAACAATTTACCTATATATATATATATAGGTAAATTGTTTGGGGCACCTAGGTGCCTGGGCACCTTGATTGTTTTGGAAACCGTGTTATATTTAATTATATATATATAGGTAAAATAGATGGGGCACCTAGGTGCCTGGGCACCTTGATTATTTTGGAAACCATGATATACTTAATTAGTTTCCTACCCATTCTTCATGCAAGACTTTCCATAGTTACGATTTATTTTTGTTTCCTAATTATTAGGCATGCAAGACTTGTCATATAATAAATCGTATTAATTTTTGATTTTATTTGAACTGCTATGGTTATCTAATGCGCGTATTTTTGTTTCCTAAATATCTAATACATACCAACTTGTATATACTCAATATTTTTTTGAATCATTATATTTCATTTTTGTTTCCTAACTATCTAATATGGGTATCGAATACCTACTAATGAAATTATTTACATATCGTGGTATGTATATACCCAATAATTTATTTTCTAACTATCTAATACTTGTATCTGGTACCTACTGACGATGTACATACGCGGGTACGTATATTCCAGGCTGCATAAAATATGGCTACATAGATACCCTTCTATGTAAAATATACCCAATGAACTCCTAGTATACCTTCGTAACAAAAAAAAACTCCTAGTGTATCCACATACTTTGTATGACATGCTCACATAAATCTTCTAGTATATACCCAACGTAATTAAATAAAACAGTATACCCAATGTGTCTGCACACGTATATACCCGGCTATATGAAAAGGTGTAGAAAACTGTTGTAGGTTTCCTGTCAACGTATATATACAGTAAAATATGGCTACATATATACCCGACTACATGAATTATGGCATGCATAGGTATTTGAATAACCGGGGTACAAATCTCACATCTGGGGTATGAAGAGAAGTATGATTGGTACGCACATACCCAAAAAAATATCCATTTTGGAAAAAGCTTGAAGACATTCATGTGTATTTTCCCATAGAGACAAAACATAACCATACCTTCTGTTCTCAAGACAATCATATACGTATGTATCTAATTATGTATATGACTTCCTATATTTATGTAAAAAGAAAGAAATGCACGTGTAAGAAATAAAGTTGGGCACGTACCATGCAGCATGCATGGTCTTAATGGACCATTAATTGTTGTTTTTTTCTCTATCTTGTTTAATCTAGGCATTAAGTGTCCATATGAAGCAATAATTTACAATAATTCTTTCCTAACATGGTTGACCCATCAGTGCTAATACTAATTACACATGCACACATCTCAATGTAATCCAACGGTTTGTAGGCAAGGTGCTTGGGCACCTAGGTGTCCTAAACTAGCGTCCTATATATATATATATATATATAATATAAACACTATTCTGATCACAACCTGACCTGCTCCGCTAGTAGTATGTTGAACTTCCCTGTGAACTAGGTTGAACTTCCGCCAACATTGCCCAAATGGGGCTTGCGATATACCGTTGGAAAGCTATGGACCCCAATATTATGACCCAACTTAAATTTTTGGCAAAATATAAGCGGTTTAAGAGCAGTTTTGAAAACCGTTTTTTCTTCGCACAAAAAACGTGAATCGTATTTTCGATCGCATTTCTAAACCATTTATCAGAATGAGGCATATAATATGGCGTTGGAAAGCTACTGCAAAACCGCTCCTTCCACATGTTGAAAGTTTTCTCTAATTCCCTATGGTTAAAGAGTAATTTGAAAAAATGTAAAATTTCATAAACCGAACAGCTGAGTTCGTTTTTTCGATGTCATTTCTAAACGGCTAATCCAATGAAGGCATATGATATGACGTTGGAAAGCTTATGAAAATGCGCTACTTTTTCATTTTGAAAGTTTTTTCTAATTTTGAATGGTTTAAGAGTAATTTAGAAATGGTCCAAGTCCTACCGAGTTCGTATTTTCGAGCTAATTTTTTAACCGTGCGTCTGAATGCAGCAAATGATATGGCGTTGGAAAGCCTGAACAAATGCAAAACTTTTTGGTATGTATTGTTTCTCCCAATTCTTTACGGTTTTAAGTCAGTTTTGAAAATGGTGAAAAACGTATTTTCGCCGTAATTTCTACAAAGTTTATCGGAATTGGGCAAATAATATACCGTTGAAAAGCTACGGAAAATGCGAAACTTTTTCATGTTGATGTTTTCTCTGATTCTTAGCCGTTTTCAAGTAATTTCGAAAACGGCGGAATCATTTGTTCTGCCTCTATCGCGAAACAGATTCTTCGAAAATGCACCGCGTGAAGAACCTGAACTTCTCAGCATGTCTACCTGAACTTCACTCTGTTTTCGACGTGCTTTTTTTTGCTCGCAGATCTCCATCCACTACTCGTAGTTCTCCATCCACTCACCGGAATTGAGCAAATGACATATCGTTCGAAAGCTGCTGTAAACATGCAACTTTCCCGTGTTGATTGTTTTTTCATACTCGCGACGATTTTAGAAGTTTTTCATCTAAAATTCATCCACTGTAGTAGTTGAGCTTCCTGCTGTTTTCAGTTGAACTTCTGCGACGTATTTTCGTTTGTCATTTTCTCATCCATCGTCAGTGTTACACAAATCATATTTCTTTTGTACAAATTTCTCTTACAATAGTTTTTTTTAACTTTCTCCGATGAAGTACTTGAACTTGTAACAACAAAACTTTTAGTCTTTGCTTTTTTATTCTTTTCTTAATCCAAAATGCACACCGTGTAGTACATGAACTTCTGGCAGTTATCAACTTGAACCTCACTCGGTTACGTGAAAATATTTGAGCTTTTAATGAATTTTTCATCTGATTTTTCTTAATCTTTTTTATGAATTTTGAAGCGCTCTATTTTTAATATTTGAACTTCTTATTATTTTATTTTTGAACTTCTTGTTTCCACTCTTTAATAATGAGGAAAATATGAGTTTTCTATAATAATCGAACTTCTCCATCTTTTTAATATGGCCTTCCTGGTTTATTTCTTAATTCTTTTTATGAAATTTTGAAGCGTTATATTTTTTAAAAGTTGAACTTCTTGTTTTTTATTTTTGAACTTCTTGTTTCCATTCTTTAATAATGAGGAAAATCTGAGTTTTCTATAATCATCTAACTTCTCCATCTTTTTAATATGGACTTCCTAATTTCATTGTTCTCCATATTTTATATTTCTTAATTAAACACCAAACTTCTCCCCATTTTAAAATTGAGCTTCTTGGTTTTATTCTTCAGTAACAAGAAAAAAAATATGTTTTAAATGTACATTGAATTACGCTACTTTTAAAAATTGAACTTCCTAATTTTTTAAAAAATGGGGAAAATCATTTTTATAACTTTTTTGTTGTTCCCTTATTTTAGTTTGAACTTATTAGTCATTCTTTAGAACGAGAATCTGAGGTTTTATAACCTTTGAACTTCTATGTTATTGTAATTTGAACTTCTTAGTTTTATTCTTTAGTGACGAGAAAAATCAAGTTTTCTGAACTTCTTTGTTATTAAATTTTGAACTTCTTGTTTTTTTTAACAATATGAAAAATCCGAATTTTTTATAGACATCGAACTTCACCATTTTTAAATTTTAACTTCTTAGTTTTATTGGTTAGTAACGGGGAAAATGTTTTTTAATATAAACAATGATACCGCGCCGTTATTTTAATTTGAACTTCTAGTTTTTATAGAATGGGGAAAATCAGTTTTTATACAATCTTTTGAAATGCTCCTCTTTTTAATTTGACTTTCTCTGATTTTTTTACAAATGAGGAAAATGCGTTATAAATATTTTTTTAACTTGTTGCTCAAAATTTTTGAACTTCCAAATTTGTCTTTTAGATATTAAAAATTTATTTTTTTAACGTTGACCTGCTTCGATTTTTAAATTTGATCTTCTTATAGATTTTTGTCACGACATTTTATGCATATTTTGCTTTTCGGTGAAATGGCCTAGGCGGTCCCTTTTTTCATTTGATGATTTTTCTTATGAACGTGGTACACATGAACTTTGGAATTTCTGAAACATGAACTTCGCGTGCTATTAATTTTTTTTATGAAACTCCACAGTTTTTATTCTTTGAATTCCATGATTTTTTTTGTTTACATTTTTGTTTGAACTTCGAAGTTCGTTACACCTGAACTTTCGAAATCAAACATTTTTACACACATTTTTCCTTGAATCCAACATGTGCAAGAACAATGGGTAAATTTGGGTCAATTCTCATAAGCAATAGGACAAACATTTAGAGGGCACACATGAAGGAGAAGGAAAGCGGCAACATAATGTGTGTCAGAGAGCAACTAGTTGGGGAAAGCAACCAACACATGATAATTTTTTTACTGTAAAGAACAGAGAACACTTTTTTTATCATGTCTTCCAATTTGAACCTCACTAAAAAAGTTTGTATTCAATGTATTTTTTGGTGTTTCTATATTGGTTGAACTTGTTGTTTTCTCAAAATTGAACTTCCTAATTTACTCCGCAAACACAAAAACGGACACTATAAAACCAATATGGAAAACAAACATGACAAAAAATTGTTTTTTAATTCAGTGTAATACACGCGCGCTCACAGACGCATAACACATCCAAACATAGACACTCAGAAAAGAACTACAACCATGTTGTCGTACACATGTTGTTTCTCTTTCCTTCATGTAATATACACATTGAACCATAGCTCCTTAGCGTCAGAATGCAGCAGGTAGAACCAGTGAAAATAGGACGTCCGACGAGCCACTTCATCCACAAGATGCAACTCTCCGGTTAGTGAAAACACCAACAAAAACAAGAAACAAATCTCTCTAAACCTTAATCCCAAGATCTACCCTTCAAGTAAGATCGAAACACATACGTAACAAAATCATAATTGAGTAGTAATTACTCTGTAGTGGCACAATCGACCAACATTGATGTACAATGCAGGTATCATACATGTTGACTTGGTTCTTCTTTACAAACTTGCAAGAAGATTTAACTTCTGCCCACAACTATATGGAAATTAATGGGGCCACATAAAGGGCAGAATCCAAAATCCCGGACTAAAATTTAGTCGTACAGAACATGCCCCTGAAATGAAAACGGCCCATGCTGTCTTGCAGCATGTCACTGAACTGAAATCTTCCTTGGACTGCTGGGGTTCTTCTTTCGCTGCAGCAGCCATGCGGGGATGGCCGATGCAGGAGCTACCGGGGGCGACCATGGTAGCGTAAGGAGGTCAGAGGCGGTGGGACTGGGGCTCATGAGTGCAAATGAGGTAGCGAGTCCACGAGTAGGTGCATAGTAGAGATGGAGAGCAGATGTGGAGCACGGCCTGGCGTGTCAGCCAGAGCTCGGCGGCGGAGCATGGGATCCTCTGCCGATAGCCATAGCAGCAACAACACAACTTGGAGAAGACACATGCATGACAGTCACATTGTAGGACTCAGGCAGGTCGGCGCTGAGGCCTCCGGCAGGGCGGCGAGGGTGCTATGGGAGACCCACAACAAACACCTGGATGGACTGCTCGCGCGCGAGGCGTTGAACTTCTTTCCTCGATCTAGATCCAGATCCTCGCTTGGGAAGCGCCAGAGGAGGAACGTCAGGGAGGAGCGATGCGGCATGAGGGTGGGGCGAGGTGTCGCCGGTGTAGCACTAGAAGAAGGTTGGCCCCTGGGCGGCGGTGGGCGTGGTGCTCTGGGTCGGCACCACACCCGAATCCTGGCGTTGGGTGGCGTGGGGCCGCTGTGGGGCGGGTCCAGGTGAGGTGGCGTCGCCGGGACGGATCCACGTGAGGGGTGGTCGGGAACGGCGGGGGGCTATGCGGCGCGTGGGGGCGGGGGCGAGCGTCGCCGGCGGGTGGATCGGGATGCAGTGGCTGCTTCCGCCGGAGGTCCGGGACGGCGCCGGGGAAGAAGGCAGGGGAGGAGGGAGGAGGCGGGACGGGGCAGGGGCGGGACGTGGGGATAGCGCGGCGGCGGGGGAGGGGGGGTCCCTGGGGAAGGTCCGCGGCTGTGGGGAGTGGGCGCGGCGGGGAGTGGGGAGGTTGGGGAAGATAGTTGGGGCCGGGTGTTTTTCTAACGGGTGCTAATTGCGGGTTTTCAGATCTCGGGGGACCTATGCGCTTCCTATATATATATATATATATAGTCATGATGCACACACGGCCCTTGAGATATAATCCTGAGATATACTTGATAAACATGATTAGTCTCAAAATGCTTGTTGTCATCAACATCAAAATATGATTAAGGGCATGATTGCACTTTCAGCATGTGCGACTCGGGAATTTTTGCTAGAACCGCGGGTGCCCTAATTTGCTGCATGTGCGGCGACGAGCCGGCGAGCTTCGAGGCTGGTGTCTTTGCTCGTCCATGGCGCAAGTTCAGTGGGGCCTCGGTGTGGGGGGGGGGGGGTTGTTTCTAGGACGCATCGGCAGGAAGAGGACGAGTGGGGGGTTGGTTTTCTGGGATGCATCGGGAGGAAGAGGACGAGTCAACGGGGAGGCCAGATCGAGGTAGACTTTTTGAACGGTTGTGATGCTCCACATCAAACGCCTGCGCGGCGACCGGCCCAAATTTGGGCCGGTGCGTCGGCGCCTAACACTCGCCAATTGTAAACTGTTGTACCACTCCGCCACTCTCAACTTGACGTCATAAACTTCATCTTATTACCTATCTTCTTCTTTTCTGTCTTCATTTTTCTGTTTTCCTTTTTCTATGTTCATTTTTTCTTCTTCCTAGTTCGATGAACTATTCTAAAAACCATGATTTTTTTCGAAATCGATGAACTTGTTTCAAATCGATGAACTGTTTTCTCAAATTCGATGAATTTTTTTAAAAAATTAACCTTCTCTTCAAAATCGATGAATAATTTTCTCAAATTTGATGAACTTTTTTAAATTCGATGACTTTTTAAAATTTGTGAACTTTTTCTTCAAAATCGCCAAACTTTTTTCAAATTGGATGATTTTTTTTCAAATATGAAGATTTTTTTTCAAATCAATGAACTGTTTTCTTAAATTTGATGAACTTTTTTCAATTGTGATGATTTTTTTTTTCAAATTTGCAAACTTTTTATAATATTGATGAACTTTTTCAAAATCAATGAACTTTTTTCCATTATTGCGAACCTTTTTTAGAGTTGATGAACATTTTTCTTCAAAAGTGATGAACTTTTCCAAATTCCTGTACATTTTTTTATTTTTATGAACTTTTTTCGTGAATATATGAATTTTTTGTGAACTTTAGGTAAAAGTCAATAGTCAACAACCTGAGCCATCCTCGTAGTGAAAGGTCAACCTGCAATGTTTTTTATACAAGTTAACAGCGAATGTGTACTCTCACAAAAAAAAACAGCGATAGTGGGGATTGAGCGATCTCGGGGACGAGCGATCGAGCGAATCGGCAGAACGCTCGTGTATATGGGCCGGCTCACGGAGGAGCATGCGTGGGCACTGCTATCATTTACTGGCGCAGAGGGCGGCAAATCCTATTTGGCGCATATGCACCGGTTCGCCAACCGGCGCCTGCAGGCGCATCGAATTGGGCTCGGCCCATCTTGCTACCTCTTATCTGTTTTCTAAAACGAAAAAAGAAGCGATCGTGGGGATTGAGCGATCTCGGGGACGAGCGATCGACCGAATCGGCAGAACGCTCGTGTATATGGGCCGGCCCACGGAGGAGCGTGCGTGGGCGCTGCAACGAAAAAAGGAGGTGCGCCAGGATGGATCGATCCAGCGACCTCCCTCTCGAGGGGAGCCCTTCTTCACGTTTTTCTTCTATGTCCTTCCCCTTTTCTCCTTTTCCAATTTCTTTTTATTTGTAACTATTTTGTTCGGTTTTCTATTCTTTTTGGCCAAATCGAATGAACTTTTTCCAAAATTCGATGAACTATTTTTCAAATTCGATGAACTTTTTTTGAATTCAATGAACTTTTTTCAAAACCGATGAACTTTTTCGAATTCAATGAACTTTTTTCAAAACTGATGAACTTTCTTCGAATCTGATGAGCTTTTTTTGAATTCGATGAACTTTTTTCGAATCCGATGAACTTGTCTTCGAATTCAGCGAACTTTTTTCGAATTCAATGAACTTTATTTTTGTAAAATCGATGACCTTTTTCATTTTTTTGAACTTCTCTTAAAATTTGATTAACTTTTTTTCGAATTTATGTTTTCTTTTTTGAGATAATTTATATTGAGTATATATTAATGCTTTACCGCACAAAAAGGTTAAGTAGAGCTGTTTTCTTATAGTAGACAACAAAGTTAGTTTGTTCTTGTGGTTAGTGTGGTGAACTCGTAACAAAGCAATCCTGAGTTCGAATTCCCAATGATCCTCAGTTCCTATTGCTTTTTAACTGTTTTTTGAGGATTATTGCTTTTTTACTTCAACAGCGAACGAGTGCAAGCGCGCGTTGGGCTGGCCCATGGCAGCGACGCTGCAGGCGCCAGCTCGTTAACGGGCGTGCAGCGCTGACTAGGAGCTCCCGCTCATGCCAACAACTTTGGGAGACCACTCAAAAAAAAAACCCAACTTTGGGAGACAACAAGAAACGACACTTGCATGCAGGCCTCTCTCGTGCACTAACTCCCATTAATTCACATGCATTCTATAGTATATTGTTTTTACAACTTTTTATGAGTATTATCTTCTTTTTTGGGGGAAAAGCTTTCAACGTATTCATCTTTAATCATGGTAATACAATGAACATTAAAAATAATAAAAATTACATCCAGATCCGTAAACCATCTAGCGACGACTACAAGCACTGAAGCGAGCCGAAGACGCACCGCTGTCATTGCCCCTCCCTCGCCGGAGCCGGACAGACCTTGTTGTAGTAGACAGTCGGGAAGTCGTCGTGCTAAGGCCCCATAGAACCAACACACCAGTATAGCACCCGCCGCTGATGAAGAGAGTAGATCGGAAGGATCCAACCTGAAGACACAGGAACATAGACGAACGATGAACAGATCCGAGCAAATCCACCAAAGACAGATCAGCCGGAGACACACCTCCACACGCTCACCGACGATGCTAGACGCATCACCGGAATAGGGGCTAGGCGGGGAGACCTTTATTCCATCTTCAGGGAGTCGCCGCTGTCTCGCTTTTCTGAGTAGAACACAAACCCTAACAAAACTCGAAAATAGATGTAAAGACGAAGCCCTCCCACCGGCAAGGGCCGAGATCCACTCCGCCTCCATGGCCCTATGGCCACCAGAGACGGGGCGGACCGGCGGGAGGCAAGAGGAACCCTAGCTTTTTGGGTCACGCTAAGGCAGTATTATCTTTTAAATAAAAAATTTGTTTTCAAAAGTTTCTATATATTGAAATTCCTAGCGAGAAGGTCTTTAGAACAAGAAGACTTTTTGATATATTTGAAGTAGTTTAATTTTTGTGTTTTGTTCATATTTGAAATCAGTTTCATAAACATTACATTATGTTAAATATAACTGAATATGTATTTTAGTTATTTCATTCCATTTTACAAAAATATTAATATATATTTTAGTTATTCTAACACCATAGAAATCATTTTTGGAATAATTTAAAGTCATTTTGGGATTAATTAAAATCTTAATAGTTGTTATCACTTGCGAATTTTATTTCAATCTTACTAAATATAAATGAGTTTTAAATATATCCAATATCACTCTTGTTTGAAAGGTCTTTTTGCCGTGATTTCAAATAATTATAAAAAATAAAAAAAATTCTAGTGTAAGGATATGAAGCATCTAAATCACTAAAAATGTGAACTTTTTATACTTAAGAGATATATATGAGAGAGAATGGAACATCCTTGCATGCACCTTAATTGCAAGATCGTCCTTCTTCATTAACTTATCGACATTTTGTGTATACCATTTAGTCAGGGTGTCGATGTAGTTCTGGCTCTTACGTTTCTATGAAAAATGGCGATAATGGTGTCTTCTTGATATCGAGAATTTTGTTCCTAATATGTGTGAATCTGAGGACGAAATCACTTAGCCCCTCCCTGGGCCTTACTAGATACAAAAATTCAAAGTATTTGGCTTACTCTCGAAGTTTCTTCCAAACATATCGCCTAGCTGGCTCCAAACATATCGCCTAGCTGGCTCCAATTACAGACATATCGCCTAGCTGGCTCCAAACATAGGGCCTTACTCTCGAAGTTCCTTCCAAACATATCGCCTAGCTGGCTCCAATTCCAAACAAAACCCCAAGTAAGATCCATGCGACATCTACTTGTTGGTCCTGTTAAAATGGACATGGAGTGTTTGGCCACTTCGCAAGAGCCGCAACCTTACAGCGTTAGTGGGGTGGGTGGGCGTGTGTGTGTGGGTGTGGGGGGGGGGTGATAGGTAGGAACTCATCGTGATCAGTCATCCCATCATAACTCTCAATGAAGAGCCATCACTAGTGCAGGGGGCATGGCATTCACATGAGCTCCCAATACAATGCGGGGTATTCGAATGGACCCAATAGAGCCCGTAACTGTCATCAAAGTCTTATACACTTTGTAGGGAGAAAAGTCTGGTTCTTGTTGGATGTTATCACAATCATGCCCTTCCCTACGTACCCTCATGCAATCGTTCGATTTTATGCCTCCTAAGGTGTCATTTCCTCATCGGTGACAGGACTGGTGGCGATGAGCCCAGTCGTCTCCTCAGTGTGGAATAGGTCTCCTCCCTTGGTGATTGCGCTCATCCCGGCCTCCTCGGTTTCTCCACCACTTCTTGGTAGAAGGCCATTCCGACCTCTCGAGGGCAGCCGCCAAAGCTCGCAACTGCAAGAATCATCATCAGGGGTCTCTCAAAATGCCTCCACTGTCGATATTGCACACCTCTGTTGAGCCACGCCTCTTCTACTAGCCCCCCCAACACCGGAGTAGACCATAACCGACCCCCTCTCATAAAATTAGGCGTTGGAACCAGATCCACCTTGCCCTAATTTTTTTTAGAAAAGGAGGATGACCCCCGGCCTCTACATCTGGACGATGCATACGGCCACTTTATTAATTATTCTCACAAGACCTTACAAAAGCCATACAATAGCAAGACTAAAGCCATTGTCTAAGCAACAACTGTCGCTACACCTATCCAATTGATGAAGGGGCGCAGATAGTCTGGGCCTAATACCAAACAGACATCGTAGCCAAACCTAAACATCTAACACCTGAGGTACCAACCAGGACGCCTGCCGGGTATGGGGCACCTACTAGTCCGGCGCACTCCTCAACCAGGACGCCTGCCGGGTATGAGGCCGCCACAGCCACCTGCCACCAATCCATATTCAGAGCTGTACTGTTGCATGTACCGTGCCAAGTCTCTCTGTCATCGACGCCACCACGACGCCCGACAGCGTCGTCCACCTGCGCGAGTCCATCCTCCCATAGCGAACTCCGAATCTGCACTGCGCTACGCCGTTAAGATCCGTCGCCATCAGTGTGTAGGATGAATCAGCGCTCCACCAAAGAATCCGTCATCTGGTCCCTCGATCACGTGTGTACCTCCAAGAATGACGCCCCAAGGGAGGAGCGACACCAGAGCGCCGCCGTCATCCGATCATCCGATCTAGGGTTTCCCCCGGAGGTACCAGAGAGTGGCCTTGAACTTCTCCACGACGATGCCTTCAAGAAGGGAACACACAGTTAGCGCCGCCACCGCCGGCCTTAGCAGACGCCGAAGGCAAGTTTTCACCCAAATCAGTTCAAAGGGATCCAACTCTCGTGCATGGGCCGCCGTCACCACCAGCACAATCAGGTAGAACCCTGGAGCACCGGCAGATCAGCGAGCCGCCGACACCACCGCATCCAGATCGCCGGCCACGCCGGGCCGCCGCCATCCCCCGCGCCGTCCGGGTCAGAGACAGAGCCGCCGACCACGCACAGGGACCACCGTCGCCTGCACACGCCGGAGCGCCGCCGAGAGCCCAGCGCCCGCCACCGCTTGCCGAGGGCCGCCGCCGCACACCCCAAGCGGACTCCCACGCACACCAGGGGCAACCGTGAGCGTGAGCCCTACTGTCGCCCTTAAGCCCGCGCCGGCGCGCCCCGCCTCCAGCGCGCCGCAAAAACCGCCACGATCCGCTCGCGCCAGATCCAGCGAGTCGTGGGAGAAGAGATCCCGCCGACGTCGACGCCGACGCCGACACCGACCGGGCTTTGCCCCAGCAGCGGCGAGGAGGAGAGGTCGGGGGAGGGACGAGGACGTGGCGGCGCTAGGGTTCCCCCCGGCCGCCGCACAGGGCCTCCACCTTGCCCTAAATGTGTCGGGGGATCCGATCATACCAACTTTGCACACCGTCGCGTAACTGCAGCCGTGTGAATACTGTTCATTTCAAACGGGTCATCTGAAATGTTTCCTGACTAATATGTTATGGTGGAGAGATGATTTTTGGTGAGATTATATGTGACACCGACAAACTTAATCTGTAGAAAAATTCTCTAGAAGAGATACCTCTCCTGAACTAACACTTACAAACCGATCAATCTTGCTAAACAGTAAATATATGAATAAGAGTGCTGAGCATTTCGCATACTCATGGGCATATGCGACAATCGCACACAAGCATAAAACCCATCACACACACACACACACACCAAATTTTCTTTAAGGAGAAGCATAAACAACATCAGCAGCACATCAATTGACACACACACACAGGGCATGCGTGCTGTATCGTCAGAGTCAGAGGTAGCACTCGTAGAGCTTGATGTCCATCTGCAGGCGGAAGTAGTAGAGGCCCTCGATGGCGTCAGTGCGGATGGTTGTGACGCCGCGTGCCATGAAGAAGTCGCCGGTGCCGCCGACGACAGAGAAGTCCCGCGTGGCGTCGCCCATGAGGTCGGCGCCCACGAGGTTGAGCGTGCCCTTGTGCGCCGTGGAGTTGAACACGATGGAGAAGCCGAACCAGGAGGTCAGCGACTCCTGCTTATCATAGAAGTAGAACCCCTGCGCGCGTGCCGCCGGCTCCTCCCCGGCCAGGGGCAGCGCCTTCCCCACTGTCATGGGGTCGTTGAACACCATCAGCGCGCCGAAGTAGGTGCTGTTCTTCCAGTAGGTCGTGGCCAGCGCCGTCGGCTTGGTGGCCGCCGCCGTGGTCGCGTTCGCCGTGTTGTTGCCGTTGTAGAGGATGTCGTGGTAGTAGAGCGTCATGTTCATGCACGGCTCATCGGGGCTGTTGGCGACCACCCTCGTCAGGCCGTGGGCGGCGCCCGCCATGCCGAGCAGAAAAACCACGACGGCGACGGTCAGAGACAGCTTGGAAGATGCCATGAGGCCTTGCATTGTTCACAACGCAACTGCTCCGAAGAATCGACAAGCTAGATGTAGTGCCAGGCAGGTCGTGTTGTGGTGGTGTTGAGAGCTGGACTTGTGCATGCTATTTATAGAGGTGCATGCATGCATGGAGCCGTGGGGCATGCGTACTGAAAGTACTCAGTTTAGTAACTTAGATTCTAGTCTCTCTTGCACTCCAAGCGACCAATTGTTTTTTATAAATGATTCGGCTGCGCGGTGGGTAGCTCCATATACTATATAACAAAGTAAAGCAAACCCTAAAAACGATTAAGCACTTTGGCTATTGGGCAGCCGACTCCTTTCCCTTGCTGGCAGTCATACGTCAGCCTCGCGATGAGGTGTACACGAGCGTCCCAGGTTAGGTCGGCTTCCAAAAGCCACACACATGAACTGCGGTTTCTTAGTTTGGATCAGAGAATATTCGTTCATGGGATAAAATTAGTTGGTTCACTGGAACAGACGCAATGCCCAGAGAGGCAGCGCATGGTTGGTACGTCAAAATAACGTATGTAGAACTCATTTTTAAGTTATCGAAATAGTTGTCTCCGGAGCTAATGAAATAATTAAAATGATTTTTTATGAAATTGTAATAACTGAAATTTCATTTTTCAATAGTGAAACTGTTTTGTAATGAATGAAATGGTTTATATAAAATAACTAAAATCCACTCTTTTGAAATAATTGAAATACCTGAAAAGTATGATCGATGAAATATTTTAAATAAGTAAAAAATATGTACTGAAATTACTGGGATGTATGTTTCAAAAATATTCTAAATAAGTGAAATATTTCAAATAAACATAGTTGAAAAAGATACTGAAATTACTGAAATATATTTTTCTGGAATATTTTAAATAGTGAAAATGGAAAACATGAAAATCATTGTTTTGGTATAACTTGATTCACTTTTTAGTTTTTTCAAAATAAAATAATTTTAAAATATTAAATCATTTTCATAGTTACAGTTAATTGAAATTATTTTTGAAATAATATAAAAGCATTTTGGAATTATTTAAAAGCATTTTTAATAGTTGTTATCACTTGTGAATTTTATTTCAATCAATTTGTGAAACAAAAAAATAAATGAGTTAAAAATATATTCAATATCAATCTTGCTTGAAATGTCTTCTAGTTAGGATTTCAAATATATATTAAAAAACAAAAGAAAATTCTAGTGTAAGGATATGAAGCATCTAAATCACTAAGAAAATTAAAATTCACCTTAATTGCAAGATCGTCCTTGTTCATTAGCTTGCTGGCATTTTGTATATACATTTTAGTCAGGGTGTTGATGTAGTTCCTGCTACTCACTGTTGGGAAACACAGTAATTTTAAAAAATTTCCTACGCACACGCAAGATCATGGTAATGCATAGCAACGAGAGGGAAGAGTATCGTCTATGTACCCTCGTAGACCATAAGCAGAAGCGTTATGACAACGCGGTTGATGTAGTCGTACACCTTCACGATTGACCGATCTAGCACCGAAGGTACGACACCTCCGCGATCTGCACACGTTCGGCTCGGTGATGTCCCGCGAACTCACGATCCAGTAGAGCTTCGAGGGAGAGTTTCGTCAGCACGACGGCGTGATGACGGTGATGATGATGCTACTGGAACAGAGCTTCACCTAAGCACCGCTACGATATGACCAAGGTGGATTATGATGGAGGGGGGCACCGCACACGGCTAAAACATCAATGATCAACTTGTGTGTCTATGGGGTGCCCCCTCCCATGTATATAAAGGAGTGGAGGAGGGGGAGGGCCGGCCCTCTACTATGGCGCGCCCTAGGGATTCCCCCTTCCATGTAGTAGGAGTAGGAGAGAAGGAAGGGGAAGAGAGAAGAGAAGGAAGGAGGAGGCGCCGCCCCTCCCCTTAGTCCAATTCGGACTAGGCCTTGGCGGCGGGGGAGGGGGGGCCTGCCCTAGGCAGCCCCTCTCTCTCGCCCCTAAAGCCCAATAAGGCCCATATACTCCCAGACGAATTCCTGTAACTCTCCGGTACTCCGATAAATACCCGAACCACTCAGAACCTTTCCGATGTCCGAATATAGCCTTCCAATATATCGATCTTTACGTCTCGAACATTTCGAGACTCCTCGTCATGTCCCTGATCTCATCCGGGACTCCAAACAACCTTCGGTACATCAAAACACATGAACTCATAATACCGATCGTCACCGAATGTTAAGCGTGCGGACCCTACGGGTTCGAGAACTATGTAGACATGACCGCGACTAATCTCCGGTCAATAACCAACATCGGAACCTGGATGCTCATATTGACTCCTACATATTCTACGAAGATCTTTATCGGTCAAACCGCATAACAACATACGTTGTTCCCTTTGTCATCGGTATGTTACTTGCCCGAGATTCGATCGTCGGTATCTCAATACCTAGTTCAATCTCGTTACCGGCAAGTCTCTTTACTCGTTCCGTAATGCGTCATCCCGCAACTAACTCATTATTCACATTGCTTGCAAGGCTTATAGTGATGTGCATTACCGAGAGGGCCTAGAGATACCTCTCCGGCAATCAGAGTGACAAATCCTAATCTCGATCTATGCCAACTCAACAAGTACCATCGGAGACGCCTGTAGAGCACCTTTATAATCACCCAGTTACGTTGTGACGTTTGGTAGCACACAAAGTATTCCTCCGGTATTCAGGAGTTGCATAATCTCATATTCAGAGGAACATGTATAAGTCATGAAGAAAGCAGTAGCAACAAACTAAATGATCATCGTGCTAAGCTAACGGAATGGGTCAAGTCAATCACATCATTCTCTAATTATGTGATCCCGTTAATCAAATGACAACTCATGTTTATGGCTAGGAAACTTAACCATCTTTGATTCAACAAGCTAGTCAAGTAGAGGCATACTAGTGACACTCTGTTTGTCTATGTATTCACACATGTACTAAGTTCCCGGTTAATACAATTCTAGCATGAATAATAAACATTTATCATGATATAAGGAAATAAATAATAACTTTATTATTGCCTCTATGGCATATTTCCTTCAGTCTCCCACTTGCACTAGAGTCAATAATCTAGTTCACATCTTTATGTGATTAGTTCACATCTCCATGTGACTAATACCCAAAGGGTTTACTAGAGTCAATAATCTAGTTCACATCGCTATGTGATTAACACCCAAAGAGTGATCATGTTTTGCTTGTGAGAGAAGTTTAGTCTACGGGTCTGCAACATTTAGATCCGTATTTATTTCCCAAATTTCTATGTCTACAATGCTCTGCACGGAGCTACTCTAGCTAATTGCTCCCACTTTCAATATGTATCCAGATCAAAACTTAGAGTCATCTAGATCGATGTAAAAAGCTTGCATCGACGTAACTCTTTCCGACGAAGTCTTTTATCACCTCCATAACCGAGAAATATTTCCTTAGTCCTCTAAGGATAATTTTGACCGCTGTCCAGTGATCTACTCCTAGATCACTATTGTACTCCTTTGCCAGAATCATGCTAAGGTATACAATAGGACTGGTAAACAGTATAGCATACTTCATAGAACCTATGACTGAGGCATAGGGAATGACTTTTCATTCTCTTTCTATTTTCTGCTGTGGTCGGGTTTTGAGTCTTTACTCAACTTCACACCTTGCAACACAGGCAAGAACTCCTTCTTTGACTGTTCCATTTTGAACTACTTCAAAATCTTGTCAAGGTATGTACTCATTGAAAAAAACTTATCAAGCGTCTTGATCTATCTCTATAGATCTTGATGCTCAATGTGTAAGCAGCTTCATCGAGGTCTTTCTTTGAAAAACTCCTTTCAAATACTCCTTTATGCTTTCCAGAAAATTCTACATTATTTCCGACCAACAATATGCCATTCACATATACTTATCAGAAATGTTGTAGTGCTCCCACTCACTTTCTTGTAAATACAGGCTTCACCGCAAGTCTGTATAAAACATATGCTTTAATCAACTCATCAAAGCGTATATTCCAACTCCGAGATGCTTGCACCAGTCCATAGATGGATCGCTGGAGTTTGCACACTTTGTTAGCACCTTTAGGATCGACAAAACCTTCTGGTTGCATCATATACAACTCTTCTTTAAAAAATCCATTAAGGAATGTAGTTTTTGACATCCATTTCCCAGATTTCATAAAATGTGGCAATCTGCTAACATGATTCGGACAGACTTAAGCATCGCCACGAGTGAGAAAATCTCATCGTAGTCAACACCTTGAACTTTGTCAAAAACCTTTTTTTGACAAGTCTAGCTTTGTAGATAGTAACACTACTATCAGCGTCCGTCTTCCTCTTGAAGATCCTTTTATTTTCTATGGCTTGCCGATCATCGGGCAAGTCAACCAAAGTCCATACTTTGTTCTCATACATGGATCCCATCTCAGATTTCATGGCCTTAAGCCATTTCACGGAATCTGGGCTCATCATCGCTTCCTCATAGTTCGTAGGTTCGTCATGGTCTAGTAACATGACTTCCAGAACAGGATTACCGTACCATTCTGGTGCGGAATGTACTCTGGTTGACCTACGAGGTTCGGTAGTAACTTGATCTGAAGTTTCATGATCATCATTATTAACTTCCTCACTAATTGGTGTAGGCATCACTGGAACTGATTTCTATGATGAACTACTTTCCAACTCGGGAGAAGGTACAATTACCTTATCAAGTTCTACTTTCCTCCCACTCTCTTCTTTCGAGAGAAACTCCTTCTCTAGAAAGGATCCATTCTTTAGCAACAAAATATCCTGCCTTCGGATCTGTGATAGAAGGTGTACCCAACATTTTCTTTTGGGTATCCTATGAAGACGCACTACTCCAATTTGGGTTCGAGCTTATCAGTTTGAAACTTTTTCACATAAGCATCGCAACCCCAAACTTTAAGAAATGACAGCTTTGGTTTCTTGCCAAACCATAGTTCATACGGTGTCATCTCAATGGATTTAGATGGTGCCCTATTTAACGTGAATGCAGCTGTCTCTAATGCATAACCCCAAAATGGTAGCGGTAAATCAGTAAGAGACATCATAGATCACACCATATCTAGTAAAGTGCGATTACGACGTTCGAACACACCATTACGCTATGGTGTTCCAGGTGGCGTGAGTTGCAAAACTATTCCGCATTGTTTCAAATGAAAACCAAACTCGTAACTCAAATATTCTCCTTCACGATCATATCGTAGAAACTTTATTTTCTTGTTACAATGATTTTCCACTTCACTCTAAAATTCTTTGAACTTTTCAAATGTTTCCGACTTACGTTTCATCAAGTAGATATACCCATATCTACTCAAATCATCTGTGAAGGTTAGAAAATAATGATACCCTCCGCGAGCCTCAACATTCATCGGACCGCATACATCAGTATGTATTATTTCCAATAAGTCAGTTGCTCGCTCCATTGTTCCGGAGAACGGAGTCTTAGTCATCTTGCCCATGAGGCATGGTTCGCAAGCATCAAGTGATTCATAATCAAGAGATTCCAAAAGCCCATCAGTATGGAGTTTCTTCATGGGCTTTACACCAATATGACCTAAACGACAGTGCTACAAATAAGTTGCACTATCATTATTAACTTTTCATCTTTTGGCTTCAATATTATGAATATGTGTATCACTACGATCGAGATTCAACAAACCATTCACCTTGGGTGTATGACCACAGAAGGTTTTATTCATGTAAACAGAATAACAATTATTATTTGACTTAAATGAATAGCCGTATTGCAATAAACATGATCCAATCACATTATGCTCAAAACAAACACCAAATAACATTTATTTTAGGTTTAACACTAATCCCAAAGGTAAAGGGACTGTGCGATGGTGATCTTATCAACCTTGGAATCACTTCCAATTCACATCATCACCTCGCCCTTAACTAGTCTCTGTTTATTTTGCAACTCCCGTTTCAAGTTACTACTACTAGTAACTGAACCAGTATCAAATACTGAGGGGTTTCTATAAACACTAGTAAAGTACACATCAATAACATGTATATCAAATATACTTTTGTTCACTTTGCCATCCTTCTTATCCGCCAAGTATCTAGGGCAGTTCCACTTCCAGTGACCATTTCCTTTGCAGTAGAAGCACTTAGTTCCAGGCTTGGGTCTAGCTTTGGGCTTCTTCATGGGAGCAGCAACTTGCTTGCTATTCTTCTTTCAAGTTCCTCTTTCTTTCCCTTTGCCCTTTTTCTTTGAAACTAGGGATCTTGTTAACCATCAACACTTGATGCTATTTCTTGATTTCTACCTTCGTCGATTTCAGAATCATGAAGAGCTTGGGAATTACTTTCGTCATCCTTGCATATTATAGTTCATCACTAGTTCTAGTAACTTGGTGATAGTGACTAGAGAACTTTGTCAATTACTATCTTATCTAGAAGATTAACTCCCACTTGATTCAAGCAATTGTAGTACCCAGACAATCTGAGCACATGCTCACTGGTTGAGCTATTCTCCTCCATCTTGTAGGTAAAGTACTGTCAGATGTTTCATACCTCTTGACACGGGCATGAGTATGAAATACCAATTTCAACTCTTGGAACATCTTATATGCTCCGCGGCATTCAAAACATTTTGAAGTCCCGCTTCTAAGCCGTAAAGCATGGTGCACTAAACTATCAAGTAGTCATCATACCGAGCTTGTCAAACGTTCATAATGTCTGCATCTTCTCCTGCAATAGGTCTGTCACCTAGCGGTGCATCAAGGACATAATTCTTCTGTGCAACAATGAGGATAATCCTCAGATCACGGTGATACGTCCATTTTGCATCATGCTTTTATATCGATATTTATTGCATTATGGGCTGTTATTACACATTATGTCACAATACTTATGCCTATTCTCTCTTATTTTACAAGGTTTACATGAAGAGGGGGAATGCCGGCAGCTGGAATTCTGGGCTGGAAAAGGAGAAAATATTAGAGACCTATTCTGCATAACTCCAAAAGTCCCAAAACTTCACGGGAGCACATTTCAGAATATATAAAAATATTGGGCGAAAGAAGTACCAGAGGGGGGCTACCCACCGTCCACGAGGGTGGGGGGCGCGCCCTACCCCCAGGGCGCGCTGTAACACCCTCGATGCGACTATATCTCCCATGTGTCGAGGCACGACTTAGAGGCATAATCGCATTGAAGGCATATGTCGCAAGTCAGGTAATCATAACAAACATCCCATGTAATATAGATGAATAAAAGGGATAACATAGTTGGCTTACACTCGCCACGTCAATCAAGTACATAAATAACATACATCATCCAAACACTCATGGCCCGACTACGGCGCCAAAAATAAAAGACAACCCAACATGCGACACGGTCCCGATCACCCCAACTGGGCACCACTACTGATCATCAGGAAAAGAAACATAGTAACGCTGAGAGTCCTCGTCGAACTCCCACTTGAGCTCAAGCACGCCATCTGGAGCTGTATCATCAGGCCCTGCATCTGGTGTGATAGTAATCTGTGAGCCACAGAGACTCAGCAATCTCGCACCCTCGTGATCAAGACTATTTAAGCTTAATAGGTAAGGCAGGGTAAATATATGGAGCTGCAGCAAGCGTCTAGCATATATGGTGGCTAACCTATTCGCAAAAGAGAGCAAGAAGAGAAGGCAAAGCGCGAACGCATAACTAAAGGGGGCAATCCTGCGGCAAACATTACTCCAACACCGTGTCCACTTCCCGGACTCCGCTGAGAAGAGGCCATCACGGTAACTCTCACAGTTGATTCATTTAATTAAGTTTATGTTTAAGTTATCTACAACCGGACATTAACAAATTCCCATCTGCCCATAACCGCGGGCACGGCTTTCGAAAGTTCAAATCCCTGCAGGGGATTCCCAACTTAGCCCATGACAAGCTCTCACGGTCAACAAAGGAATAGACCTCCTCCCGAGACGTTCCGATCAGACTCGGTACCTCGGTTCTTCAAGACATTTCGACAGGTCAAAACAAATCCAGCAACGGCGCCCGAATGTGCCGACAAATCCCGATAGGAGCTGCACATATCTCGTTCTCAGGGCACACTCAGATTGTCTAAACTTCCGGTAGGCCAGCCCAGAGTTGCCCCTGGTAGCCACCGGCGGCTGACGAGTTGGACCAACACTCAGAGGAGCACTGGCCCCGGGGGGGGGGGGGTTTAAAATAAGATGACCCTCGGGCTCCGGAAACCCAAGGGAAAAAGAGGCTAGGTGGAAAATGGTAAAACCAAGGTTGGGCATTGCTGGAAAAGCTTTAATGAAGACGAACTATCAAGGGGTTCCCATTATAACCCAACCGCGTAAGGAACGCAAAATCCGGGAACATAACACCGATATGACGGAAACTAGGGCGGCAAGAGTGGAACAAAACACTAGGCGAGAGGCCGAGCCTTCCACCCTTTACCAAGTATATAGATGCATTAAGATAACATGGCAATATAATGATATCCCAGCAAGTAAATAAATGTTCCAACAAGGAACGGTCTCCAATCTTCACCTGCAACTAGCAACGCTATAAGATGGGCTGAGCAAAGCGGTAACATAGCCAATCAACGGTTTGCTAGGACAATGGTGGGTTAGAGGCTGAACATGGCAATTTGGGAGGCTTGAAATCAAGTGGTAGGCATCGTAGCATTGGCATAGCAAAAGAGCGAGCAATCTAGCATAGCAAAGATAGTAGTGATTTCGAGGGTATGATCATCTTGCCTGCAAAGTTGTCAGAGTTGACTGGATCCTTGAAAGCAAACTCAACGGGCTCCTCGTTAGCGAACTCGTCTCCCGGCTCTACCCAAACAAGACAAACAAGCAACAAGAACACAATCAACCACGTGCAAGGATCAAACAATATGATGCAAAGATGATATGCTATGCGGGGTGCGATGCGGGATGCATATGCAAGATGTGACAGGAAATGCATGAACCTGGCCTCAACTTGGAAAACCAAGTATGCCACTGGAAAGATGAGATGAAATCGCTTCAAAACGATATAAAGATCACCGGAATCGGAGTTACGGTTTGGAAATGGCAAGCGATTCAAATATGACCACGATCTGCGATTTACAGCAAGTAGGCATCTAAATGCAATGAGATGAACATGCTACAGCATCCAAACATGGCATCAAAATACATGGCAGGGATGCATTCAAGATGCTTAACAAAAGTCTAGCACTGAGCTACGGCCAATTCATCCATTAACAGGTTCAAACAAGCATGGCAAAAATGCATATGGTAAACAGATCTCAGACTTAGTGAAAATAACACTTGTCTGGAATTTCAGATCAGATAGCCCTCTTCGGAGCAACAAAACTACATGCTACAGGACCTGAACATGACAAAGTAAAGCATGGCATGGAGCTACTCAAAGAGCTTAACAAAAGTCCCTTAGTGACCTTGAGCCAAAAGGGATCACAAAATACATTTGCAAGCATGTGAACATGGCAAAAACATAATCAGTTTTCAGACTTAGTGAAAACTGGACATGCTGAAACAGATATCAAGTAGGCATGTTTACGAGCTCGATGCACTCACTACGGAGCAAGTCATGAAGTAAGCATACACCCATCAAGAACACAATGCAAGCTAGACATGGCAAGAACAATAGCATAGCATGCACGGATCAACTACAACATCATCGGCCAAAATTGCAAACAAGTTGACAATCTGCCCAGATTCACAAAGTAGCAAAAGTAGAGCTCGATTGACTCAAGCTAGGGTGCTCCATATATGCAAACAAAGACATGGATGGATAGAGCACTGCAAGATTAACAAAACATCCTTACTGATCATCCTCAAAAGAGGCACGGATCACTAGGAAACAACACGAACATATGGCATCATGAACTAAACAGCTCAAGGACTTAGTGGAAATGCTAAGTCCCTGAAAACAGAATTACCAAGTGCCTCACTTGGCAAGCTTGCACTAGTCACCACACACATCACAAAAATACATGGGTTGCACCTCTGGAAAGATGACAAAACCCTTAACAAAACATATATAGATCTCATGGGCATATCATGCACACAATAATCATGGCAAAAATGACAAAAGTCTAAATGGAGTAGCAGATCTGACAATTAACTCAAGTAGCCTCCTTCTAACAGCATTTCGGGCATCAAGATGAACTCAAATGAAAATGATGCAATGGAATGAAATGATGTACTCTCTGAGACGAACATTTCGATATGCTATATGCATGAATCGGAGCTACGGATGCAAAGTTATGGCACGATGAACAGGAGCACTTGAGCTAGGGTTTCAGGAAAAAAAATATCAACCGAATCTCAGATCCAGATCAGATCTCGCCGGAGCACGGACGCCGAGGATCACCGGAGCGGCTTGGAGCTTGCCAGAGAGGACTTGGAGGGCACCGGGACGGTGAGGCGTCGAGGAGGAGGGAGGAGGACGACCGGGCGGCGGCGAGGCAGCGCGGACGCCGAGGTCGTCCGCGGGCGGCGCGAGGAGGTGGCGGCCGGCACCGGTGACCGGCGAGGTGGCGGCGGGGACCCGGCGACGAGGCGGAGGCGGCACGGGCGGCCAGTGTCGAAGGGGACGGCGGCGCGAGCGGGCGCAGGGCGCGGCCCGGACGCGTGGAGGAGGGGGCCGGCCTTGGGCCGAACGGGCCAGCGGCGGCGGCTGGCAGCGGGTGCCACGTGGCACGCTGCTAGAGGCCACGGGCAGCGGCGGGCGAAATTTCCGGCGCGGCGGACATGTCCGGTGCGCGCGAGGGGATTTTTAGGGTTTCGGGGGGGGAAGGAGATCCGAAATCGGGGGGGTTCTTTAAATAGGCATAGAGGGAGCTAGGAGAGTCCAAATGAGGTGCGGTTTTCAGCCACGCGATCGTGATCGAACAATCTAGATGATGGAGCAGGTTTAGGTGGGTTTTGGGCCAAATTGGAGGGGTGTTGGGCTGCAAGACACACGAGGCCTTTTCGGTCCCTCGGTTAACCGTTGGAGTATCAAACGAAGTCCAAATGGTACGAAACTTGACAGATGGTCTACCGGTAGTAAACCAAGGCCGCTTGGCAAGTCTCGGTCCAATCCAGAAATGTTTAATCCCCAAACACGAAAGAAAGGTAGAAATGACCACCGGAGGAGAACGAAGCGTCGGAATGCAAAACAGACAACGGGGAAAATGCTCGAATGCATGAGATGAACACGTGTGCAAATGCAATGCACATGATGACATGATATGAGATGCATGACAACGATCACAACACACGGAGACAAAGACCCAAACCCGAGAAAATAAAATAACTTAACGCCGCAACGGCAAGAGTTGGAGTACAAATTGGGTAAATCATATCCGGGGTGTTACAACACTCCACCACTACGAAAGGATCTCGTCCCGAGATCTAGGACTGAAAGAACGCCGGGTACTCAGAACAGAGGTGATCCTCGCGTTCCCAGGTAGCTTCACGGTCGGAATGGTGTGACCACTTGACTTTGAGGAACTTGATCGACTTGTTGCGAGTCTTGCGTTCAGTCTCTTCAAGGATAGCAACGGGGTGCTCACGATAGGAGAGATCTTCTTGGAGCTCAATGTCCTCGAAGTTGACGGTGCGGTCAGGAGTCTTGAAGCACTTTCGGAGCTGAGAGACATGGAACACATCATGAACATTTGCAAAGTTTGAAGGAAGCTCGAGTTGATAGGCGAGGTCGCCTCTCTTGCTGACAATCTTGAAAGGTCCGACGTATCTAGGGGCAAGCTTCCCTTTGATACCGAAGCAACGAGTCCCTTTCATAGGAGAGACGCGGAGGTAAACATGATCTCCGATCTCGAAAGCCAAATCACGGTGCTTACTATCATAGTAGCTCTTCTGACGGGATTGGGCTGCTTTGAGGTTATCTCGAATGACTTTGCACATTTCTTCTGCCTCTGTGATTAAGTCATTTCCCAAAAGCTGACGTTCACCGGTTTCGGACCAGTTGAGAGGGGTACGACACTTCCTGCCATACATAATTTCAAATGGGGCCATGCCCGAACTTGCTTGAAAACTATTGTTGTAGGAGAATTCAGCATAAGGAAGACAATCCTCCCACTTCATGCCGAAGGAGATCACACAAGCCCTGAGCATATCTTCAAGAATCTGGTTGACACGCTCGACTTGACCGCTAGTTTGAGGATGGAAAGCTGTGCTGAAGCAGATGTTGGTGCCCATGGCCTTCTGAAAAGAATCCCAAAACTTGGAGGTAAAGATGCTGCCACGGTCTGAAGAGATCACTTGAGGAATACCATGCAGAGAGACAATTCGAGAGGTATAAAGTTCCGCCAATTGAGCTGCAGTGATTGACTCTTTGATAGGCAGAAAATGAGCCACTTTAGTGAGTTTGTCAATGACAACGAATATAGCATCATTGCCACGCTTGGACTTTGGAAACCCAGTCACGAAGTCCATCTCAATGTGGTCAAACTTCCATTCTGGAATGGCAAGAGGTTGGAGGAGACCCGCTGGTCTTTGGTGTTCTGCCTTCACTCTTCTGCAGACATCACACTCATTCACGAACTGAGCAATCTCGCGCTTCATTCGAGTCCACCAATAAGCCTGCTTAAGGTCCTGATACATCTTTGTGCTCCCAGGGTGGATGGAGAGGAGAGAATTGTGAGCCTCATTCATGATCACTTTACGAAGTTCACCTTTGGGCACAACAATACGATCCTCGAAGAAGAGAGTGTCCTTGTCATCAAGGCGGTAGCACTTGTACTTGGGTTGACTCTTGGCAATCCCAATCTTCACCTTTTTCACCATAGCATCAAGAAGCTGGGCTTGGCAAATTTGGTCTTCCAAGGTAGGAGAGACTTGAAGGTTGGCGAGGAAACCTTGAGGAACAACTTGCAGATTAAGTTTGCGAAAAGCTTCACAAAGCTCGGGTTGATAAGGCTTGAGAATCAAACTGTTGCAATTAGCCTTCCTGCTCAATGCGTCAGCAATCACATTGGCCTTGCCTGGAGTATACTCGATACTCGGATTATACTCTTGAATCATTTCGACCCATCGAGTTTGCCTGAGGTTGAGATTAGGCTGAGTGAAGATGTACTTGAGACTCTTGTGATCAGTGAAAATGTCCACTTTTCTTCCCAATAAGAGATGTCTCCAAGTCAAAAGAGCATGCACAACTGCCGCCAACTCGCGATCATGAGTGGGGTAGTTCTTCTCATTGGGCTTCAACTGGCGAGAGGTATAAGCAACAACTTTCTTCTCTTGCATCAACACTGCGCCAAGACCTTGGAGAGAGGCATCACAAAAGACCTCGTACGGCTTGGATTCATCAGGCGGAGTCAGAACTGGAGCAGTGATCAATTTCTCTTTCAAAGTGTTGAAAGCAATATCACACTCCGGAGACCAAACGTACTTGACGTGCTTCTGGAGAAGATTTGAGAGAGGCTTCGCGATCTTAGAAAAGTTTTCAACGAATCTTCGGCAGTAGCTTGCGAGACCGAGGAAGCTACGGAGTTGCTTCACGTTCTGAGGAGGTTCCCAATTCACAATTGCAGACACCTTCTCAGGATTCACGGCAATGCCCTTGGCAGAGATGATATGACCAAGATAAAGAACCTCATCGAGCCAAAATTCGCACTTGGAGAACTTGGCGTAGAACTGGTGTTCCCTCAGCTTATCGAGTACCAAACGCAAGTGCTTGGCATGATCTTCCTTGTTCTTCGAGAAAACCATAATGTCGTCGAGATAGACCAAAATGAAGTCATTGGTGTAGGCGTTGAAGATGAAGTTCATCATGCGAGAGAACGTCGGAGGAGTGTTGACGAGGCCAAAAGACATGACAGTGTGTTCATATGAACCATAGCTTGTCCTGAAAGCCGTCTTGGGAATATCTTGCTCACGGATTCGAATCTGATGATAACCCATATGGAGATCAAGCTTGGAGAATACTTGGGCACCCTTGAGTTGTTCGAACAGCTCGTTGATATTAGGAAGTGGGTATTTGTTCTTGATGGTCTTCTTGTTCAATGGACGGTAATCAACACAAAGTCGGTCCGTTCCATCCTTCTTCTTCACAAAAAGAACACCACAACCCCACGGAGAAGAACTAGGCCGGATGAGACCCATTCTTTCTTGAACATCGAGTTGCTTCTTCAACTCCTTCAACTCTTCAGGTCCGAGCTTGTAAGGACGCTTGCACACAGGTTCCGTACCAGGCTCAAGATCAATAACGAATTCAACTGGCCGGTGCGGAGGCATTCCTGGAAGCTCTTCTGGAAAGACGTCTTGATATTCACAAACGACTGGAATCTGCGAGATAGCATCCAGTTCACCCTTCTCATTGAGAGAAAACAGACGGATAGTATTATCCCGAGCGGCAAAGACAATTACATCTTCAGACGAATGAGTCAATTGAATCTGCCTGGTTGCACAATCAAGATGCGCCTTGTGCTTAGAAAGCTAATCCATTCCGATAATAAGATCAATATCCGAGTTACCAAGGATCATTGTAGAAGCCAGAAACTTGTAATCGCCCAATGTGATAGAAATATTCGGAACTTCGTAGTTAGCAAGCAAGCATCTACCGGAGAGACAACTGCCAATGGCTTATGCATAACTTGAGAAAACCACCCATGCTTAGATGCAAAAGGTCTCGAGATAAAACAATGTGATGCACCAGTATCAAAAAGAACTTTTGCAGGAACATCGTTAACAGGAAGGTTACCCATAATCACATCTGGCGAGTCCTCTGCCTGAGCTGCATTCAGCAAGTTGACCTTGGCGTGCTTGGGGTTATGCTTGACCACAGCTGTACTTGCCGATCTGACAGGAGGAGGAGGAGGAAGATGCCTCTGGTTGAAACACTTGTTGGCATAGTGACCCTTCTGTCGGTGTACTAGAGTAGGGGTACCCTAGTATCTCGAACTTGTGCACGGGCAGTCGCAGCATCCCGCGGCAAGGCTTGCCGGGTGACCGCCAAGGTCCTCCGTGGTTCCTTTGGAGCCATTCAAGGACAAAGTATCCAAGCCAAGGAGACAAGACCCCGGCAAGAGGAGCTTGCCGGGAAGGCCAACCAAGGCATCTCAAGAAACTTGCCGCGACGCGCCACGCGTCCCGGCAAGGCCCGGTGAGCGACAAGCTCCCGGACGCGACAAGACAACGACCGCGGCAAGGCGCTTGCCGCGGCAAGCCACCACTCTGTGCCCGCGCTCCAGCACATCCACCAACGTGTCGCTCTGGGACCCTTCCAGGCGTACGTGGCGGGAGGCTGTGCAGCCAGCGGTGCGCGGTGGCAAGCGGCGCTGACAAGATTGCCATCGTGGCGAGCGGTGGCGTCCCTGACGGTCCCTTTTGCACTATTTAGGCGACGCAGACGGGCATTTAATGCCCTGGTCCCCTGCCGTCAGGGTTAGGTATGATACACTGTAGCAGGTAGCTGTACCAACCGCAACACCTTTCCATTTTTACCCTTGTCTATGTTGCCACCTGTCGGTGACCCCTTGAGCATATAAAAGGAGGCCCATGCGCAACGTAGAGGGGGGAGGAAGAGAACACTCACGCTCGGTCTCGTTAGCTGCTGGGGTGTACTGTAGCACTCCGCGCTCCCGAGCAAGAACTCAATACAAACCACAAAGCAGGAGTAGGGTTTTACGCATCTGTGCTGCCCGAACCTGGGTAAACTGCTCGTGTGCTTCGCCTCGATCCGCTCTTCGTGCGACCCTCGCCCCCGCCGAACCGAAAGGGACTCGGTCCTCCGGTCCCATAGGTGCTCGTGGATTAGTCCCCCGACATCTTTGGCGCGCCAGGTAGGGGTGTCGAGGTTGTGTGAACCAGATCCGGCGTTCACACGAGCTAGATCTTCATTATCTTCATCGACATGCCGCCGAAGAAGAAGGCTTCGGAGGCGGCTGCTCCGTCCGCGCCGAACCCACCACCGCCGGAGCAAACGGCTGATGGGGCAGACGCCGGCGGAAGAATGGGCGTCGACGAGGGAGCTCACGGTGCTGCCAGGTCCAAGGACAAGGCTGCGCTGCCCATCGGCGGCGTAGCCGGCTCCCACAATGACCGGGCACACTCCAAGACCTCGGCGTCCGAACATGCACCGCGCCCATCTCAGGAGGCGCGGGACCGGCAGCGTCATGGTACTCACGGTACCATGCGTTTGCTGGACGAAGATTGAGCTGGTGGATCTCGGAGTGCTCAAGACCAGCATGCACGCCAACATGCTGGCACAAGCGAGGCACAGTCGCCTGGACGGGATACTGCTCCTTCTAACATAGTTAGAAGTCCGAGCATATCCCGCTCCTCGCACCGTTCGCCACCACCACCTGCCACTACAGCAGAAGCTTTGGCGCGAGCTCAACTGCTCCTGGACTACCCTCCAACGGCAGACAAGATCGACGACTGGAGGGCCACCATTCAGAGTCTCATCGGCTTCACCAACAGCGACACTCAACGGCAGCCGAGCACGTCGCAGCCGCGACAAGTCAGCCAGGCACGAGCCGGTGGCGACAAGACCGGTGGGGGTGCAACCACTGTGCACTCTCCGCCCCGAAGGCCAAGATCGCCGACTCGCCGGATCCACCTCGACAGCGACTCCACCGCGTCATCAGATCCATGAGCTCGTCGCGATCAGCGCCAAGTTCTTCACGAACGACAGCAAGAAGACGCTCGTACTCGCATCGAGCGCCGAAGAGAAGCGCGACGTCAATCGGACCAGCGCGCTGGGCCCTCTGTTGACATGCATGCGCCAGGGGAACCAGGCGACTTGCCGTACGCGGTAGGTTGCCCTGCGTTTACTCGTGAGCTGCGGCAAGTCCAGTGGCCCAGCACGAAGAATTTCAAGCCAGACGTACCAGAGAAGTACGACGGCAAGTCACATCCGTCGGAGTTCCTCAGCATTTACACCATCGCGGTGCAGGCTGCCGGGGGGCGGGACGACAAGATCCTTGCCAACTACTTCCCGCTGGTGCTCAAGCCCAACGTCAGGTCCTGGCTCATGCACTTGCCGAACAACTCCATATCCTCCTGGGCAGACCTATGCCATCAGTTTGTCGGCACCTTTACAGGCGGCCACAAACCTCATGGCCAAGAGAGTGACCTTCATCTGCTCGCCCAGAAGGAAGGAGAGCCCCTGCGCAAGTACATTCAGAGATTCAGCCGTGTACAGCACAACATCCCAGATGTCCACCCTGCCGCGGTCATCAGCGCGTTCCATCAGAACGTGCGTAACCGCAGGATGCGGGAGGAGATGGCGATGTGCAAGATCAGAGACGTCAGTGAGCTGTATGCCCTGGCCGACAAGTGTGCACGTGCTGAGGAAGGGAGGAAACTCCCCGGAGAGAATACATGAGCAGGAGGATCTGACAGCGAGGATGCTGCCCCGGCAAAGAAAAACTGGCGGCGGAACAACAGGAAGAAGAAAGGCAAAGATGTGCTAGTCATTGAGTAGTTCGGCAACGAAGGTGGCGCCAAGAAAGCCAAAGCTGGTAGCTCCGGCAAGGAGATTGCCGCATGCACCAACTGCCAGACTGTGGCGGTCGCCGACAAGCAGGACGGCACCGACAAGCAGTACTGCAAGATCCACCGCACCAAGGGCCATGACCTCTAGAGCTGCAAGAAGGTCGAGCAGCTTGTCCAGCAGCAAAAGGCTGAATACGAGCAACGCGACAAGGAGAGGGCCCAAGGAGGCGCTGGAGAATCCGGCAAGAAGCGCGCCAGCCGGGGAGGACGCCGCGGCAAGGCCAAGCAGCGGCAAGGAGACAGACCTCCCCGCGGCCGCGACAAGGATGAAGATGACAACGACGATGAAGACATGGATGGTGTCGAGACCAGTGAGCAGGAGTTCCAGAAAGCCACAGAGGTCTTATGCATTGACGGCGGTGGTTCTCTGCATACTTCGCACCGCCAACTCAAGCAGTGGGTGCGGGAAGTCAATGCGGCGGAACCACCCGTCGAGTCACGCAAGCTTCTGAAATGGTCCAGCACGCCTATCATCTTTGATATTGAGGACCACCCTGATCGCACAACTGCGGTCGGGTGCTTGCCGATGTTGGTTTCACCAACTATCCGCAACCTCAAGGTCACTAAGATGCTAGTTGACGGCGGGGCCGGCTTGAACCCGATCTCCTCCGCTGTACTCCAGAAACTCCAGATCCCTGACAGCGAGCTTGAAGAGACCGGCACATTCCAAGGAATCAACCCGGGAAGGAGCAAGCCGAAGGGGAAGGTCACGTTGCCAGTAACATTTGGCAGTGAGGTGAACTTCAGGACTGAGAGGGTCACTTTTGACGTTGCCGATTTTCCATTGCCTTACAATGGGATACTCGGCCGTCCAGCACTCGCCAAGTTCATGGCAGCCTCTCACTACGCATACAACATGCTGAAGATGCCAGGCCCGATAAGCGTCATCTCTGTCCCTGGCGACAAGAAGGATGCTCTTATCTGCGCCGACAAGATCTATCGGGAAGCGGCAGCCGCAACAGATCGCAAGTCACCTGCCGTTGAAGCTCCCGGGGGGAAGAAGAAGACCAAGTCCGGCAAGAGTTCTGATGCCCACTCCGGCAAGTGGACCTCTTCGGAGTGCTGCGCTGCCGTCGAGGACGCACCATCGAGCTCCACCGGCAAGTGTAAGAAGACAATGGCAGCTCCGCCAGAGACCAAGAAGGTGTCCGCCAAGGAGGACGGCACTGGTGGTACCTTCACCATAAGTGCCACTCTCGACCCTAAATAGGAAAGCGCGCTCATTGCTTTCCTGTGGGCGAACGTCGACGTGTTTGCGTGGCAACCGTCTGACATCCCCGGTGTACCCAGGAAAGTAATTGAGCACCATCTTGCCGTTTGTCCTCATGCGCGGCCCGTCAAGCAGAAGGTCAGGAAGCAAGCAGTGGAGCGCCAAGAATTCATCGCAGAAGAGATCAAGAAGTTGGAAGCAGCAGGCCTTGTCAGAGGAGTTCTCCATCCTACGTGGTTGGCCAATCCTGTAGTCGTGCGCAAGGCGAACGGGAAATGGAGACTTTGTATCGACTTTACCGATGTTAACAAAGCTTGTCCCAAAGACCCATTTCCTTTGCCGCGCATTGACCAGATTGTTGACTCCACGGCCGGATGTGACTTGCTTTCATTTCTTGACGCATACTCAGGATACCATCAGATCTTCATGGCAGAAGAGGATGAGGAGAAGACTGCATTCATCACTCCATGTGGCACGTACTGTTTCATATGGATGCCTTTCGGTTTAAAAAATGCTGGTTTAACATTTGCAAGGGTAGTCCATGTCGCTCTTGAGCCACAAATACACAGAAATATGGAAGCCTACATGGATGACATAGTGGTCAAGAGCAAGGACAAGGCAACTCTGATTCAAGATTTAGACGAGACCTTTGCAACTCTGCGCAAGATCAGCCTCAAGCTCAACCCCGAGAAGTGTGTGTTTGGAGTCCCCTCCGGCAAGCTTCTCGGGTTCTTCGTGTCTCAGCGGGGAATCGAAGTCAATCCCGACAAGATCAAGGCCACTGAGCAGATTGAAGCACCAAAGCGCGTCAAGGATGTACAAAGACTTGCCGGTTGCGTGGCTGCTCTCAGCAGGTTTATCTCTAGGTCTGCTGAGCGCGCCCTGCCGTTTTTCAAAATATTGAAAAAGGCAGGTCCAATGAAATGGACTCCGGAAGCGGAGGCTGCGCTGCAAGACTTGAAGAGATACCTGTCCTCCACTCCAACACTTGTCGCACCTAAGCCACAAGAGAAGTTGCTGCTGTATATAGCGGCAACCAATCAAGTGGTTAGTGCTGCGTTAGTAGCAGAGAGGGAGGCAGATGACGAGCCAGCAACCACGGCAGGTGCATCCAGCGACAAGCAGGGGGCTTCCCCGACAAGCTCTGGTCCCGACAAGGATGGATCTGCGCAGACGCGCGAGGAGATACAGAAGAGAATGGTACAACGCCCAGTTTACTTTGTCAGTTCCCTTCTGCAGGGGGCTAGGTCAAGGTACTCTGGCATGCAGAAATTGCTTTTCGGCCTTCTCATGGCCTCGAGAAAGCTGCGCCATTACTTCCAAGCACATGAGATCACAGTTGTCACTCGTTTTCCGCTGAAGAGGATACTACAGAATCCAGAAGCGACAGGCAGGATTGTTGAGTGGGCACTGGAACTGTCAAGCTTTGGCCTCAAGTTTGAGAGTACTTCAACTATCCAAAGCAGAGCATTGGAAGAATTCATAGCAGAATGGACGCCAACACCAGATGAAGAAATTCCAGAAACGAGCATCCCCGTCGAGAAAGCAAGCAAAGAGTGGCTGATGTACTTTGATGGTGCCTTTTCGCTGCAAGGCGCCGGTGCTGGCGTGCTGCTTGTCGCACCCACCGGAGAGCACCTCAAGTACGTAGTCCAGATGCACTTTCCCAAGGAGCAAGCAACAAACAATACTGCAGAGTATGAAGGCTTGCTTGCCGGTCTCAGGATCGCGGCAGACCTTGGGATCAAGAAGCTCATTGTCAGGGGTGACTCGCAGCTTGTCGTCCACCAAGTGAACAAGAGCTATCAGAGTCCGTTGATGGAAGCCTACGTCGACGAAGTGAGAAAGCTAGAAGAGCACTTTGACGGCCTACAGATGGAGCATGTTCCAAGAGCTCAGAACGCCATTGCCGATGGCCTATCAAAGTGCGCCGCACTTAAGTTACCTGTGGAACCAGGGATCTTTGTGCTCAAGCTGACTCAACCGTCTGTAACGCCATCAACTGGACAGAGCAAGAAGAGGAAGTTGATTTCTGGTGACTATTTTCCGGCAGAGCTTCCCGAAGCCGCCGCCAAGAAGGTCCCCAAGATCAACGCCAAGAGCGCTGAGGAGCAGTCTGCTCCAGCAAGCCCTAGGGTTTGTTCCGTTGAAGTAGAAGCTCCTGACAAGTTTTGCTCCGGCAAGCTTGCCGGGGAACGTCAAGCTCCGGCAGAGCCGCAGGTTCTCGCCGTAGAAGCGGATGTTCCCACAGCAGCAGATTTGCCTTTAGTCCTTGTTGTCGAGCCACAAGCTCCAGCATGGGCACAGCAGATTGTCCGTTTCCTTCAGACAGGAGAACTTCCCGAAGAGCAAGAAGAAGCGGAAAGAGTAGCCCGGCAGTCAAGTATGTACCAGTTTGTCGACAACACACTGTACAGAAGAAGACTCAATGGTGTGAAATTGAAGTGTATTCACCGGGAAGACGGACAAAAGCTGTTGGCAGAGATACATGGAGGCATATGTGGTCACGACATTGGCGCAAGAGCACTTGCCGGCAAAGCATTCTGGCAAGGTTTCTTTTGGCTGACAGCCCTCCAGGATGCAACTGCACAAGTAACCAAGTGTGAAGCGTGCCAGTTCCATTCCAAGCAGATACACCAACCAGCTCAAGCTCTCCAGACGATCCCTTTATCCTGGCCATTTTCGGTCTGGGGGCTCGACATCCTCGGCCCCTTTCCCCGAGCAGTCGGGGGCTTTGAGTACTTGTACGTTGCAATCGACAAGTTCACAAAGTGGCCGGAAGTGGAAGCAGTGAGGAAGGTGACAGCACAGTCAGCAGTCAAGTTCTTCAGGTCGATTGTTTGCCGCTTCGGGATCCCTAACAGGATAATCACCGACAACGGTACGCAATTCACGAGCCGCACCTTCATGCAGTACGTCCAAGATCTTGGCGCCAAGGTCTGCTTCGCTTCTGTTGCTCACCCGAGAAGCAACGGTCAAGCGGAGAGGGCAAATGCTGAAGTGCTGCGTGGGCTCAAGACCAGGACTTTCGACAGGCTGCACAAGTGCGGAAGAAACTGGATCGAGGAGCTGCCGGTGGTTCTTTGGTCGATCAGGATGACGCCAAATCGAGCCACTGGCCAGACACCTTTCACTTTAGTCTATGGAGCAGAGGAAGTTCTCCCCACGGAACTCGTATACGGGTCACCTCGAGTGCTCGCTTATGATGAGCTTGAGCAAGAGCAGCTGTGACAAGATGACGCGCTACTCCTTGAGGAAGACCGTCTTCAGGCTGCTGTACGGGCTGCTCGCTACCAGCAAGCTTTGCGCCGCTACCATAGCCGCAAAGTTAACGCCAGAAGTCTCGAGGAAGGCGACCTTGTTCTTCGGCGTGTTCAGTCCGCCAAGAATTCCAACAAGTTGACGCCGAAGTGGGAAGGCCCTTACCGGGTGAAACGAGTCACTAGGCCTGGCGCTGTCCGCCTTGAGACCGAAGATAGCATTCCGGTGAACAATTCCTAGAACATTGAGCATCTTTGTAAGTTTTACCCGTAAGGCGCGGTTGCCGGAACCTGTTCCAGCAACCACCTTTTGTACAAGTCTTGCCGCTGTTGCATGTAATCCTTTGTACAAAGCTGGGCGCAGACCCCGTGCATAAGTAAAGCTCATATGCTCCGCACATCTTGTCAATTTCATGCTTTCTATTTTTTGCATATGTGATCTGACACTTTGTGCAGCACCTACTCCCCGGTAAGCAATAACGAGCCGTAAGGCTCCATATCTTTATTTTCTCCTCTTTCTTTTTTCTCAAGGAAAGGAAGGTTCCCTCGCCCACAAGTTTGCCGGGGGGGGGGGGGAAAGGAGAAGATAATGGTATGGACCAGGCATCGTTCAAGAAAGTTTCGCCTTACCGGGAAGCAAACAACAGAAAAGCTAAGTTGCCAAAGTTTGAGCAATCAGATTTTTAAATTTTTTAAGTTATCTCCCTTGAACGACCGCACTTTGTATGGAAAACCTGTGCGCGGAGGAACCAACTCGTAGCTAGTTGCGCCCTTACTTTGTTTCGAGTCCGCTCAACAACTTAAGTGAGCTGCGACTAGTTGCGACAAGGTTTCTTGTCGGTAGCGGCACCGCCAGCAGGCTGCTGACGTCCCGCACTCAGCGCTCGCGGCTAAGGTGCCTGCACCGGCAAGTTCCCTAAAAGCGTAGGGCAAAAACATACAAAGGGAGGAATCAAGTAAAGGGAATAACATTGCAATCATTACCCGGAATAGAGTTATATTACAAGGTAGCTTGTCGCGGCTCTAACAGATTGTTCTCATAACATGACCAGCAGTGACAAGAAAAGGAGAAAACGAGCGGCCTAGTCTACGCGATCGCCCTCAATCCTCTTGATCCCGCTCACCTTGTCCACAATGGGTGCGACAAGGGTCTTGAGCGCCTCCAGATCAGCATCCGGCGGCAGGGTCTTGAGGACGTTGGTGAGGTTGAGGCCCGGGTTGCGGAAGGCCACCTTCACCAACACCTTTTGAAGAGCTCCCGCGCAGATCTTGCGCGACTTGTCGGCCAACTGCTTTGGGATCTTCTCCCGGAGCCGCTGGAGGGCCGTCACCACGCCTTTGAAGGACAAGGTGAGCTTGGCGCTGGGTTGGAGGTTCTCATCAGAGGGATACCCGAGATCCTCCACCCAAGCTGCGCCAGCTCCCTGTCGATATTTGCGGCAGCATTCACGAGACCCTCCGTCCAGTTCTCCACATTCTCCCTAAAAGCATTCTGGGCGGCGGCAGCACTCGCCAGCAGTGCCTTGTCGGCCTTGATCTCCTCCTTCAAGGCCACCTCCTGCTCCCTGGCGCCGTCCAGCGTCTTGGTCAAAGTGGTCAGCTTCAACTCAAGATCTGCGTTGGAGTCCTTGGCGGCGCTAAGCTCTTTGCCCTTCTCGGCGAGACGAACCTGCAGCTCTGAGTTGCTGTGGGCGTCCTTCTCCCGCTCACGCTTGAGCGCGGCAAGCTCTTCACCACTCGCCTTGAGATCGGCCTCCAGCTGCGCCACCTTCGTCTCCAGCTCCTTCTTGGCGGCCTCGGCAACTGCGGCAGCATCCTCTGCTTGCTTAAGGGCTTCGCCGAATTTTTGCTCACGCGCGGCAAGCTCCTCCTCGTGGCCGTCGAGGTTAACTTTCCGCTGCACCAGCTTGCCCTCCTGCGCAGACAGCTTCTCAGCGGCAAGCCGCTGTTGCTCTTCAACTTCGGCCTTCTCGAGGAAGAAGGCCTTCTGCTCTTCGGCGAGTTGCTCCCGCTGCTCTGCCAGGGACCGGAGAGCTTCCTGGTTGAGACCCCGGAGCTCCTCCGCGCGCTTCTCGATGTCTGCTCCCGCCTTCGCGACAAGCGCCTCGCGGGATTCCAGCTTGGCTTGCCGCGCGCGGTAGAGCGACAACAGCTTCCGCAGCAGCCGCTCCTCCTCAGGCTCGCCGCCGCTGCTGCTCGGCGCATCAACTAGCGTCAGCCCAGCGGAGGCGAGCACCTCTCCATCAAAGCTCTCTCCCTCGATCGGCGCCCTGGAGCTTGACGCCTAGGGGAGGTTGATGAAAACGCCATCGCCGACCTTCAAGTAGACGCCTGGCTGGGGCTCTTCGGAGCCTGGCGCTGCGGCAGCGGCGGACGGGTCGGCGGTCGACGTAGCGCCTGGCGCTCCTGCGGCCTCAGGGCCGTCAGTGCGATTGCCAGACCCCTCGCCAGCTGCTGTGGCGGCAGCTTTGGCGGCCTCATCGCCGGCGGGATCATCAGCGCCGGCTGCTTCTTTAGTGGCAGCGGCGTCGTCGGCAGCAACCTCGGTCTCCATCGGCTCCGCAGCAGATGGGTCTGATGGCCGGAAAAGTGAGAAAAGTCAAGCAAATACCCAAAAGAAGAAGAACCCAAGGGAAGCTTTGAAGAGAAGATTACCTGTACTGGGTTCGGCAGTCGTAGTCTCCGCCGCCGGGGGGACGCCGGTGCTGTCCCTTGCCGGAGAACTCTCCCTTGCTGGAGGACTCTCCCTTGGCATTTCGGGGGCGGCCTCCGGGCGCTCCTGGTGGGGCTGCTCTGCTCCTACACAAACCAACAGTCAGATGTCAGCAAAGAAAGAGTATCCATGCACGCCTAACAGCGGAAAGCGAACCATATACTTACGCTGGGGGCTGCTCTGGAGAACAGTTGCCGGGTCCGGCAAGGTTGTCTCGGACGCACCCCCTGCTGTCGCGGTGGGTTCGTCCTCGATGACAATCACCGGGACCTTGGCTCTCTTCGCTGCTCTCTGGGCCAGAGTCCTAAAAAGGAACAAGTTCAGAGTAAAGCAAATGAGATACAAGACAAAACAGCAAGAATTGAAGAACTACAAGTACAACAAGAGAATCTTACTCTTCTTCTTCCTCGTCGGAGCTGAACACGGAGAAGTCAAAGTCCGGCTCACGTCCAGCGCGAGGAGGCGGAGGAGTAGTTTCCCTTGGCCGCTTGGCGGGAACAGTGGCGGTGGTCTGAGACGACCCCGCTCCGGCTGCCGCCGCGGCGTGAGAAGCGGCAGGAGCAGAAGCGGTGGTCCGGGTGGACCCCGCTCCAGTTGCCGCAGCAGCGTGAGGTGCTCCCGCGGCAACAGTGCTTGCTGCGGTGGAGCGTGTCGCGCAGCGCGGCGACTGTTGACTCGCCCGCCGCCCCGCTATGTCCCCGGCCTTGCGGAGACGCCTTCTTGGTGGGGATGGAGGCTCTGCTTGCGGCGAGCTGCCTGAAGATGAGGAGGAAGAGGAGTTGATCTCCAGCGAGCCGCTCATATCCTCGGCGGGCTCGCTCGACTCGACGTCATGCCCGGCAAGCTCTTTCTCGCCGATGAGCTCCTCTCGCTCAGCACGGCTTGCCGCCTCTGCTGCCTCTGCCTCCTCCACGGTGAATCCAAATTCGCCCGCGGCTGCGGCTGCCGCCGCCTCTTCCAGCCTAGTGGCGATGCGTGTCATCTCCGCATCGGTGGTGTCGCGGGTGAGGCTATTCTTTTCGTCGGAGCGGACCGGCACTTCTACCAAGCCGTCAAAGAACTCCTGCACGACGTCGTCTGCAGGCTCTTGCCAAGTTGGGACAATTCCATGCGAATCGCACAGCGGCATGATTGCACGGATGCGGTCGAGCGCGGAGTTGTTGCACAGCGGAACGACACCCTTCGGCAACCTGAACACTTCGGGATGTTGAGGATCGTACTTGAACAGCTCCTGGAGCATCGCGTTAAGCTCCAGAACAGTGAAGTTGAAGTTGAGGCCCGGACACAGCCTCATGATATCCGCCGCATTCTTGAATTCCCAGGCGGGTCTCCTCCGTTCCTGCAGGGGGGCGATGCGGCGGCGAAGAAAATCTGCGCCAACAACGCCTACAGTGAGCCCGGCAAGCCTGAGGCGTTGGATCCGGGTGATGGCAATCTTCAGCCTATCGTCTTCCGGGGCCACGTCACTCCAATCGCTGCCGCGTGCTACTGGGGCTTGGCGCCGGGCGGTAAACGGCTGTGGGTTCTCCTCGACAATCCAACACCAGTCTGCTCTCCATTCCTCCCACTTGCCGCGGAACTCTCCCTCCAGATAAGTGTCCTTCTTGCCGGCCCTCGAGATCTAGGTGATTCCGCCGGATAAAGGCTCTCCTCTCTCTACTCGGGGCATAAAGAAGTGGCGAAAAAGGGCTACATTGGGATAGACTCCGACAAAGTTTTCGCAGAGATGTGCGAAAACTGCCATGGTCAGAACAACATTGGGGGTGAAGTCAAGGAGGCGGAACCCGTAGGTGTTCATAATATCGCAGAAAAACTCAGAGAAAGGCGGGCAGAGCCGGCAGTAGAAGAACAAGGCGAAGAAAGGATATCCATTTGGAGCCATTTTCCAAGCGGCGGCTGGAAGTACCTTCGTGCGCGGATGCGCTCGCGTCTCCGTCGACCAGAAGAGGTAGTAATTCTCCCTCAGCTCCCTCGCGGCAAGCTTGGGGGGGAAGATTGCCCGCTCCTTTCGCAGCGCCGCAAGCCACTGCGCCTCGGTCGACTTCACAACCTTCCCTTTGTCGGCTCTCGGAGCCATGGCGGAAGTGGTGGAGGAGGTCGACAGCGTTGGTGGTGCTGGTGGCGATGGGGGGCGGGGCGCTGCTCTCTTTCAGCTTTGGGAAGACGAGGGAGTGGCGGAGGTTTCCGAGATTGGAGTAGCAACCGGCGAATGGGCGAACTACCCCTGTTTCCCATGCTTATAAAGAGGGAGGGGGCGGACGTTCCTCCTTTCCGAATAAAGAAACCACCCACGATCTCTCCCATGACGCCGCATTCAACGCGTGCCGTTCGGGGAGGGCGCGGTGGATACGGGGAGAGATACGGCGTAACCCAGGCAGCGCGTGCCCGTGCCCTGTTTTGGGCCTGGCCCAACAGCGCTCGGCACCGTGTATGGCCCAGGCCCGGGGGCTCCTGTCGGTGTACTAGAGTAGGGGTACCCTAGTATCCCGAACTTGTGCACGGGCTGTCGCAGCATCCCACGGCAAGGCTTGCTGGGTGACCGCCAAGGTCCTCCGTGGTTCCTTTGGAGCCATTCAAGGACAAAGTATCCAAGCCAAGGAGACAAGACCCCGGCAAGAGGAGCTTGCCGGGAAGGCCAACCAAGGCATCTCAAGGAACTTGCCGCGACGCGCCACGCGTCCCGGCAAGGCCAGGTGAGCGACAAGCTCCCGGACGCGACAAGACAACGACCGCGGCAAGGCGCTTGCCGCGGCAAGCCACCACTCTGTGCCCGCACTCCAGCGCATCCACCAACGTGTCGCTCTGAGACCCTTCCAGGCGTACGTGGCGGGAGGCTGTGCAGCCAGCGGTGCGCGGTGGCAAGCGGCGCTGACAAGATTGCTATCGTGGCGAGCGGTGGCGTCCCTGACGGTCCCTTTTGCACTATTTAGGCGACGCAGACGGGCATTTAATGCCCTGGTCCCCTGCCGTCAGGGTTAGGTATGATACACTGTAGCAGGTAGCTGTACCAACCGCAACACCTTTCCATTTTTACCCTTGTCTATGTTGCCACCTGTCGGTGACCCCTTGAGCATATAAAAGGAGGCCCATGCGCAACGTAGAGGGGGGAGGAAGAGAACACTCACGCTCGGTCTCGTTAGCTGCTGGGGTGTACTGTAGCACTCCGCGCTCCCGAGCAAGAACTCAATACAAACCACAAAGCAGGAGTAGGGTTTTACGCATCCGTGCGGCCCGAACCTAGGTAAACTGCTCGTGTGCTTCGCCTTGATCCGCTCTTCGTGCGACCCTCGCCCCCGCCGAACCGAAAGGGACTCGGTCCACCGGTCCCATATGTGCTCGTGGATTAGTCCCCCGACACCTTCTGTTGGCACTTGTTGCACGTGACCTCTGAAAGCGGATGGTGGTACGGAGCACTCGATCTTGGAGCTTGAGACGAAGTCTTGTTCTGAAAGCCAGGGTTGGGTGGGTGGGAAGAACCACTGCCACCTTTGCTCTTCTGATACGGCTGATGGAACGGAGGAGGAGGAAGCCAATACTTCTGCTGCTTGGCCACTTGAGTAGAGGAAGACGGAGTAACATCTCTGACTCGCTTCTTGGAAGCATCACACCTCAGCTGAGCGGCCTCTTGCTTCAGTGCCATGTTGTAGAACTCATCGTACCTCAAGGGCTCAAAGAGAACAAGAGCTAGCTGGATTTCTTCTCTGAGACCACCCCTGAACTGGTATATCATGCTCTTCTCATCAGGTACGTCCTGCTTGGCAAAGCGGGCGAGCTTCTGGAACAAGTTGTTGTAGTCATAGACAGACAAAGAGCCTTGCTTCAGGTTGCGGAATTCCTCACGCTTACTTTTAGTCACATTCTGAGGGATATGATGAGCTCGGAAATCTTGACGAAATTCATCCCAAGTGATCACACGTCCACCTCTGGAATCCTTGTACTGCTGGAACCACTCTGCAGCTTGATCTTTGAGTTGGAAGGAAGCGAACTTGAAGAAATCCTCAGGCCTGACGTTACTGCACTCAAAATGCTTGGACAGATCCACAAGCCAATCGTCAGCATCGGTTGCCTCAACACAATTGCTGAAAGTCTTTGGCCCGTTAGCAAGGAACTGGTTGAGTGTAGCAAAGTGATTCTGATTGTTGCCTTGATTCCCTTGGTTGCCTTGATTGCGCTCTTGAAGAATTTGCATGATCAACTATGTGTTTGCATTGGTTGCGGCCATCACAGCTTGCCATGCCTCCGGAGGAGGTGGAGGTGGTGGCGGATCAGGATTCGGAGTCGTGCGCGTTGGAGGAGCCATCCTGAAGAGGTTGACATCCATTAGCACACTGATAGACAAATATTGAAGCTGAATCCAACGGAATGAAAATAGCAACATATAGTCTTCACATCCGAACAAAACGAATGAATGCATTCCTCTTGAAATGGTCACATATCCATAAATTGAGAAGCCACGTAGAATTAGGTAGAAGAAAATAAATCAACAAGGTACGGATCAAGAACGAATAATCGGTAAGAAATCCCAATCTCAAACCAATATCCATGGAAGAAGAACTAGGGCTACGAGAATTCCCACCTATGAAACTCCCGAAACTTCCGGTTATGCAATCAGGTGTTGGGGATACAGGGGAAGCATAATATCTCACCCAAATCTAGCAAATCCTACATCCAGCTATATCCATCCTTCAACACATGACTGAGAAAAACTTCGGAAACCATTTACCTCAACCTTCGAAAAGCATCCGTTATACAAGTTATGGCGATACTCCCGAACTCCCGCCCCAGTACTGGGTGGCGTCGAGGTTATCTCACCAACGAACTGCATAAAAGAGATTTTCGATGTCGGCGTACTAAACTCAGGTATTCCAGAACTGCAATGATAAGATTATGACGACAACACCTCAGAGCTCAACTCCCCGGGACACTTCCACTAAACCCCTGACAGGAGGCACCAAGGCAATGTTCTCATCATAAAACCATCGGAACGATTCCAAGATACCCGCGTGATCCAAAAATTTTTTAAGTGAAATTTGAGAAGAGAAGAGTCAAAACTCTACGTCAGGATGCCTTACCAGAGCGATGAGGAGACTGAGAAGTAAAAAGAATTCCTAAACTCTCCGATATATAATTCCTAAATGACTCAAAACATTTTTCTAGACACAACTCGGCCGCTAAAAATGATCAATCAGTGGGGGCTCCTAAGGTTGGGGAAGGCTCTGATTACCAACCTATAACACCCTTGATGCGACTATATCTCCCACGTGTCGAGGCATGACTTAGAGGCATAATCGCATTGAAGGCATATGTCGCAAGTCAGGCAATCATAACAAACATCCCATGTAATATAGATGAATAAAAGGGATAACATAGTTGGCTTACACTCGCCACGTCAATCAAGTACATAAATAACATACATCATCCAAACACTCATGGCCCAACTACGGCGCCAAAAATAAAAGACAACCCAACATGCGACACGGTCCCGATCACCCCAACTGGGCACCACTACTGATCATCAGGAAAAGAAACATAGTAATGCTGAGAGTCCTCGTCGAACTCCCACTTGAGCTCAAGCGCGCCATCTGGAGCTGTATCATCAGGCCCTGCATCTGGTGTAATAGTAATCTGTGAGCCACAGGGACTCAGCAATCTCGCACCCTCGCGATCAAGACTATTTAAGCTTAATAGGTAAGGCAAGGTAAATATGTGGAGCTGCAGCAAGCGTCTAGCATATATGGTGGCTAACCTATTCGCTAAAGAGAGCGAGAAGAGAAGGCAAAGAGCGAACGCATAACTAAAGGGGGCAATCTTGCGGCAAACATTACTCCAACACCGTGTCCACTTCCCGGACTCCGCCAAGAAGAGGCCATCACGGTAACTCACACAGTTGATTCATTTAATTAAGTTTATGTTTAAGTTATCTACAACCGGACATTAACAAATTCCCATCTGCCCATAACCGCGGGCACAGCTTTCAAAAGTTCAAATCCCTGCAGGGGAGTCCCAACTTAGCCCATGACAAGCTCTCACGGTCAACGAAGGAATAGACCTCCTCCCGAGACGTTCCGATCAGACTCGGTACCTCGGTTCTTCAAGACATTTCGACAGGTCAAAACAAATCCAGCAAAACCGCCCGAATGTGCCGACAAATCCCGATAGGAGCTGCACATATCTCGTTCTTAGGGCACACTCAGATACTATCAAGGGGTTCCCATTATAACCCAACCGCGTAAGGAACGCAAAATCCGGGAACATAACACCGATATGACGGAAACTAGGGCGGCAAGAGTGGAACAAAACACTAGGAGAGAGGCCGAGCCTTCCACCCTTTACCAAGTATATAGATGCATTAAGATAACATGGCAATATAATGATATCCCAACAAGTAAATAAATGTTCCAACAAGGAACGGTCTCCAATCTTCACCTGCAACTAGCAACGCTATAAGAGGGGCTGAGCAAAGCGGTAACACAGCCAATCAACGGTTTGCTAGGACAATGGTGGGTTAGATGCTGAACATGGCAATTTGGGAGGCTTGAAAGCAAGTGGTAGGCATCGTATCATTGGTATAGCAAAAGAGCGAGCAATCTAGCATAGCGAAGATAGTAGTGATTTCGAGGGTATGATCATCTTGCCTGCAAAGTTGTCAGAGTTGACTGGATCCTCGAAAGCAAACTCAACGGGCTCCTCGTTAGTGAACTCGTCTCCTGGCTCTACCCAAACAAGACAAACAAGCAACAAGAACACAATCAACCACATGCAAGGATCAAACAATATGATGCAAAGATGATATGCTATGCGGGGTGCGATGCGGGATGCATATGCAAGATGTGACAGGAAATGCATGAACCTGGCCTCAACTTGGAAAAACAAGTGTGCCACTAGAAAGATGAGATGAAATCGCTTGAAAACGATATAAAGATCACCGGAATCGGAGTTACGGTTTGGAAATGGCAAGCGATTCAAATATGACCACGATCTGCGATTTACAGCAAGTAGGCATCTAAATGCAATGAGATGAACATGCTACAGCATCCAAACATGGCATCAAAATACATGGAAGGGATGCATTCAAGATTCTTAATAAAAGTCTAGCATTGAGCTACGGCCAATTCATCCATTAACAGGTTCAAACAAGCATGGCAAAAATGCATATGGTAAACAGATCTCAGACTTAGTGAAAATAACACTTGTCTGGAATTTCAGATCAGATAGCCCTCTTCGGAGCAACAAAACTACATGCTACAGGACCTGAACATGACAAAGTAAAGCATGGCATGGAGCTACTCAAAGAGCTTAACAAAAGTCCCTTAGTGACCTTGAGCCAAAAGGGATCACAAAATACATTTGCAAGCATGTGAACATGGCAAAAACATAATAACTTTTCAGACTTGGTGAAAACTGGGACATGCTGAAAACAGATCTCAAGTAGGCATGTTTACGAGCTCGATGCACTCACTACGGAGCAAGTCATGATAAGCTAAGCATACATCCATCAAGAATACACAAAATGCAAGCTAGACATGGCAAGAACAATAGCATAGCATGCACGGATCAACTACAACATCATCGGCAAAATTGCAAATAAGTTGACAATCTGCCCAGATTCACAAAGTAGCAAAAGTAGAGCTCGATTGACTCAAGCTAGGGTGCTCCATATATGCAAACAAAGACATGGATGGATAGAGCACTGCAAGATTAACAAAACATCCTTACTGATCATCCTCAAAAGAGGCACGGATCACTAGGAAACAACACGAACATATGGCATCATGAACTAAACAGCTCAAGGACTTAGTGGAAATGCTAAGTCCCTGAAAACAGAATTACCAAGTGCCTCACTTGGCAAGCTTGCACTAGTCACCACACACATCACAAAAATACATGGGTTGCACCTTTGGAAAGATGACAAAACCCTTAACAAAACATATGTAGAGCTCATGGGCATATCATGCACACAATAATCATGGAAAAAATGACAAAAGTCTAAATGGAGTAGCAGATCTGACAATTAACTCAAGTAGCCTCCTTCTAACAGCATTTCGGGCATCAAGATGAACTCAAATGAAAATGATGCAATCGAATGAAATGATTTACTCTCTGAGACGAACATTTTGATATGCTATATGCATCAATCGGGAGCTACGGATGCAAAGTTACGGCACGATGAACAGGAGCACTTGAGCTAGGGTTTCAGGAAAAAAATATCAACCGAATCTCAGATCCAGATCAGATCTCGCTGGAGCAGGGACGCCGAGGATCACCGGAGCGGCTTGGAGCTTGCCGGAGAGGACTTGGAGGGCGCCGGGACGGCGAGGCATCGAGGAGGAGGGAGGAGGACGATCAGGCGGCGGCGAGGCAGCGCGGACACCGAGGTCGTCCGTGGGCGGCGCGAGGAGGCGGCGGCCGGCACCGGCAACCGGCGAGGTGGCGGCAGGGACCCGGCGACGAGGCGGAGGCGGCGCGGGCGGCCGGTGTCGAAGGGGACGGCGGCGCGAGCGGGCGCAGGGCGCGGCCCAGACGCGTGGAGGAGGGGGCCGGCCTTGGGCCGAACGGGCCGGCGGCGGCGGCTGGCGGCAGGTGCCATGTGGCACGCTGCTAGAGGCCATGGGCGGCGGCGGGCGAAATGTCCGGCGCGGCGGACATGTCCGGTGCGCGCGAGGGGATTTTTAGGGTTTCGGGGGGAGAAGGAGATCCGAAATCGGAGGGGTTCTTTAAATAGGCATAGAGGGAGCTAGGAGAGTCCAAATGAGGTGCAGTTTTCAGCCACGCGATCGTGATCAAATGATCTAGATGATGGAGCAGGTTTAGGTGGGTTTTGGGCCAAATTGGAGGGGTGTTGGGCTGCAACACACACGAGGCCTTTTTGGTCCCTCGATTAACCGTTGGAGTATCAAATGAAGTCCAAATGGTACGAAACTTGACAGACGGTCTACCGGTAGTAAACCAAGGCCGCTTGGCAAGTCTCGGTCCAATCCGGAAATGTTTAATCCCCACACACGAAATAAAGGTAGAAATGACCATCGGAGGAGAACGAAGCACCGGAATGCAAAATGGACAACGGGGAAAATGCTCGAATGCATGAGATGAACACGTATGAAAATGCAATGCACATGATGACATGATATGAGATGCATGACAACGATCACAACACACGGAGACAAAGACCCGAACCCGAGAAAATAAAATAACTTAACGCCGCAACGGCAAGAGTTGGAGTACAAATTGGGTAAATCATATCCGGGGTGTTACACACGCCCCCTGCCTCGTGGCCCCCCTGGCAGCCCTCTGATGCCCATCTTTAGCTATATGGAGTCTTTCCTTGAGGAAAAAATCATAAGCAAGCTCACGGGATGAAACTCCGCCGCCACGAGGCGGAACCTTGGCGAAACCAATCTAGGGCTCTGGCAGAGCTGTTCTGCCGGGGAAACTTCCATCCGGGAGGGGGAAATCATCACCATCGTCATCACCAACGATCCTCTCATCGGGAGGGGGTCAATCTCCATCAACATCTTCTCCAACACCATCTCATCTCAAACCTTAGTTCATCTCTTGTATCCAATCTTTGTCCCAAAACCTCAGATTGGTACCTGTGGGTTGCTAGTAGTGTTGATTACTCCTTTCAGTTGATGCTAGCTGGTTTACTTGGTGGAAGATCATATGTTCAGATCCATTATGCATATCAATACCCCTTTGATTATGAACATGAATATGCTTTGTGAGTAGTTATGTTTGTTCCCGAGGACATGGGAGAAGTCTTTCTATAAGTAGTCATGTGAATTTGGTATTCGTTCGATATTTTGATGAGATGTATGTTGTCTTTCCTCTAGTGGTGTCATGTGAACATCGACTACAAGACACTTCACCATTGTTTGGGCCTAGGGGAAGGCATTGGGAAGTAATAAGTAGATGATGGGTTGCTAGAGTGACAGAAGCTTAAACCCTAGTTTATGCGTTGCTTCGTAAGGGGCTGATTTGGATCCATATGTTTGATGCTATGGTTAGGTTTACCTTAATACTTCTGTTGTAGTTGCGGATGCTTGCAATAGGTGTTAATCATAAGTGGGATGCATGTCCAAGGAAGGATAGTACCCAAGCACCGGTCCACCCACATATCAAATTATCAAAGTACCGAACGCGAATCATATGAACGTGATGAAAACTAGCTTGACAATAATTCCCATGTGTCCTCGGGAGCGCTTTTGTAGGACCTTGAAGTAGATGTGTCTAGAGGGGGGGTGATTAGACACTTAGTGCTAAAGTTGCAGTTTTTAAGCCTTTTCGGTTTAAGTGGAGTTTAGGCACAATTTCAACATTCATAATACATATCAAGCAAGCATGCAAAGAGTATATAGGCAGCGGAAAGTAAAGCATGCAACTTGCAAGAATGTAAAGGGAAGGGTTTGGAGAATTCAAACGCAATTGGAGACATGGATGTTTTTGCCGTGGTTCGGATAGGTGGTGCTATCCTACATCCACGTTGATGGAGACTTCAACCCACGAAGGGTAACGGTTGCGCGAGTCCACGGAGGGCTCCACCCACGAAGGGTCCACGAAGAAGCAACCTTGTCTATCCCGCCATGGCCATCGCCCACGAAGGACTTGCCTCACTAGCGGTAGATCTTCACGAAGTAGGTGATCTCCTTGCCCTTACAAACTCCTTGGTTCAACTCCACAATCTTGTCGGAGGCTCCCAAGTGACACCTAGCCAATCTAGGAGACACCACTCTCCAAGAAGTAACAAATGGTGTGTTGATGATGAACTCCTTGCTCCTGTGCTTCAAATGATAGTCTCCCCAACACTCAACTCTCTCTCACAGGATTTAGATTTGGTGGAAAGAAGATTTGAGTGGAAAGCAACTTGGGGAAGGCTAGAGATTAAGATTGATATGGTAGGAATGGAATATCTTGGTCTCAACACATGAGTAGGTGGTTCTCTCTCAGAACATATGAGTTGGAAGTGTAGATGTGTTCTGATGGCTCTCTCCACGAGTGAAGAGGAGGTGGAGGGGTATATATAGCCTCCACACAAAATCTAACCGTTACACACAATTTACCAATCTCGGTGGGACCGAATCGACAAACTCGGTCGGACCGAAATAGTAAACCTAGTGACCGTTAGAGTTTTCGTTGGGACCGACTGGATTAACTCGGTGGGACCGATGTGCTAGGGTTAGGGTAAATCCAAAACTCGGTTTGACCGATTACTCAAACTCGGTGGGACCGATTTGGGTAATAAGTGAAATAGAGAGTTGACCAAGCAAACTCGGTGGGGCCGATTGCATATCTCGGTGGGACCGAAAGTATTGCAATAGGTAACAGAGAGTTTGCAAGCCCATCTCGGTGAGACCGAGATCCCATCGGTGAGACCGAATTGATTAGGGTTTTGGCAGTGGCTATGACATCTGAACTCGGTGGCGCCGGATAGAAGAAATTGGTGGGGCCGAGTTGGATTTGGGTTTAGGTCATATGTGGAAGTGGGAAAGTAGCTGAGGATTTTGGAGCATATCATTAAGCACTTGAGCAAGAGGCTCATTAAGCAACACCTCATCCCTCCTTGATAGTATTGGCTTTTCCTATGGACTCAATGTGATCTTGGATCACTAAAATGTAAAATGAAGAGTCTTGAGCTTTAAGCTTTAGCCAATCCTTTGTCCTTAGCATCTTGGAGAACTTCCCACAACCTTTAGTCCATGCCACTCCATTGTTGAACTTATCTGAAACATACTAGATAGAAACGTTAGTCCAACAAGAGATATGTTGTCAATAATTACCAAAACCACCTAGGGAGCACTTGTGCTTTCAGCTTTCCTTTATATAAGAGTTTGTCCAGGCTTGTCCTTTGCTACAAAAAGGATTGGGCCATCTTGCTGCACCTTATTTACTTTTACTATTGTTTACCCGTTACCAATTACCTTATCACAAAACTATCTGTTACCGATAATTTCAGTGCTTGCAGAAAATACCTTGTTGAATACCGCTTATCATTTCCTTCTGCTCCTCGTTGGGTTCAACACTCTTATCGAAAAGGCTACGATAGATCCCCTACACTTGTGGGTCATCAAGACTCTTTTCTGGCGCCGTTGCCGGGGAGTGAAGCGCTGCTACCTCTTTTAGCACTGCGTTGATTTTCCCCGAAGAGGAAGGGATGATGCAGCAAAGTAGCGTAAGTATTTCCCTCAGTTTTTGAGAACCAAGGTATCAATCCAGTAGGAGGCTACACGCAAGTCCCTTGTACCTGCACAAAACAAATAAATCCTCGCAACCAACGCAAATAGGGGTTGTCAATCCCTATAGGGCCACCTACGAGAATGAGATCTGATAGATATGATAAGATAATATTTTTGGTATTTTTATGATAAAGATGCAAGGTAAAATAAAAGCAAAGTAAATAGAAAAGTAAATAACTAAGTAGTAGGAGATTAATATGATAAAGATAGACCCCGGGGCCATAGGTTTCACTAGTGGCTTCTCTCGAGAGCATAAGTATTCTACGGTGGGTGAACAAATTACTGTTGAGCAATTGATAAAATTGAGCATAGTTATGACAATATCTAGGTATGATCATGTATATAAGCATCATGTCTGAGACAAGTAGACCGACTCCTGCCCGCATCTACTACTATTACTCCACTCATCGACCGCTATCCAGCATGCATCTAGAGTATTAAGTTAAAAACAGAGTAACGCCTTAAGCAAGATGACATGATGTAGAGGGATAGACTCATGCAATATGAAGAAAACCCCATCTTGTTATCCTTAATGGCAACAATACAATACGTGCCTTGCTGCCCTTACTTTCACCAGGAAAGGACACCGCAAGATTGAAACCAAAGCTAAGCACTTCTCCCATTGCAAGAAAGATCAATCTAGTAGGCCAAACCAAACTGATAATTCGAAGAGACTTGCAAAGATAACCAATCATACATAAAAGAATTCAGGGAAGATTCAAATATTATTCATAGATAGACTTGATCACAAACCCACAATTCATCGGTCTCAACAAACACACCGCAAAAAGAAGATTACATCGAATAGATCTCAACAAGAGAGGGGGAGAACATTGTATTGAGATCCAAAAAGAGAGAAGAAGCCATCTAGCTACTAACTATGGACCCGTAGGTCTGAAGTAAACTACTCACACTTCATCGGAGAGGCTATGGTGTTGATGTAGAAGCCCTCCATGATCGATGCCCCCTCCGGCGGAGCTCCGGAACAGGCCCCAAGATGAGATCTCGTGGATACAGAAAGTTACGGTGGTGGAATTAGGGTTTTGGCTCCTGTTCTGATCGTTTGAGGGTACGTGGATATATATAGGAGGAAGAAGTACGTCGGTGGAGCAACAGGGGCCCCATGAGGGTGGAAGGCGCGCCTGGGGGGTTAGCGTGCCCCCTACCTCGTGGGCTCCTGTTAGCTGGCTTGACGCAGGGTCCAAGTCTCCTGAGTTGTATTCAGTGAGAAAATCACGTTCCCGAAGGTTTCATTCCGTTTGGACTCCGTTTGACATTCCTTTTCTTCGAAACCCTAAAACAGGCAAAAAAACAACAATTCTGGGCTGGGCCTCCGGTTAATAGGTTAGTCCAGAAATAATATAAAAGTGGATAATAAAGCCCAATAATTTCGAAAACAGTAGATAATATAGCATGGAGCAATCAAAAATTATAGATACGTTGGAGACGTATCAAGCATCCCCAAGCTTAATTCCTGCTCGTCCTCGAGTAGGTAAATGATAAAAACAGAATTTTTGATGCGGAGTGCTACATGGCATAATTTAATGTAATTCTTCTTAATTGTGGTATGAATATTCAGATCCGAAAGATTCAAGACAAAAGTTCATATTGACATAAAAATGATAATACTTCAAGCATACTAACTAAGCAGTTATGTCTTCTCAAAATAACATGGCCAAAGAAAGTTCATCCCTACAAAATCATATGGTTTAGTCATGTTTCATTTTCGTCACACAAGAATGCTATCGTCATGCACAACCCCGATGACAAACCAAGCAATTGTTTCATACTTTAGTAATCTCTAACCTATAAACTTTCACGCAATATATGAGCGCGAGCCATGGACATAACACTATAGGTGGAATATAATATAATGAGGGGGGTTATGTGGAGAAGAAAAAAGAGGAGAAAGTATCACATCAACGAGGCTAATCAATGGGCTACGGAGATGCCCACCGATTGATGTTAATGCAAGGAGTTGGGATTGCCATGCAACAGATGCACTAGAGCTATAAATGTATGAAAGCTCAACAAAACAAACTAGTGGGTGTGCATCCAACTTGCTTGCTCACGAAGACATAGGGCACTTGAGGAGGCCCATTGTTGGAATATACAAGCCAAGTTCTATAATGAAAAATTCCCACTAGTGTATGAAAGTGATAACATGAGAGACTCTCTACTATGAAGATCATGGTGCTACTTTGAGCACAAGTGTGGCAAAGGATAGTAACATTGTCCCTTCTCTCTTTTTCTCTCATTTTTTTTTCTTTTTGGGGCCTTTTCTCTTTTTATGGCCTTTCTATTTTTTTGGGCCTTCTCTCTTTTTTATGGCCTTTCCTCTTTTTTTATATTCCTCACTTGGGACAGTGCTATAGAAAATGATGATCATCACACTTCTATTTATTTACAACTCAATGATTACAACTCGATACTAGAACAAAGATAACTCTATATGAATGCCTCCGGTGGTGTACCGGGATATGCAATGAACCAAGAGTGACATGTATGAAAGAATTATGAACGGTGGCTTTGCCACAAATACTATGTCAACTACATGATCATGCTAAGCAATATGACAATGATGAATGTGTCATGATGAACGGAATGATGGAAAGTTGCATGGCAATATATCTCGGAATGACTATGGAAATGCCATAATAGGTAGGTATGGTGGCTGTTTTGAGGAAGATATAAGGAGGTTTATGTGTGAAAGAGCGTATCATATCATGGGGTTTGGATGCACCGGCGAAGTTTGCGCCAACTCTCAATGTGAGAAAGGGCAATGCACGGTAGCGAAGAGGCTAGCAAAGATGGAAGGGTGAGAGTGCGTATAATCCATGGACTCAACATTAGTCATAAAGAACTCACATACTTATTGAAAAAATCTACAAGTAATCAAAAACCTCGGTACTATGCGCATGTTCCTAGGGGGATAGATTGGTAGGAAAAGACCATCGCTCGTCCCCGACCGCCACTCATAAGGAAGACAATCAAATAACACCTCATGTTTCAAATTTGTTGCATAACGTTTACCATACGTGCATGCTACGATACTTGCAAACTTCAACACAAATATTTCTCAATTTCACAACTACTTAACTAGCACGACTTTGATATTATTACCTCCATGTCTCAAAACAATCATCAAGCATCAAACTTCTCTTAGTATTCAACACACTCATAAGAAAGTTTTATTATTAATCTTGCATACCAAGCATATTAGGATTTTAAGCAAATTACCATGCTATTAAGACTCTCAAAATAATCTAAGTGAAGCATGAGAGATCAATAGTTTCTATAAAACAAATCCACCACCGTGCTCTAAAAGATATAAGTGAAGCACTAGAGCAAAATTATATAACTCAAAAGATATAAGCGAAGCACATAGAGTATTCTAACAAATTCCAAATCATGTATGGCTCTCTCAAAAGGTGTGTACAGCAAGGATTATTGTGGTAAACTAACAAGCAAAGACTCAAATCATACAAGACGCTCCAAGTAAAACACATATCATGTGGTAAATAAAAATATAGCTCCAAGTAAAGTTACCGATAGAAGTAGACGAAAGTGGGGATGCCTTCCGGGGCATCCCCAAGCTTTGGCTTTTAGGTGTGCTTAGATTATCTTGGGGTGCCATGGGCATCCCCAATCTTAGGCTCTTGCCACTCCTTGTTCCATAATCCATCAAATCTTTACCCAAAACATGAAAACTTCACAACACAAAATTTAAAGTAGAAAACTCGTGAGCTCCGTTAGCGAAAGAAAACAAAAGACCACTTCAAGGTACTGTAATGAACTCATTATTTATTTATATGGGTGTTATACCTACTGTATTCCAACTTCTCTATGCTTCATAGACTATTTTACTAGCCATAGATTCATCAAAATAAGCAAACAACACACGCAAAACAGAATCTGTCAAAAACAGAACAGTCTGTAGTAATCTGTAGCTAGTGCAAGATCTGGAACCCCAAAAAATCTAAAATAAATTCCTGGACGTGAGGAATTTATATATTAATCATCTTCAAAAATAATTAACTAAATAGCACTCTCCAAATAAAAATGGCAGCAGTTCTCGTGAGCGCTAAAGTTTCTGTTTTTTTACAGCATGATCATAAAGACTTCACCCAAGTCTTCCCAAAGGTTCTACTTGGCACAAACACTAATTAAACACAAAAAACACAACCAAAACAGAGGCTAAATAATTTATTTATTACTAAGCAGGAAAAAAAATCAAGGAATAAAAATAAAATTGGGTTGCCTCCCAACAAGCGCTATCGTGTAACGCCCCTAGCTAGGCATAACAAGCACGAATAGATCTAGGTATTGCCATCTTTGGTAGGAAATTCTTCAATGAGGCACCTACCATTTTGAGGAGTTTCTTTCTTTTTAATAATTATCAAGCTTTTAGGCACAAGATCAAAAAATTCATTTGTAACAAATGGTTCCTTAATGATAGCAAAAAGATTGGGATGAACACTTATAGATTTAAGATCCGCATTTTCCTTACTAGATGATTCACCCTTATTTTTAGGAACATACATAAGCTTGGAAACTTTAGTGGAGGAACTTTGAGTATTCTTTACGGAAGAAAAAGCGGTTCCCAAATTGGTAATAATATTCTCAAGTTTATCGATCCTAATGGAATCGTGATTTATTTTCTCATTAACTATGGGCTCCTTTTCTTTAATATCTTTCAAAGTAACTCCTACTTTAGATCCATATTGAGAGATCCGGCTGTGGATCTTTTTATCCAAATTTTCAATTAACTCTACGGTAGCAACCTTATTTTCAATAATTTCAAGCCTTTGCATTACATGCTCCAAAGTTAATATAGTACCATTAACCAAAAGAGGGGGGGAGCCAAATAAATCTAACATAGCATTATAAGAATCAAAAGTATGGCTACCCAAAAAATTCCCTCCGATAATAGTATCAAGAACATAACGGTGCCAAGGAGTAATGCCTACATAAAAATTGCGAAGGAGAATGGTAGTAGATTACTTCCTAGCAGATTTATTTTGAGCATTGCAAACTCTATACCAAGCATCTTTTAGATTTTCACCCTCCCTTTGCTTAAAATTTAGAATTTCATTCTCGGGAGACAATGGAGAAGATAGGGGACTAGCCATAACGACAAGCAAGCAAACTAACACACAAGCAAACAAAAAGCAAGCGGACAAAAAAGGGAAAATAGAGAGGGAGGATAGAGAGAGAGAGGGCGAATAAAACGGCAAGGGTGAATTGGGGGGAGAGGAAAATGAGAGGCAAATGGCAAATAATGTAATGCGGGAGATAATGGTATGTGATGGGTACTTGGTGTGTTGACTTTTGCGTAGACCACCCCGGCAACGGCGCCAGAAATCCTTCTTGCTACCTCTTTTAGCACTGCGTTGGTTTTCCCCGAAGAGGAAGGGATGATGCAGCAAAGTAGCTGTAGCGACCAGACCTCAAACAGTCTGATCTCTGTGCTCCGGTGTCATCCCTGGATCAGTAATGCTGACACCACACAGTACTCGGAGGATTTATAGTAGAGTAGCAATCACACACTTATTACATCGAGTGTCTCAAAAGAGAACTTATTACAATAAATATGGCTTAACGCCATCTAATAACGATAACAGTGGAAGGCTTGGAAGATAAGTGAGTCCATCAACTCCAACGGCATCACTGAGTATAGAACCACGACCTAAAACTCCTCAATCGTCGTCTGAAAAGTCTGCAACATTAACGTTGCAGCCCGAAAACGGGTCAGCACATGGAATATGCTGGCAAGGTAACACATAGAGAATAATGGAATGCAATAGTAATACTATATGCATATTTGGCTGGTGGAAAGCTCTATGGTTACAGTTTTTGCGTAAAGCCAATTTTTCCCTACTTCAAAGGAATAAATTTAATTACTATCATGGTGGTTGTTAAACATTGAGAATGGTTGACAGCATTCTCAATCCCAATTAAGTAACATCATTAAAACCCCACAAAATTAATTTAGGGTAACATGTTGAGATTCACATGATAATCCAGGTACTAGATACTCAAGATGTCCATAACTGGGGACACGGCTAACCATGATTAGTTTGTTACACTCTGCAGAGGTTTGCGCACTTTTCCCCACAAGACTCAATCGCCTCCGTTTGGTTTCTCGCACTACAGGGTGTTTGAGAAGACGGTTGACCGAGACACAGTCTTTTAGAAGCGCTAGCACCTTACGACGGATAGACTGGTACACCTACTTTCCCCTACATCTGCTAGTCTACCCAGTAAGAGTTCGCACAACTTAGTCAACTATGCCAGAGCCCATAATGGCTTGTGGCTGCACACAGAAGTTTCTAGTATGAATAATCTCATGATCCCTTTGGGCCTGGGTGGCGGTCCAAATAAAAACAGGCAAGTCCTGGAAACCCCAGGTGCCTCAATCCACCCAGATGTGTGTTAGGTTGCCACCTTAGATAAACCCTTAATTGTCAATCTCACATCTGTCATGGATATCACTCACCCAATCCACGTCTACTAGCATAGCATGGCATAATAAGCAAACGTAGAAGTAACTCCCAAAGGTTTAAAAATAAGCAGGTAATAGGTACTACCTCATCTACTTCCCATCCCACAATTTAATTAGATCCTAATCATGCAATGTGTGAGGATTGATCTAATGCAATAAAACTGGGTTGTAGAAAAGGTATGATCAAAGTGTTACTTGCCTTGCTGATGATCCGCGTAACCTAGAGATTCGAAGTAACAGGCGGCGCACTCCGGGTATTCTATCGCAGACAACCAACAAGCATACAATAAGTACTCATCTAATGCACAGGTAAAACTCAAATAGAAGATTTAACCAGAAAGTTCAACTTAAGAACCCTGGTTTGCAAAAAGAATCAAATCGAACGAAGCAAAAGAAATCAAACGGCGAAAAAAAACAACTTCGTTCTATTAATCTGGATCTAGGGCAAATTTTACAGTAGCAAAAACATGTTTAAGTTGATTATTCAGAAAGAGGGTTTCGAGACGAAACTCCAGGCGCTTGAATCGCCTGATTCCGATAAACGAGCGAAAAGTTATACTAAAACGAAAATCGGATCAGAAATCGCGATCAGAAAATAACCGCGAAAAATCCGACGAAAAAGAAAAACGATGAACAAAAATTTTTTTAAACAGCACGGAAAACGAGGCGGCGGCGAACCTCGGGCGGCGCGCACTCCGGCGAGTCGGCGGCGGGGCGGCGGCGGCTGCTGGCGGCGGCGGCTGGAGGCGGCGGCTAGGGTTAGGGCAGGGGCGGCTGGCGGCTGGGCTTTCGGGCCCCGGGGCGGCGGCTTATATAGCCTTGGTCGGCGGTGTCCTGGCCGAGTACGGCCCAAAGTCCGTTCCGCGCGTTTTTTTAAATAATTCTGCTTGGAAGAAAAATAAAAAGAAATACTAAACGGACTCCAAAAATCACGAAATAAATTTTGCCGGATTTCTAAAATCAAGCCCGATAAAGTGAACATTTATCTGGGCCCAAACTACAAATTGAAAAACGCGCATTTTTCCTAAATTCAATTAAAAATACCGAAAAACTCCGAATAAAACTTATTTGATTTTTTTATTAAATCCTCAATATTTCTATATTTTGGGGAAAGTCATTTTATTCCCTCTCTCATATTTTTGTAATAGAAATAATTGATGATAAAATAAATAAAATCAAATGATCCTGTTTACATAATTTGAGAAAACTCAAATATGTAAATAACGAAATCCCCAACTCTCTCCGTGGGTCCTTGAGTTGCTTAGGATTTTCTAGGATCAAAACCAAAAGCAAAATAAAATATGATATGCATGATGATCTAATGTATAACATTCCAAATTGAACATTTGGGATGTTACAAACCTACCCCCCTTAAGATGAATCTCGTCCTCGAGATTCGGGTTGGCTAGAAAATAGGTGAGGGTGGTCTTTGAGCAAATCTTCCTCTCGCTCCTAGGTGGCTTCATCCTCCGTATGGTGGCTCCACTGAACTTTGCAAAACTTGATAACCTTGCTGCGAGTAACTCGACTGGCAAACTCAAGAATCTTGACTGGTTTTTCCTCATAGGTCAAATTGTTATCCAACTGAATTGCTTCTAATGGCACTGTGTCTCTCAAGGGTATGTCAGCCATCTCCGCGTGACACTTCTTCAACTGAGAAACGTGGAACACATCATGCACTCCTGCCAATACTTCTGGCAATTTCAACTTGTAGGCCACTTCTCCCATACGCTCCAAAACTCGATATGGTCCTACAAATCGTGGCGCTAACTTCCCCTTAACTCCAAAGCGCTTAATCCCTCGAAGTGGGGATACTCGAAGATAAACTCTGTCTCCAACTTCGTAAACTGTCTCCTTGCGTTTAGAATCTGCGTAGCTCTTCTGCCTGGACTGGGCTACCTTGAGCCTATCGCGAATCAACTTCACCTTCTGTTCAGACTCTTTAATCAGATCTGGTCCAAACAACTGGCGGTCTCCAACTTCGTCCCATGACAACGGTGTCCTGCACCTCCTTCCGTACAAAGCTTCGAAAGGTGCCATCTTCAAACTGGTCTGATAGCTATTATTGTAAGAGAACTCTGCATATGGCAAATTATCGTCCCAACTAGATCCATAATCTAGCGCACAAGCTCTCAGCATATCCTTCAAAATCTGATTGACTCTCTCGGTCTGTCCATCTGTCTGCAGGTGAAAAGCTGTACTAAATTCTAGCCTAGTACCCAAAGTCTCATGCAACTGCTTCCAGAACTTTGAGGTAAACTGGGTTCCTCTATCTGATACGATGCTCCTCGGAACACCATGCAAACATACGATCCTGGTCATGTATATCTTTGCCAACTTAGCACTGGTGTAAGTGGTCTTTACTGGGATGAAATGAGCTACCTTCGTCAATCGATCAAATACAACCCAAATCGAGTCATAGCCTGAACGAGTCCTTGGTAATCCCATGATAAAATCCATGCCTAACTTATCCCACTTCCATTCGGGTATCGACAATGGTTGCAACAATCCTGCTGGCTTCTGATGCTCTGCCTTTACTCTCTGACATACGTCACAAACTGCTACATACTCCGCAATATCCTTTTTCATTCCGGTCCACCAGAAAACATCCTTCAAATCCAAATACATCTTGGTATTTCCTGGGTGAATCGAATACGGTGAATCATGTGCCTCTTGCAAAATCAACTTTCTGATTTCCGGGTCATTGGGTATATAAACATGGTCTTCAAACCATAGGGTGTCGTGCTCATCCTCACGAAATCCTTTAGCTTTTCCTTCTTTAATATTCTCCTTTATGGAAGCAATCTCCTTGTCAGATTTCTGAGCTTCTCTGATTCTGTCCATCAATGTTGACTGAATCTCCAATGCTGCTACATAGCCTCTCGGAACTATTTCCAAACATAGTTCACGAAAATTTTCTGCTAACTCCTTGGATATTTCTCCCGTCATTAACATATTGACATGGCTCTTGCGGCTTAATGCATCAGCTACTACATTAGCTTTTCCGGGATGGTAATGTAATTTCATATCATAATCCTTGATAAGCTCCAACCATCTCCTTTGTCTGAGGTTCAACTCCTTCTGTGTGAAAATGTACTTCAAACTCTTGTGATCCGTGTACACCTCACAATGATTTCCAATGAGGAAATGTCTCCATGTCTTCAATGCATGCACTACGGCTGCTAACTCCAAATCATGCGTGGCATAATTCAATTCGTGGGGCTTCAGTTGTCGTGAAGCATACGAAACAACTCTTCCTTCCTGCATAAGCACTGCTCCAAGTCCTCGACGTGAAGCGTCGCAATACACCTCATAATCCTTGGTTTGATCTGGCAAAATCAACACTGGTGAGGTAACCAAGCGTTTCTTCAACTCCTGGAAACTTGCCTCACACTCATCAGTCCATTTGAACTTAGTATCCTTCTTCAGCAACTCCGTCATAGGTTTCGTGATCTTTGAGAAATTCTCAATAAATCTCCGGTAGTATCCTGCGAGTCCAAGAAAACTCCAGATCTCTCCAACTGTTGTTGGGACTTCCCACTTGGTCACAGTTTCAACTTTAGCGGGATCTACTGCTATACCTTCTCCATATATAACGTGTCCGAGTAATCCTACTTCCTTCAACCAAAATTCACATTTGCTGAACTTGGCGTATAATTGGTGTTCTCTGAGCTTTCCAAGTACCAAACGCAAATGTTCCTTATGCTCCTCTTCATTCTTCGAATATACCAGGATATCATCAATGAACACTACGACGAACTTATCCAAAAACTCCATAAACACTTTGTTCATCATGTTCATAAAATAGGCAGGCGCGTTAGTCAATCCAAATGACATAACAGTATACTCATACAGTCCATATCTTGTGGTGAATGCTGTCTTAGGTATATCCTGTTCTTGAACCTTCAACTGGTGGTATCCTGATCGCAAATCGATCTTGGAAAACACTTTAGCTCCTTGCAATAGATCAAACAGATCATTGATCATTGGTAGCGGGTACTTGTTCTTGATTGTTACTTCGTTCAATCCTCGATAGTCAACAACCATCCTTAACGATCCATCCTTCTTCTCCACTAGAAGTACTGGTGATCCCCAAGGCGAAGAACTTGGGCGAATATATCCCTTATCCAGTAACTCCTTAATCTGCTTCTTAATTTCCACCAAATCTTTTGCTGGCATCCTATATGGTCTCTTCGATATTGGCCCAGTGCCTGGCAAAAGCTCAATCAAAAACTCAATGTCTCTATCCGGTGGCATGCCTGGCAACTCTTCGGGAAATACATCAGGAAAATCCTTTACCACTGGTACTTCCTCCTGCACAACTCCTGATAAGGAATTTACTTGTGTCCTGTTTGGCGCATGTCGGGATACATACTTGATCCGTCTTCCTTCTGGCGTTGTGAGCAAAATTGTCTTACTGGCGCAATCGATGTTTCCTCCATACATCGACAGCCAAACCATACCAAGAATCACATCTAGTCCTTGGGATTCTAAAATAATTAAATCCGTTGGGAAAACATGCCTTCCTATACTTAATGGCACTTGAAAACATCCTTGACTGGCCATGTACTCTGCTCCTGGTGAGCTTACTAGCATAGGTGTTTTAAGAATCCTAGTGGGCAGGCTATACTTTTCCACAAATCCCCTTGATATGTATGAATGCGATGCACCAGTATCAAAAAGAACGAGTGCAGTAAATGACTTAACCAAAAACGTACCTATTACTGCATCGGGCTGAGCTTCAACCTCCTCCACATTAACGTGGTTCACCTGTCCCCTGTTGAAAGGGTTCGGCTTCTTTCCAGAGCTTCCATTGCTGTTTTGTCCTTCAGGACAGTCATTTGCATAATGTCCTGGCTTCGAACACTTATAGCAAGTGACGTGGCTCAAGTCCTTCTTGGCTGGGGTTGATGGGGTGCTGCGGTTCTGGCCATTGCTTCCTCCATTCCCATTACCATTCTTGGTGCCATTGTGATTGTGCGAGCTACCTACTACATGGGTATGCTGAAATTGTCCTCCCGGTCTAGGGGTAAAACGAGGCTTCTACTGAGCTCCTGAATTATACTTTCCTTGTCCATACTTCTTCCTGCGGTTCTCAATTTGCTGCTGCTTCCCTTCAATCATAAGAGCACGATCTACCAACTCCTGGTAGTTGTTGAAGGTGGCTACCATCAACTACATACTCAACTCATCATTCAGTCCTTCCAGGAATTTCTCCTGCTTAGCTGCATCTGTAGCAACGTCATCTGGGGCATAACGTGCTAGCTTACTAAACTCCTCCACATACTGGCCAACTGTCCGTCCTCCTTGGCGCAAGTTACGAAACTCACGCTTCTTCATGGCCATTGCTCTTGCTGAAACATGGGCAGTACGAAAAGCCTGCTGAAACTGGTCCCATGTGACAGTGTCGACTGGGAAGGTGGCTGTGAAATTCTCCCACCAAGATGATGTGGGTCCTTCTAACTGATGTGCGGCAAACTTCACCTTCTCCGCATCTGCGCATCCTGCTGTGGTCAACTCCCTAGCTATCTTGCGGAGCCAATCATCTGCTACTATCGGCTCGGTGCTACTGGAAAACACCGGCGGATTTAGCCTAAGAAAACGGGCTAAGTGGTCAACAGGTGGTGGTGGTGGTGGGTTGTTGTTGTTGTTCCCTTGATTCTGATTCTGAACTAGCAACTGCATCAAGGTGTTCTGCTGCTGGATCAACTGGGTGAGCTCCGGCGGAAAGGCAAATCCGGGGTCACGTCTCGGAGGCATCTGAGGGTTTAGAAAAGACGAGATATAATAATAGAGGGGGTCTAAAGAGAAAACACTACTGATATGCACATGAGGCAAAAGCACACAATTCACTTCATTCAATCAAACAAAGGCATACAATCGATCTAACTATCGCAAAGTGCTCGGACTACTATATTTACATGGTGGACTACTACTACTGATGAGGTGGTCTACTAGAAATATTCTACGGTTGTAGACTCCATGATATCGGCTCCTGCTTCATCCACATAGTCATCATCGCTACTATCTTGCTCCGAGTCGGTGCCGTCGATGATGATGTAGTCTTCCGGGCTAATCTCCTTGGGTTCTTCGTCTTCATCTACTGGTGTCGGGCCTCCCATAAATATTCCAATCTTCTTAATCAGATCGTCATTCTTCTCCACCAATACTTCAATTTCTTCTTCATAATCTTCGCGTGTAGCCTTGAGTTCTTCCTCTAATTCCTTGATTCTAGTCTTAGCCTTCTTCAGATCTATCATGTCGGCGCACATCTGATTCTCCTGTCGTCGAATGTGCTGGTTTAACTCCTGGATAAAAGCTGCAATTGATCTATCTTTCCTGGTGCTGATCATCTCCCAGTGTTCATCTCGGCGTCCACAAATCTGGTAGATAGTATCCTTGAGATCCTTGCGGTAGACTTCTCCAATGCGTCCCATGGCGATGTGGGCTGCCATGCTCTTTCCTAGACTCCAAGTTGGTGCATCAAAAGAAAACTCTATGGGCTCAGTGACTGGCATGAACGTCCTTCCTGGAACTGGAACTTGAATCATCCAGCGCTCTTCTTCAGGTAAAGTGGCGTTGTAGGTTCCCGTGAAGCTTGGTACTCCTATGTTCAGGTATCTAGTGACTTCCTTCAAGTGGCGTCCAAAGGGTGTATCTTCATCCGGTTGGGTGAACTTGTTCCTTGCATCCGCCATCCTAAAGAGTAGAAAAGATGAGAAGTCAAAAGAGAAGAGAGTGAGTAGTGATCTAGGTCTTTAGCTTAGTGGTCGTGTCCTACAGTCAGCATGTGCTCTGATACCATCTCTGTAGCGACCAGACCTCAAACAGTCTGATCACTGTGCTCCGGTGTCATCCCTGGATCAGTAATGCTGACACCACACAGTACTCGGAGGATTTATAGCAGAGTAGCAATCACACACTTATTACATCGAGTGTCTCAAAAGAGAACTTATTACAATAAATATGGCTTAAGGCCATCTAATAACGATAACAGCGGAAGGCTTGGAAGATAAGTGAGTCCATCAACTCCAACGGCATCACTGAGTATAGAACCACGACCTAAAACTCCTCAATCGTCGTCTGAAAAGTCTGCAACATTAACGTTGCAGCTCAAAAACGGGTCAGCACATGGAATATGCTGGCAAGGTAACACATAGAGAATAATGGAATGCGACAGCTATACTATATGCATATTTGGCTGGTGGAAAGCTCTATGGTTACAGTTTTTGTGTAAAGCCAATTTTTCCCTACTTCAAAGGAATAAATTTAATTACTATCATGGTGGTTGTTAAACATTGAGAATGGTTGACAGCATTCTCAATCCCAATTAAGTAACATCATTAAAACCCCACAAAATTAATTTAGGGTAACATGTTGAGATTCACATGATAATCCAGGTACTAGATACTCAAGATGTCCATAATCGGGGACACAGCTAACCATGATTAGTTTGTTACACTCTGCAGAGGTTTGCCCACTTTTCCCCACAAGACTCGATCGCCTCCGTTTGGTTTCTCGCACTACGGGGTGTTTGAGAAGACGGATGACCGAGACACAGTCTTTCAGAAGCGCTAGCACCTTACGATGGATAGACCGGTACACCTACTTTCCCCTACATATGCTAGTCTACCTTGTAAGAGTTCGCAAAACTTAGTCAACTATGCCAGAGCCCATAATGGCTTGTGGCTGCACACAGAAGTTTCTAGTATGAATAATCTCATGATCCCTTTGGGCCTGGGTGGCGGTCCAAATAAAAACAGGCAAGTCCTGGAAACCCCAGGTGCCTCAATCCACCCAGATGTGTGTTAGGTTGCCACCTTAGATAAACCCTTAATTGCCAATCTCACATCTGTCATGGATATCACTCACCCAATCCACGTCTACTAGCATAGCATGGCATAATAAGCAAACGTAGAAGTAACTCCCAAAGGTTTGAAAATAAGCAGGTAATAGGTACTACCTCATCTACTTCCCATCCCACAATTTAATTAGATCCTAATCATGCAATGTGTGAGGATTGATCTAATGCAATAAAACTGGGTTGTAGAAAAGGTATGATCAAAGTGTTACTTGCCTTGCTGATGATCCACGTAACCTAGAGATTCGAAGTAACAGGCGGCGCACTCCGGGTATTCTATCGCAGACAAACAACAAGCATACAATAAGTACTCATCTAATGCACAGGTAAAACTCAAATAGAAGATTTAACCAGAAAGTTCAACTTAAGAACCCTGGTTTGCAAAAAGAATCAAATCGAACGAAGCAAAAGAAATCAAACGGCGAAAAAAAACAACTTCGTTCTATTAATCTGGATCTAGGGCAAATTTTACAGTAGCAAAAACATGTTTAAGTTGATTATTCAGAAAGAGGGTTTCGAGACGAAACTCCAGGCGCTTGAATCGCCTGATTCCGATAAACGAGCGAAAAGTTATACTAAAACGAAAATCGGATCAGAAATCGCGATCAGAAAATAACCGCGAAAAATCCGACGAAAAAGAAAAACGATGAACAAAAATTTTTTTAAACAGCACGGAAAACGAGGCGGCGGCGAACCTCGGGCGGCGCGCACTCCGGCGAGTCGGCGGCGGGGCGGCGGCGGCTGCTGGCGGCGGCGGCTGGAGGCGGCGGCTAGGGTTAGGGCAGGGGCGGCTGGCGGCTGGGCTTTCGGGCCCAAATCGGATCAGAATCGCGATCAGAAAATAACCGGAAAAATCCGACGAAAAGAAAAACGACGAACAGATTTTTTTTAAATAATTCCGCTCGGAAGAAAAATAAAAAGAAATACTAAACGGACTCCAAAAATCACGAAATAAATTTTGCCGGGTTTCTAAAATCAAGCCCGATAAAGTGAACATTTATCTGGGCCCAAACTACAACTTTGAAAAACACGCATTTTTCCTAAATTCAATTAAAAATACAGAAAAACTCCGAAATAAAACTTATTTGATTTTTTTATTAAATCCTCAATATTCCTATATTTTGGGAAAGTCATTTTATTCCCCCTCTCATATTTTTGTAATAGAAATAATTGATGATAAAATAAATAAAATCAAATGATCCTGTTAACATAATTTGAGAAAACTCAAATATGTAAATAACGAAATCCCCAACTCTCTCCGTGGGTCCTTGAGTTGCTTAGGATTTTCTAGGATCAAAACCAAAAGCAAAATAAAATATGATATGCATGATGATGATCTAATGTATAACATTCCAAATTGAAAATTTGGGATGTTACAGTAGCATAAGTATTTCCCTCAGTTTTTGAGAACCAACGTATCAATCCAGTAGGAGGCTACACGCAAGTCCCTCGTACCTGCACAAAACAAATAAATCCACGCAACCAATGCAAATAGGGGTTGTCAATCCCTATAGGGCAACTTACGAGAGTGAGATCTGATAGATATGATAAGATAATATTTTTGGTATTTTTATGATAAAGATGCAAGGTAAAATAAAACCAAAGTAAATAGCAAAGTAAATAACTAAGTAGTAGGAGATTAATATGATAAAGATAGACCCGGGGGCCATAGGTTTCACTAGTGGCTTCTCTCGAGAGCATAAGTATTCTACGGTGGGTGAACAAATTACTGTTGAGCAATTGACAGAATTGAGCATAGTTATGAGAATATCTAGGTATGATCATGTATATAGGCATCACGTCCGACACAAGTAGACCGACTCCTGCCTGCATCTACTACTATTACTCCACTCATCGACCGCTATCCAACATGCATCTAGAGTATTAAGTTAAAAACAGAGTAACGCCTTAAGCAAGATGACATGATGTAGAGGGATAGACTCATGCAATATGAAGAAAACCCCATCTTGTTATCCTCGATGGCAACAATACAATACGTGCCTTGCTTCCCTTACTGTCACCGGGAAAGAACACCGCAAGATTGAACCCAAAGCTAAGCACTTCTCCCATTGCAAGAAAGATCAATCTAGTAGGCCCAACCAAACTGATAATTCGAAGAGACTTGCAAAGATAACCAATCGTACATAAAAGAATTCAGAGAAGATTCAAATATTATTCATAGATAGACTTGATCATAAACCCACAATTCATCAGTCTCAACAAACACACCGCAAAAAGAAGATTACATCGAACAGATCTCCACAAGAGAGGGGGAGAACATTGTATTGAGATCCAAAAAGAGAGAAGAAGCCATATAGCTACTAACTATGGACCCGTAGGTCTGAAGTAAACTACTCACACTTCATCGGAGAGGCTATGGTGTTGATGTAGAAGCCCTCCGTGATCGATGCCCCCTCCGGCGAAGCTCCGGAATAGGCCCCAAGATGGGATCTCGTGGATACAGAAAGTTACGGCGGTGGAATTAGGGTTTTGGCTCCTGTTCTGATCGTTTGGGGGTACGTGGATATATATAGGAGGAAGAAGTACGTCGGTGGAGCAACAGGGGCCCCATGAGGGTGGAGGGCGCGCCTGGGGGGGGGGGGTAGGCGCGCCCCCTACCTCGTGGGCTCCTGTTAGCTGGCTTGACGTAGGGTCCAAGTCTCCTGAGTTGTATTCGGTGAGAAAATCACGTTCCCGAAGGTTTCATTCCGTTTGGACTCCGTTTGATATTCCTTTTCTTCGAAACCCTAAAACAGGCAAAAACAGCAATTCTGGGCTGGGCCTCCGGTTAATAGTTTAGTCCCAAAAGTAATATAAAAGTGGTTAATAAAGCCCAATAATGTCCAAAACAGTAGATAATATAGCATGGAGCAATCAAAAATTATAGATACATGGGAGACGTATCATGCGCCTTTGGTAGGTGGAATTTGGTAAGGAAAATTTTATATAGTGTGCTGAAATTTACTGTCACTTGTTACTATGGAACATAATCCTTTGAGGGGCTTGTTCGGGGTATCTTCACCCCAACCAGTAGAGAAAAGAGTTGCTCCTCAACCTACTAAACCTACTGAAATAGTTTGCTTTGAAATTCCTTCGGTATGATAGAGAAACTGCTAGCTAATCCTTTCACAGGTGATGGAACATTACATCTCGATTTGCACCTAATCTATGTGGATGAAGTTTGTGGATTATTTAAGCTTGCAGGTATGCCCGAGGATGTTATCAAGAAGAAGGAATTCCCTTTGTCTTTGAAGGGAGAGGCATTGACATGGTTTAGGCTATGTGATGATATGGGATCATGGAACTACAACCGATTGAAATTGGAATTTCATCAGAAGTTTTATCCTATGCATCGTGTTCATCGTGATCGTAATTATATATATATAATTTCTGGCCTCGTGAAGGAGAAAGCATTGCTCAATCTTGGGGGAGGCTTAAGTCAATGTTATACTCATGCCCCAATCATAAGTTCTCAAGAGAAATTATTATTCAAAATTTTTATGCTCGGCTTTCTCTCGATAATCGCTCCATGCTCGATACTTCTTGTACTGGATCTTTTATGATGAAGACTATTGAATTCAAATGGGATTTATTGGAAAGTATTAAATGCAACTCTGAAGATTGGGACCTCGATGAAGTTAAGGAGTCAGGCATAACACCTAAATTTGATTGTGTTAAATCTTTTATGGATACCGATGCTTTCCGTGAATTTAGCACTAAATATGGACTTGACTCTGAGATAGTAGCTTCTTTCCGTGAATCCTTTGCTACTCATGTTGATCTCCCTAAGGAGAAGTGGTTTAAATATAATCCTCCCATTGAAGTAAAAGTAGTTGAACCTATTAAAGTTGAAGAAAATACTATCACTAATAATGATCTTGTTGTTCCTACTGCTTTTTATAGAGAAACCACCTTTCCCTGTTAGAATAAAGGATCATGCTAAAGTTTCAACTGTGGTTCGCAAGAGTAATACTAGAACACCAACTCCCTCTGAGCAAATTAAAGTTGAACCTTGTGTTGCTATGGTTAAAAATCTCTTGGCCGATAATATTGATGGGTGAGGGAGTCCTGGATTAGGGGGTCTCCAGACAGCCGGACTATATCCTTTGGCCGGACTGTTGGACTATGAAGATACGAGATTGAAGACTTCGTCCCGTGTCCGGATGGGACTCTACTTGGCGTGGAAGGCAAGCTAGGCAGTACGGATATGTATATCTCCTCCTTTGTAACCGACCTTGTGTAACCCTACCCTAGCCCCTTCCGGTGTCTATATAAACCGGAGGGTTTTAGTCCGTAGGACAACATACAATCATACCATAGGCAGGCTTCTAGGGTTTAGCCTCTCTGATCTCGTGGTAGATCAACTCTTGTAATACTCATATCATCAAGAACAATCAAGTAGGACATAGGGTATTACCTCCATCAAGAGGGCCCGAACCTGGGTAAACATCGTGTCCCCTGCCTCCTGTTACCATCCGCCTTAGACGCACAGTTCGGGACACCCTACCCGAGATCCGCCGGTTTTGACACCGACAATGGGCATGTTATTTACTTCTGTGATGAAGCTGCTAGAATTGCTAGACCTGATACCAAAAATAAAATAGACCTGTTGTAGGCATGCCTGTTATTTCTGTTAAAATAGGAGATCATTGCTCTCATGGATTATGTGATATGGGTGCTAGTGCAAGTGCAATACCTCATTCCTTATACAAAGAAATTATGCATGATATTGCACCTGCTGAGATAGAGGAAATTGATGTTACTATTAAACTTGCCAATAGAGACACTATTTCACCAGTTGGGATTTTTAGAGATGTTGAAGTCTTGTGTGGGAAAGTTAAATATCCTGCTGATTTTCTTGTTCTTGGTTCCCCACAAGATGACTTTTGTCCCATTATATTTGGTAGACCCTTCTTGAATATTGTTAATGCTAAGATAGACTGCAATAAGGATATTGTTTCTATTGGTTTGGGGGATATGTCTCAAGAGTTTAATTTTGCTAAATTTTGTAGACAACCCCATGATAAAGAATTGCCGAGTAAATATGAAATTATTGGTCTTGCTTCTATTGCAGTGCCTCCTACTAATCCTTTAGAACAATACTTGCAAGACCATGAAAATGATATGTTTATGAATGAAAGAAGGGAAATAGATGAAGTATTCTTTAAACAGGGACCTATTTTGAAACACAACTTGCCTGTTGAAATCCTAGGGGATCCTCCTCCACCCAAGGGTGATCCCGTGTTTGAGCTTAAACCTTTACCTGATACTCTTAAATATGCTTATCTTGATGAGAAAGAGATATATCCTATTATTATTAGTGCTAACCTTTCAGAGCATGAAGAAAAGAAATTATTGAAAACTCTGAAGAAGCACCGTGCTACTATTGGATATACTCTTGATGATCTTAAGGGCATTAGTCCCACTCTATGCCAGCACAAAATAAAATTGGAGAAAGACGCGAAACCGGTTGTTGATCACCAACGACGGTTAAATTCTAAGATGAAAGAAGTGGTAAGAAAAGAAATACTAAAGCTTCTGGAGGCATGTATAATTTATCCCGTTGCTGATAGTCAATGGGTAACTCCTGTCCATTGTGTCCCTAAGAAGGGAGGTATTACTGTTGTTCCTAATGATAAAGATGAATTGATCCCACAAAGAATTGTTACAGGTTATAGATTGGTAATTTATTTCCTCAAATTAAATAAAGCTACTAAAAAGGATCATTACCCTTTACCTTTTATTGATCAAATGCTAGAAAGATTATCCAAACATACACATTTTTGCTTTCTAGATGGTTATTCTGGTTTCTCTCAAGTACCTGTGTTAAAAGAGGATCAAGAAAAGATAACTTTTACTTGCCCTTTCGGTACCTTTGCTTATAGACGTATGCCTTTTGTTTTATGCAATGCACCTGCTACTTTTCAAAGATGTATGACTGCTATATTCTCTGACTTTTGTGAAAAGATTGTTGAGGTTTTCATGGATGATTTCTCCGTATACGAAACTTCTTTTGATGATTGCTTAAGCAACTTTGATCGAGTTTTGCAGAGATGTGAAGAAACTAATCTTGTCTTGAATTGGGAGAAGTGCCACTTTATGGTTAATGAAGGTATTGTTTGGGGCATAAAATCTCTGAAAGAGGTATTGGAGTTGATAAATCTAAGGTTGATGCTATTGAAAATAGGACGTGTCCTAAGGATATTAAAGGTATAAGAAGTTTCCTTGGTCATGCCGGTTTTTATAGGAGGTTCATTAAGGACTTTTCTAAATTTCTAGGCCTCTGACTAATCTCTTACAAAAAGATGTTCCTTTTGTCTTTGATGATGATTGTGTTGAAGCATTAGAAATACTTAAGAAAGCTTTGATATCTGCACCTAGTGTTCAGCCTCCTGATTGGAATTTACCATTTGAAATTATGTGTGATGCTAGTGATTATGCTGTAAGGGCTGTTCTAGGACAAAGAGTTGATAAGAAATTAAATGTTATTCAATAGGCTAGTAAAACTCTAGACAGTGCCCAGAGAAACTATGCTACTACTGAAAAAGAATTTTTAGCAGTTGTATTTGCTTGTGATAAGTTCAGACCTTATATTGTTGATTCTAAAGTAACTGTTCAGACTGATCATGCTGCTATTAAATATCTTATGGAAAAGAAAGATGCTAAACCTAGAATTATTAGATGGGTTCTCTTGCTTTAAGAATTTGATTTACATATCATTGATAGAAAGGGAACGGAGAACCCCGTTGCACACAACTTGTCTAGGTTAGAGAATGTTCTTGATGACCCACTACCTATTGATGATAGCTTCCCCGATGAACAATTAGCTGTCACAAGTGCTTCTCGTACTGCTCCATGGTATGCTGATTATGCTAATTATATTGTTGCTAAATTTATACCACCTAGTTTCACATACCAGCAAAAGAAAAAGTTATTCTATGATTTAAGACATTACTTTTGGGATGACCCACACCTTTATAAAGAAGGAGTAGATGGTGTTATTAGACGTTGTGTACCTGAGCATGAACAGGAACAGATCCTACGTAAGTGCCACTCTGAAGCTTATGGAGGACACCATGCTGGAGATAGAACTGCACATAAGGTATTGCGATCCAGATTTTATTGGCCTACTCTCTTCAAGGATGCCCGTAAGTTTGTCTTGTCTTGTGATGAATGTCAAAGAATTGGTAATATTAGCAGACGTCAAGAAATGCCTATGAATTATTCACTTGTCATTGAACCATTTGATGTTTGGGGCTTTGATTATATGGGACCTTTTCCTTCCTCTAATGGGTATACACATATTTTAGTTGTTGTTGATTACATTACTAAGTGGGTAGAAGCTATTCCAACTAGTAGTGCGGATCAAAACACCTCTATTAAGATGCTTAAAGAAGTTATTTTTCCGAGGTTTGGAGTCCCTAGATACTTAATGACTGATGGTGGTTCAGATTTTATTCATGGTGCTTTCCGTAAAATGCTTGCTAAGTATGATGTTGATCATAGAATTGCATCTCCTTATCACCCACAGTCTAGTGGTCAAGCAGAATTGAGTAATAGAGAGCTGAAATTAATTTTGCAAAAGATTGTTAATAGATCTAGAAAGAATTGGTCCAAGAAACTTGATGATGCATTATGGGCTTATAGAACCACATATAAAAATCCTATGGGTATGTCTCCATATAAAATGGTTTATGATAAAGCTTGTCACTTACCTCTTGAACTAGAACATAAGGCATATTGGGCCATTAAAGAGCTCAACTATGATTTCAAACTTGCCGGTGAGAAGAGGCTTTTTGACATTAGCTCGCTTGATGAATGGAGAACCCATGCCTATGAGAATGCCAAACTGTTTAAAGAAAAAGTTAAAAGATGGCATGATAAAAGGATACAAAAACGTGAGTTTAATGTAGGTGATTATGTATTATTATACAACTCTCGTTTAAGATTTTTTGCAGGCAAACTCCTCTATAAATGGGAAGGTCCTTACATCATCGAGGAGGTCTATTGCTCCGGTGCCATAAACATCAACAACTTCGAAGGCACAAATCCAAGGGTGGTGAACGGTCAAAGAATCAAACATTATATCTCAGGTAATCCCATAAATGTTGAAACTAATCTTATTGAAACCGTAACCCCGGAGGAATACATAAGGGACACTTTCCATAGAGTTTCAGACTCTGAAAAGGAATAGGTACGTGGTACGATAAGTAAACCAACTCCAAAACAGTTCTAATGGCAATTTTTCTCTGTTTTGAAATATTTAAGAAAACAGGAAAATAAGAAGTAGTCCGGCAAGGACACGAGGCGTCCACGAGGGTGGAGGGCGCGCCCCCTGCCTCGTGGGCACCTCGTGTGCTCTCCGGACTCCATTTTCTTGCACGATACTTCTTTTGGTTGGTAAAAATTCATTATATAATCTCCCAAAAGTTTTGACCATCGTATCACGCAAGTATCTTCTGTCTTGGTTTCGAGTTGTTTCTGCTGCATATTAGAGCAAGATGTCTTCTCAAGAGTCAGTCGGCGAGAGTCGGGTGTCTCATCCGACACCGGGGCCAAGAGCAAACAGCTATGCTGACCACTTTGGCCCATCAACTGAGGAAGAGATGGAGGCCAACTTGAAAAGGATAGATGCCATGGAGGATGATGAAGAAGTCACCTCTCGTTTCCGAGCTGGATTCACGATGGAGGAACTGCAGAGCTCAGCTATATATTCCAAACTCGGTCATCCCTTCCAATGTTAGATTTCTTTCTTATGAAAATATGAAAAAGAGTGTTACTTGTTCTCCCATAGATATGCAACATCCTTGGGTGAAAGGAGGTTTATCCGTCAAGGGCAAGCTCCGTAAGGAAATAATGGACCTCAAGCAGCAAGTCAATAAGCCCGAGGAAGATAATCGTATCCTGAGGGGCATCATCGCCAAGAATATCACATCACCACCCCCGAAGGAGACATAAACACATGGGTATGGGCACTCCCCTTGGCAACTGCCAAGCTTGGGGGAGTGCCCCGGTATCATATCACCATCACACCTTTATCTTTACCGTTTTTCTTAGTTCGATCCTTTTGGTAATATCTTGATCTAGTAGAATAAAGTTTTAGTATGATCTAGTTTTGAGTTTTGCTTTATGATCCTTCTATGTAATCGAGTCCGTGAGCTATATATAATAAAGATTAGTGTTGATTCAAGGGCTTGATTATCTTGCTATGATCTTGAGGGAATAAAATAAAAGAGAAAGAATGAAAAAAAAATAAAGAGATCATATGGATCTAATGGAGAGTAATGACTTCACATATAAAGAGGATAATGAATAAAAGTTGTTGAGAGTTGACAAACATAGTTTTGGTCATCGTTGCAATTAATAGGAAGTAATAAAGAAAGAGAGGTTTTCACATATAAATATACTATCTTGGACATCTTTTATGATTGTGAGCACTCATTAAAATATAACATGTTAAAGAGTTGATGTTGGACAAGGAAGACAACATAATGGGTTATGTCTTCTTACATCTGAGATAAATTATATTGTCATGGATCATCCAACATGTTGAGCTTGCCTTTCCCTCTCATGCTAGCCAAATTCTTTGCACCAAGTAGAGATACTACTTGTTCTTCCAAATATCCTTAAACCCAGTTTGGCCATGAGAGTCCACCACATCTACCTATGGATTGAGTAAGATCCTTCAAGTAAGTTGTCATCGTTGCAAGCAATAAAAATTGCTCTCTAAATATGTATGATTTATTAGTGCGGAGAAAATAAGCTTTATACGATCTTGTGATGTGGAAGAAATAAAAGCGACAGACTACATAATAAAGGTCCATATCACAAGTGGCAATATAAAGTGACGTTCTTTTGCATTAAGACTTCCTGCGTCCAACCATGAAAGCACATGACAACCTCTGCTTCCCTTTGCGAAGGGCCTATCTTTTATTCTTGTCTTATACTTCATGCAAGAGTCACGGTGATCTTCACCTTTCCTTTTTACATTTTATCCTTTCGCAAGCACAATGTGTTGGAAAGATCCTGATATATATAGCTAATTGGATGTGAGTTTTCATGAACTATTATTGTTGACATTACCCTTGAGGTAAAAAGTTGGGAGGCAAAGCTATAAGCCCCTATCTTTCTCTGTGTCCGACTAAAACTTCATAACCATAAATATTGCATGAGTGTTAGCAATTGTGAAAGACTAAATGATGGTTGAGTATGTGGACTTGCTGAAAAGTTCTTATTGACTCTTTCTGATGTTATGATAAATTGCAATTGCCTCAATGACTGAGATTATAGTTTGTTGGTTCTCAATGAAGTTTCTGATTCATACTTGAAATTGTGACTGAATTATTACTTTAGCATAAGAGATCATATGACAATATATGTATATGCTGCTGTTCTAAGAATGATCATGATGCCCTCATGTCTGTATTTTATTTTATCGACACCTCTACCTCTAAACATGTGGACATATTTTTCGATATCGGCTTTCGCTTGAGGACAAGCGAGGTCTAAGCTTGGGGGAGTTGATACGTCCATTTTGCATCATGCTTTTATATCGATATTTATTGCATTATGGGCTGTTATTACACACCATGTCACAATACTTATGCCTATTCTCTCTTATTTTACAAGGTTTACATGAAGAGGGGGAATGCCGGCAGCTGGAATTTTGGGCTGGAAAAGGAGAAAATATTAGAGACCTATTCTGCACAACTCCAAAATTCCTGAAACCTCACGGGAGCATGTTTCAGAATATATAAAAATATTGGGCGAAAGAAGTACCAAAGGGGGGCCACCCACCGTCCATGAGGGTGGGGGCGCGCCCCCTACCTCGTGGGCCCCCTGACAGCCCTCTGATGCCCATCTTTGGCTATATGGAGTCTTTCGTCGAGGGAAAAATCATAAGCAAGCTCACGGGATGAAACTCTGCCGCCACGAGGCGGAACCTTGGCGGAACCAATCTAGGGCTCCGGTGGAGCTGTTGTGCCGGGGAAACTCCCCTCCGGGAGGGGGAAATCATCACCATCGTCATCACCAATGATCCTCTCATTGGGAGGGGGTCAATCTCCATCTACATCTTTGCCAGCACCATCTCATCCCAAACCCTAATTCATCTCTTGTATCCAGTCTTTGTCCCAAAACCTCAGATTGGTACGTGTGGGTTGCTAGTAGTGTTGATTACTCCTTGTAGTTGATGCTAGTTGGTTTACTTGGTGGAAGATCATATGTTCAGATCCATTATGCATATCAATACCCCTCTGATTATGAACATGAATATGCTTTGTGAGTAGTTACGTTTGTTCCTGAGGACATGGGAGAAGTCTTGCTATAAGTAGTCATGTGAATTTGGTATTCGTTCGATATTTTGATGAGATGTATGTTGTCTTTCCTCTAGTGGTGTCATGTGAACATCGACTACATGACACTTCACCGTTGTTTGGGCCTAGGGGAAGGCATTGGGAAGTAATAAGTAGATGATGGGTTGCTAGAGTGACAGAAGCTTAAACCCTAGTTTATGCGTTGCTTCGTAAGGGGCTGATTTGGATCCATATGTTTCATGCTATGGTTAGGTTTACCTTAATACTTCTGTTGTAGTTGCGGATGCTTGCAATAGGGGTTAATCATAAGTGGGATGCTTGTCCAAGGAAGGGCAGTACCCAAGCACCGGTCCACCCACATATCAAATTATCGAAGTACCAAACCCGAATCATATGAACGTGATGAAAACTAGCTTGACGATAATTCCCATGTGTCCTCGGGAGCGCTTTCCTTTATATAAGAGTTTGTCCAGGCTTGTCCTTTTCTACAAAAAGGATTGGGCCATCTTGCTGCACCTTATTTACTTTTACTATTTGTTACCCGTTGTCGGTGTCAAAACCGACGGATCTTGGGTAGGGGGTTCCGAACTGTGCGTCTAAGGTGGATGGTAACAGGAGGCAGGGGACACAATGTTTACCCAGGTTCGGGCCCTCTCGATGGAGGTAATACCCTACGTCCTGCTTGATTGATCTTGATGATATGAGTTTTACAAGAGTTGATCTACCACGAGATCGTAGAGGCTAAACCCTAGAAGCTAGCCTATGATTATGATTGTTCTTCGCCTACGGACTAAGCCCTCCGGTTTATATAGACACTGGAGGGCGCTAGGGTTACACAGAGTCGGTTACAAGGGAGGAGATCTACATTTCCGAATTGCCAAGCTTGCCTTCCACGCAAAGGAGAGTCCCAACCTGACACGGGACGAAGTCTTTAATCTTGTATCTTCATAGTCCAACAGTCCGACCAAAGGATATAGTCCGGCTGTCCGAGGACCCCCTAATCCAGGACTCCCTCAGTAGCCCCCGAACCAGGCTTCAATGACGATGAGTCCGGTGCGCAAATTGTCTTTGGCATTGCAAGGCGTCTTCTTCTCCAAATTCCGAATACCTATCGAGTAGTGTTCGGCTTCCCATAAATGTTGCACTCCTCGGCTTCTGCGCTTTAATAATGGCCATCTTCCACGTGTCGAGCGAATGTGAGAAGTCGGGGCATTTTTACATTTGCCACCCTAACCCTGCAAGTAAATCGCCTATTTAAAGAGACGGGGATCCTCAGATCTAGACCACACCATCCTCTCACAGCGAGTATCCATCGGAGCGCGCTCGGAAAAAGCCCATCCTATCATGGACGGCCATCGTAGCTCCTCCTCTCGCTCCCGTAGCGCTAAGCCAGGCAATTGGGAGAAGTGTTCCGTCCCTCACAGCCAATCAGTAGAGTTACAGACCCAGGGGTTTCTCCCTCCTGCGTATATGGTCCCCGTCCGAGCCGGACTAGCCACTTATAACAGCGGGGAGCAAGCGGAGAGCTTCCCCAACCCGTCCATGGGGGAACGGGTATGCCTTGTCCCTTACTTATTGAGGGGACTCGGATTTCCAATCCATCCGTTCCTCCGTGGGCTCCTGGAGTTCTACGGCCTCCAGCTGCATAACTTTACTCCTGCCTCCATATTACACATCACCGGCTAGGTCGCATTTTGCGAGCTGTTTCTGGGCTGCGAAGCTCATTTGGAGCTATGGCAAAGGCTATTCTGCCTCGTACCCCGTACACAGAAGGAGTCAATATATCAAGTGGGCGGAGCCGAAATATGGCGCATCACCAGGACCAGATACCTGTCCGGTACCCCGAAGACGACATCCGTAGACTGGCCTTCAGAGTGGTTTTATATAGAGGACGTCCCCCTTCCGGACCCTATTTGGATGGGCCTTCCTGAGTTCAATAATGCCCCTTTGAAGAAACGCCGCAGCTGGCGTCCTCGGAGCCCCCAAGAGGAAGATAACAGAGAGGTCCTTTACCTGATGGGCAGGATCGAAACGCTGGCCAAATCAGGACTGACAACAATCGAGGTTATGTCAATATGTATAATGCGGGGGGTGCAACCACTTCAGTATCGGGGGAAACCCATGTGGCACTTCAATGGAGAAGACGATGCCACCCGCTGCAGCCATAAAGGTCCGGACTCCGCCGCCGCTCTAGTGAAAGTACTGTCCGATTTATACAAAGGAGAGGAAGAGGAGTTCATCCGTATTAAGCCACGGGATGGATTCTCCATGTACAACCCCCCAAACTGGGTGAGCTGCTACCTTTTACTCTAGATCTTCCCGCATTCTTCATTATAAGTATTTACCTTGCTATTTCATAGTAGGAACTGCGAAAAGCTGTGAGGGAGGTCCATAGCCCATCTCCACAGCCAGAGGACCCTGACCGGGCCCTCGACCCCGGACTCGAAGAAGATCCGGACATATTCGTGGAACTCATCGACATGACGTTCTATCAGTTGAGCTGCAACGGTGCCTTGGTGGCTATCAGAGCCGATTATCCGGGCCTGCTCCCTGCATCGCATGTAAGTAAAACCGGAGTCCCAACTTCCGAGAAGGATCCCTTTTTTGCACTTCACCCATCACACACATATGGTGTCCTACAGGGAAGGCCCTCGGGATGCCATGCCCAACCCGCAGAGACTCACCGGCAAGGGGCACCGAAACCGGATAGGCTTAAAAGGAAGGCGGTCAGGACTGAGACGCCGTCGCAGAGGTATGAAAAAAAACCTGCTCCTTGGTTTGTCGTCTTTAAAATATAATAACGTCCATGGTTCTTGGCAGGAAAAATGCTCGCTGGATTGTGCCCGGAGAGCCTGCCGGCCATGCCTCCACCAGCCGGACTCCAGAGCCGGACTTAGGGGCAGATGCTAACGTGGGGACAACACCGGATGTTCCTCCTACAGAGGATGCGGATAGGCTGTCCGCTACGAATTCTGAAGTGGAGAGTGCCATGAATCACAGGCGCCGCCGGGCCGTACTCCGTGACCCTGGTTTCTCCGAAGAGGCATTCGATGCCTTCAACTCAGGAGACGCGTACATCCGAGCTGCTCAAAATGGTCTTGCCAGAGCCACGAACTAGTATGTAAAGGATATACGGGCAAGAAAATCTGATAATTATATATATCAGTAGCCAATGAGACTTGAAACAGTTGACACAACTGATTTAAGGATCATCATTTGTGTAGGCTCTTACAGAGAAGAATACCCAATTGTCTCAAGAGCTGGAGGAGTGCAAAGCCCAGCTGCAGGCCGTAGTTGCCTCAATGAAGGAGTCCATGAAGGCCCCATCTGGTAACACTTGCTTCTATCGAAAAGAAGGATATGTACCGGTTAGTATTCGTCATGTATGCAAATCTAATAATAGATTCTGCAGATGACCCCGGAGTGAATCCGGAGGTCGTGCGAGGGGATGAGCAACATGCTCAACGATAGCTAGAGGCTGGCGAGCGCGTGCTGACGCGGGTTAGGCAGGAGAAAAATGATCTCCAAGATGCCAATACCCAGCTGGGCGTTGAACTGAAAGACGTTCGGGCCCAGCTAGCTGACTCCGTAAAGGAGAATAAGAGGCTTCGACGCGGCATTTTTAGTAAGTGCTTGAACAGACTTTTTATAGAGTTCAGCGAAGAAATCGACTAATAGAGTTATGTCTGTAGGTATTCTGATGGGTCGTCCTGAAGAGGAGATGCCCGAATCTGTGGGTGATCTTCTGCCAGAGCTGTCACAGCTGCACGAATAAGTTCGAAAGGTGATGCAGGGCATTGCCCAAGCCTTGTGGCCATCCGCCTCCCTGCCAGGAGGCATGGGGGAGCTTGTAGAGATGCTCAAGGGAGTGCGGCGGCGCTTCTGATTATGGAAGATATCAGCCTGCCGACAAGGTGCAAGAGAAGCCTGGGCCATGGTGAAGACGCAATATACCAAGGCTGACCCAAACCACATGGCCGAGGTCGGACCTGTGGGGTCTGATGGGAAAGAGATCCCCGTCAGTTTAATGTATGACCCGGTGAAACTAGCCGCAAAGTATTTCCAACTGGATTGTAGGCTAGACAACCTGTTGGATGGTATAGAAGAAGAATTTAGTCAGTCTAAGTGACTGTGTACTTCAAGTGACATATATTGTCCCTAGCCGGACTGTAAATCATTTGTCATAGCGGACCTTTTCGCTTCAACCTCCGGACCCGATAGTCCGGAGTGTATCCGAATACCCGCTCAGTTATGTAAAAACCGGGGTACGCGTGGAAACCAGGCATAGGGGTCATTAGTGCTTGAACAGACAAGTACCCAACTAGCTATGTTATATTACATGGATAGTAAGAAACATCTTCCAGGGAGAATAGTTCCGTTAAGGGTTCCTTTCCCTGGGTGCGCATGCATTAATTTGCATGTCTGAACTGCGAGAAGAGACACAGGATATAAACATCTGGGGGCATGTATTGCAATGATTTAAAGTCATCTTTTGTTCACCGACCGAATATTCCCTTAAGAACGCTAGCTTTCGGCTTCACCCAGTCTGAGGTACACATCCGGCTGACCCAGCAGTAACAATCGCACAGGTGCTCCCCTTATGCCCTAGCCTAATTAATGGGAACGTAGGGCATAAACACAAGAGCCAGGCAACCCAGCTTGGGCAAAACTTAAGTCATATCGATGCATATAATGGCGAAGAAAAGGTACATGTGGAAAAGTAACACATGTGCGGGGGGCATAGAGCCCGGGACATAGTTATATTAAGCTTCTGTATAAGAAGCCCCCAGGTATAATGAGCACGCCTAGCGTGTCAAGATTGTGTAGTCAAGACACACTTTAACCTTTTAAGGCCGCAGAGAAAAAAGGGAAGAAAGAAAGAAAATACAGATAACATATATATAAAAAATTGACAGAGGTAAGGAGACGAACCCAGAGTCCGGCACTAGGCGTAGAACCTTCGGAGTCTGGCTGCGTTCCATGGGTTTGGCCCGAGTCGATTGTCCGATGCATCCCGCAGACGGTACACTCCACCGGTCAGAACTTTGTCAATAACGAAGGGACCTTCCCATTTGGGCTTGAGCTTGTCCTTTTTGGTAGGCGCAGAACGAGTTTGCCAACATTATAAGCTTTGGCCCGTACTTTTCTGCTTTGATACCGCCGAGCCTGTTGCTGATAGAATGCGGAGCAGGCTTTTGCCACGTCACGCTCCTCCTCCAGGGCGTCCAAACTGTCCTGCCGATCAAGCTCGGCTTCTTTCTCTTCCTACATGCGCACTCGAGGTGAGTCATGAATGATGTCGCAGGGCAGTACCGCCTCTGCGCCGTACACCATAAAGAACGGTGTGTATCCGGTAGTGCGATTCGGCGTGGTCCGCAGCCCCCATAGTACGGAGTCAAGCTCCTCCACCCAGTGCGTATCTGATTCCTTCGAGGATCGCAGTAATCTGGGTTTAATGCCGCTCATGATACACTACTAGGAAAAGGGCTATAGATGATATGGCCACTAATGGCGCACCAGACATGTGGTGCGCCACTACTATATAGTAATGGCGCACCATGAGTTGATGCAGCATTAGTGTGGTAGACACTAATGGCGCACCAGACACACGGTGCGCCATTAGTAACAATTTCTTTTATTTTTCCAAAAATACTAATGGCGCACCAGGGAAGAGTGCGCCATTACTAGTTTAACTAGTAATGGCGCACCACCAACGCAGTGCGCCACTACTATTTTTATTTTATTTTTGCAAAACTACTAATGGCGCACCTCAAGCTGGTGCGCCATTAGTAACCAGGGTTACTAATGGCGCATTTGTGGGTGGTGCGCCATTAGTAACCTGGGACCAGCTAGATATTTTGGACAGCCACACCTACACACTCACTTTCCCCACTTCATTCTCTCCACCTCCTTCTCCAAGCTTGTGTCGGGTGCCTCCTCCTCCTCACCTCATTTGCACCATAGATTCATCAAAATTAAGTGGTTAAATTACCTTTTTTGATAGGTAAGTAAGGGGAAAGCTATCTTTATGTTGTAGATCTACTTTTTTTTTCTCCCTAGCTCGCTCCAACAATGTGCACATGCACTTTTTATGGCCTTGCTAGATCTATGTATGTTTGTGGTGTTGCATATGTTTGTGGTGTTGCATATATGTTTGTGTTTGCAGGTACCAGTATTTGAAATGCGATAGTTGCCAATATTTTGCTGGAATGTTGATTCATTTCCGTTTCGGCGAGAATTTTGGCAGTATGCATTCTTTTTGGTCCTATTTTTAGGGAAAGTCATGCCAAATTTTTTCTTGGTTCTAAAATATCGTTTTGCTCTACCCCGCAGGCGACCATGGTCTGCACAATGACCGAAGGCATCATGAATAGGTTTTTGAGCTCCGCGAAGGCCGAGATGCTTCAAAAGAACGAGACGGAGATAAGATGTCCGTGTCGAAGATGCAAGCTAAAGAGCCTTATTGTGGACCCGGATTCCGGCCAGGTGCGGGACCACCTACTCTTGCGTGGTTTCATGGATGGCTATCGGTGGCAAGGTAATGAAGATGACTATGAAGTCATCCATGGGGGGCGGGCAAGAAATGAGGAAGGGCAGCAAGACAACCACCGCGGCGAGGGCGGGCGAGAAGACGAAGAATCTCCAGGACATGATCACGACGGTGATACTGTACACAGTCATCATGTAGAAGATGCTGGACATGATGATGAGGAAGATCAAGACGAAGGGCATGATCATGAAGATGAAGATGCCGGAGCAGACGATGATGGAGGCTGGGTGCTGGACCCTCATATTCAAGAGCTGTTTCTCAAATAGCAACGCAAGAGCTGCCGCCCGAGAGAAAGCCAAGATGGATCAACTGGATATAGACGCGGTTACTCCATTGTATGAAGGATGCAGGCCCGAGGATACCCGCATGAAAGTAACGCTCATGGCTCTGGAGATGAAGGTAAAACACAAAATGACCGACGCATGCTTCGACGAGAACATGTCATTCTGGCACGAACGTCTTCCCAAGGGGAACAAGTGCCCGACCAGTTTCGAGGAGGCGAAGAAAATCGTGTGTCCTCTGGATTTACCGCACGTGAAATACCATGTGTGCATGAACAATTGCATCATTTATCGAGAAGAGCACGCGGAGAGTACCATATGTCCGATGTGCTGCGTCACTCGATACAAGAAGAGGAAGAAAGCTCCTCGAAAAGTGGTGTGGTACTTTCCGATCACTCCTCGTCTGCAGCGCTATTTCGCGGACCCTAAGGTAGCAAAGCTCCTGCGTTGGCACGTGGATAGGGAGGAGAAGAAGCAAGAAGATGATGAAAATGATCCGGAGATAAATAAAAAAGACAAGATGCTGAGTCACCCTAAGGATGCGAGCGAGTGGCAAGCGTTTAACTCCGAAGACCCAGAATTTGGGAACGATCCAAGGAACATCGTGCTGGGCGTGAGCACCGATGGAGTCAATCCGTTTGGCAGCCAGAGAAGCACACATAGCACCTGGCCTGTGTTTGTGTGGATGTACAACCTTCCCCCTGGTTGTGCATGAAGAGGAAGTACATTCACATGAGTATGCTAATTGAAGGGCCGAAACAACCAGGGAACGACATCAATCTGTATCTGGCGCTGCTGAAAGAGGAGCTAGACACGCTGTGGAAAACGCCAGCCAATACGTGGGACGCCGCAGAGAAAGAATATTTCCCTATGAGAGCCGCACTGCTCACGACGGTGCACGACTATCTCGGTTACGGATATCTCGCGGGGCAGGTGGTCCACGGATTTTCTGGATGCGTCAGATGCATGGATGACACAATGTATCGCCAGCTAGATAGAGATCCCGGGTCTTTGAAAACCGTGTTCATGGGACATCGAAGGTGGCTTTGCAACGATGACCCGTGGAGAAAATGCAAGGACCTATTCGATGGTGAAACCGAACCCCGAAGACGCCCGCGTACGAGGAGCGGTGAGGAAATAGATGAGCTGTTGAAAAATTGGAAAGATTGCCCACTACCGGGAAAGAAGCAAAAGGCGCCAGAGCCAGGAAAGAAGCGAAAGGAGCGAGAGCCGCTGCTGAAGGTATGGAAAACAAGGTCTGTTTTCTGGGACTTGTCGTACTGGAAGATCCACCGTGTGCCTCACAGCCTTGATGTCATGCATATCACGAAGAACGTGTGCGAGAGTCTGCTTGGTACCCTGCTCAACATGCCAGAGAGGACCAAAGATGGGCCAAAAGCAAGGGCAGACCTGAAATCAATGGGCATCAGGGAGGAGCTTAACGCTAATGATGATGATGATGAGGCGAACCAAGACACAGAAAGTCGTCGCAAAGGCAAAAAGGCCAAGAAGACTGGAAATGACTACCCCCCGCGTGCTTCACTCTAAGTTAAGAGGAGATCGAGCAGTTTTTCACCTGCCTCGTAGGAGTAAAACTTCCTTACGGTTACGCGGGGAAGATAAGCAGATACCTAGACCCAGCGAAGCAGAAGTTCAGCGGGATGAAGTCTCACGACTGTCACGTGCCAATGACACAGATACTTCCAGTTGCAATCCGTGAGATCATGGACGTGCACGTCCATGAAACGCTATTTGGCCTATGCAACTTTTTTGACGTCATCTCTCGAAAGTCGGTTGGCGTGAGGCAACTCAGAAGGCTACAGGAAGAGATCGTCGTGATACTATGCAAGCTTGAGATGTACTTCCCGCCTGCATTCTTCGATGTTATGGTGCATCTGCTGGTCCATATCATGGAGGGTATCATCCAACTCGGGCCGACGTACCTGCACAGCATGATGCCGTTTGAAAGGATGAATGGTGTCATCAAAGGATACGTTCGCAACATGTCACGTCCAGAGGGAAGCATAGCTAGGGGCTTTCTGACCGAAGAGTGCATCCCCTATTGCAAGAATTATCTAGGCATCGAGAACCCCGTTGGTCTGCCCGTCAACAGGCACCTCGGCAGGCTCGTTGGATGGGGTCACCGTGAGGGTCGCCGCGAAATGCATGTCGACTTTGAGGGTCGACTCGCCGACTTTGAAAGAGCAAACCTAGTCGCGCTACAACACATAGACGTGGTCGATCCTTGGGTGGTAGAGCACAAAACCTTTATTGAGAAGACTTACAATGACCGAGGCCAACAGAGGACGGACGGAGATATAATCAAAGAGCACAACTCATGTTTCACGCGTTGGTTCAAGCAGAAGCTTCTGTCATACCCTTTACATGAGGATTCTTCCGCGGAAGAACAACTCATATTCGCCTTGTCACAGGGCGCCGAGCACAACCTGATGACCTATGAGGCATACGATATCAACGGCTACACATTCTACATCGAGGACAAGGACATGAAGAGCGATGGTTATCAGAACTCCGGGGTAACGATGTAATCCTACACCGGTAACGACAAGGACAGATACTATGGAAGGATCGAGGAGATCTGGGAGCTGAGCTACGCTGGAGAGAAGGTCCCGATGTTCCGTGTCAGATGGGCCAAGAGCGTCCTAAAAGAAGACCGGTATTTCACCACCATGGTTATACCCGAAGCCAAATCCAAGACCGCGGGCGCAAACGTCACCGCGAAAAATAAGCCATGGGTACTGGCTTCCCAAGTGGACCAATGCTTCTTCATTACCGACCCGTCAAAGCCCAATCGTGTTGTCGTGAGGAGAGGCAAAAGGAAGATCATCGGAATGGATGGAGTCGCCAATGAGCAAGACTTCGACAAGTACGGCGACCCGAAGATGGAACACGACGACGACAATGAAGTAGCAGCATACACCACAAGAAGAAGCAGGACCACCCTACCTAAAGGACGTCCGTTCCACAGAAGAACTCCATTTGCGAAAAAGAAGGGCAAGAAGATAGTGAACAGATAGCTAGCTAAGATCGATTGTATTTAAATCGTAGTCTTCATTTCTCGATTGTATTACATGGGCAGTTTTTGAACTCATGAATATTTTTAAATTTCATGGGAACTTTTTGAATTCATGAATATTTTTTCAAATTTGATGATATTTTTTCATATTCAATATGAAAAAAATATTGAATATTCATGAGGACACTCGATCTCGAGCCCCCTCCATCTCCATCGCTACCCCCTCCATCTCGATCGCTATCCCCCTCCATCTTGATCTCGATCCCCCCGCACCCCCTCCCCCGCTAGCTCCGCCGCCGCCGAGCACCCCCCGCACCCTCCCCCGCTCCACCGCCACCGTCGACCCCCAGCACCCTCCCCGGCCCGCTCCACCGCCGCCGAGCACCCCCATTTGATGATATTTTCAAATAACAAATTTGATGATATTTTTTCATATTCATAAAAAAATTATTACTGTTTTTATAAAAAAATATTACTGTTTTTATAAAAAATCATTACTGTTTTTATAAAAAATATATTAAAAATAGCAACAAATAATAATAATAATAATAAAAAACATACTAATGGCGCACCGCTCGGGTAGTGCGCCATTGCTATCTAAAAACATTCTAATGGCGCACCGCTCGGGTAGTGCGTCATTGCTATCTAAAAAAACATTCTAATGGCGCACCGCTCGGGGGTGCGCCATTAGTAATCTTCCCCTAGCTCTAACTCGCCCGACCGCTTCGTCCATCCCTCTCGCCAGATCCACTCCCACCCCCCCACGCTGCCTCGACCCACGACGCCGCCGCCCCTACGTGCGCCGCCGCCCCTGTGCTCCCGTGCCACTGCAGCTCCGCCATCGCCGACGCCTCCGCGACCTCACCGTCGCCGACAGCCTCCCCGCGTCGGCCCCTGCCCTGCGCCGCCTCTACCTCAGTCCGGGAACGGGGTGCAGGACGACGACCGCGGCCGCCGGCCTCCCCACGACCAACCGAGGAGCCCAGGAGGACCGCCGCCGTCTTCCTCTTCGACTACGAGGACCCGGACGAGCTCGGACGCCCTCGAGCCATCCCTTCGCCGCCGCCCCCGCCGACCCCGACCCCAACCCCGGCCCCGACCCCTACGGCGACCGGCCGCGCCCGCCCAGGTACCTCTCCTCCTTCCTCCTTCCTCCCTCTCCCGCCCGCCTCTGCTACTGCTGCTGCTCAACTAGTGGTGTGAGTCTGAAGATTATTGTTGAACCTGCAATGGTGAATTGGATGGCTGCTCTTGTGTGTGAAGTTTTGGGTAGTTTGCTATTTGGGGATTGTTTCGAGGAAGTAGAAATCAGACTAGTATGGCCCTGGCCACAATCTGTCAATGTTAGCCTTCTGTGATTATCTGCATCTTTTGATGCAAGTTAGTTGCTTAGTTATGGCCGTGGATATGGTAGCTGTTCTGGTGTACTGGGGGAATTGGGGATCTCTGCAGACGTGCCTCTCAACAGATTTTATTTGCTCACCATGCTTTTTAACTACTGTTAGAGATACAGTTGGGTGGTTGCTGCGATATGGGGCTTTAGTTTTCTTGGAAGTGGGGATTTGTTTTGGGTTACACATATAGGATTGCAAACAATATCAGTAGCCACTGGCAACAATGTGTCAGTGTTAGTTGAGTTGAGTTGTCATGCTGAAATGGTGCAATGTTGACACAAAAAAAATTCAGTTAACTTTTCAAAACAAGTTCAGTGTTGAGTACTTCAAGTTTACTGAACCTATTCATTTTTTTGGACTTAGTGAACATGATAAGACAAGCCAGATGCTCTATTTTTAATTAACAGTAATCCATGATTAGCAAGAGTTTCTTTCACTAATTTTCAGTTAACAGCAATCCATGATTTTTTCCAGCTAAAACTATTGATGATTTTTTGTTGGGTGACCTATTAGATCTGGAATGGAAGCTCACATAAGTTGAGCTGATTTTTGTCCATATGAAAGCAGAGGACCATATGGTCTGTGGCCTTTTCGTCCATATGAAAGTAGAGGCACATTGTGGTGCTAGTTTGCTGGGTTTTGTCTCCGACCATCGTGTCATGATGATTTTGCAGGTACCCCGAGAGGCCCTTGAGTTTGCCGGAATATCGATTAACTTCTGTTTCGGCAAATTCGGGTACTCCATATGTCCTATTTTCAGCAAAGGTCATGCTGAAATTTTCCGTGAATTTTAGCATGACTTTGCTAAAAATCGGACATATGGGGTACTTGCTACTAATGCATGGGCCGGGGTATCTTAGTACTTAATTAAGTAGGATCAACTGCCTCTTGTGTTATGCATGGGCCTCAGCGTTGACAAACCCTAAATGATAAAACCTTGGCTTTTAGGGTGCCTCGGTGTCGATAAGAACCTAAATGATGAAAGCTTAGGCTTTTAGGGTGCCTCGGCGTCAACAAACCCTAAATGATAAAAGCTTAGCTTTTAGGATGCCTCGGTGTCGACAAACCCTAAATGATGAGACCATGATCTTGTTCCTTGACAATAACCAACTTTTTGACCAAACTTTCTTCCTATTTAGAGCGAAACATGGCCCACAACGATGAGGCCGGCAGTTCAGGCAGCAAGCAATTTGGGAGCTGTCCCAGGAGATGGAGGAACAACCTCACCGCTATGAGGACGCCGCGGAAGACACCGATCCTGACTACACAACCCCTAGTGGCGTCGGGGATGACACCACTAATGGTGCCGCCGAGGATGCCACCACTGATGGTACGCCGAGGATGTCACAACTGATGATGCCAATGCACGCACAGATGGCAGCCAACCGAAGAGGCAACGGAAGGACCGGCGCCCGAACGTGCTCCGCACCATCAAGGAGGAATTTACTCAAGTGAACTCCGACGGGAATCCAACGGCGCCCAAAGAATTAGTCAAGGGGTACTCGCTTCAGCTCAGATGCATTCTCCGGAGCACCGTCTCGATCAACACCGAGAACCTAAGGCATAAGGACCGAGGGAATTTGGGCAACCTCCTCTTCACAAAGCTGCATGAATGATACAAGTTCCCCGCTGAATTTGTAAACACACGCCTATCAGGGAATAAAGTGAATAGTGCCGGCCTCACGACGATGAGCACGACCCTGTCTACTTGGAAAAGCGCGGTGAAGAGAATGATTGACAAAGGAGATAGTTATGAGAAGATCAAGGCGAAAAATCCTTCGATCAGCGAAGATGACTACAAGGAGTTCAAGATCAAGTGCGAGAGTAGCGCAACCTCCGAATCAAGTCAGTGGGGGAAAGAAATGCGGGAGTTGAACTTAGGGGAACACAAACTCGGTCCCGGCGGTTACAGAGTGGCAGAGCCTATATGGGACAAGGAGGACGCGGAGCGTGCCGAGCAAGGCCTACCGCCCCGCTTCGAGAAATGCCGTGACAAGCGGACCAGGAACTATGTTAGGGCCCGGTACAAGGAGGACCCGGTAACAAAGGAGCTTACCACGGATCCGAAGACCAGGGCGCTTTAGCTTGTTCTGGCGCAGGAGACTGAAAGCAATAGCACGGGGTCGTCTCAGAGCACCCCTTGGGACATCACTCTAAATAGGGCATTGAATGTAATGAAAAACAAGGATAAGCTCAGTAAGCCGTCGTCAGCTGGTCGTGTGGCCGGCAAAGGCTTGTCCACAAAATGGTCGTCATACTATAACGCTGGTGGGCGAAAGGAGAGAAAGACCAGCTCAGAAAGCCAGTCGCGCGAGGTTCAAGAACTCAAGGCACAAGTGGAGCGGATTCCAGAGATTTTCCAAGAGCAAGTGCAACAACAACTGGGATTGACGCTCACCGGCATTATGCCTACCTTGATTCATGGGCTGACGACGTGGATTGCGGGCGGCCAACAGGAGCCGCCCCCGATTCCCAGCTTCACGGCCAGCAACTCGCACAACGCGCAGGCGGCGCCATTGGTGTCTCCGGCGGAGGCGGTATTGGTGTCTCCGACGCTGGCACGGGCATTGGAGCTTAATGCACCCGGGTGTACATCGGCCGGCACCTCGGCAGCAAGCGGCCCCTCCGTCAGTTGCACGCCCGCCGTTGGCGGTGCCTCGACATTAGCCGAGCTCGACGCCATCATCATGGTAACTAATTAAGCCTCTCGGCCGAGGACTTCATCTCCTTGCCTTTGACTGGGCATCCCTAATGCCCTACATGTTTTCGCAGGGCGCCGCTGACATTCCGTGCACTCTCCTGCACTTCGTGAACGACGAGTTGGTCGATGTCGCCAAGGGCAAAATCGTTCAACCGGGCAACCCCGTGTTCCACGGTAATCCAATGCCACCCACCGTGTATAGGGTTCAACTGGTTCGGGTGCTGCCAGGCTGCGATAAGTTGTTACCTCCGATTCGACCTGCCGGGGCCGACGAAGATGATCTGATGACCCTCAGCGCCTGCCTAAGTTGGCCCCTGCTTTGGCCGAAGAGCCAGATTCGTTTGGGGGCGGGGGACACCACCCCAAAGACAACACCGCTAATCATGCCGGCGCCAAGCCATGGCAAGACCGCCGCAACGCTATCGGACATGCCGGACATCCCTATGGCACAAGATCCGGACATGCATATGGCACAGGATCCGGACGACGACGACAACGACGACGGTACATTTACCAACGTCGATAAGTACTTTGCCGAACATGGGTACGATGAGGAATTCTTGGGGCCTCCTTCTCAAGAACCCAACCCTACAAAAGACGATCGCGATCTAGCTGGTACCACGAAGAAACCCAGTTGCAACAGGCGTCGTCTGGCATTCAGTTCTCAAGAGACGCCTCCAGCTGCCGACTTCACCGAGCCTCAAATAGCCGAGGTGCGAAATATTATCAGCCCCAACACACTCAAGAAGGCGGCCTGTGAGCAGAACTCGGTCCCATTACAACAGAAGAAGAAGGGACAGAAAAGAAAGAGTAACAAGGGTGCGAGCCAGCCGGCACCGAGTACGATCCGTGCTCAGGACGGGCCACCTTCACCTAAGGATATCTCGAGGAGGGTGCATGTGGCAGGTAGGCCGATGCTACCGACTAATATGCTCAATGCTGCAACTGGTGCTATGCGGAGTCTGCATGACAGTGTTCTTTCTTTGGAGAAGCGGCGTCTCAGAGAGAATGACGTGGCATACCCGGTTTTCGTGGCCAAGGTGCCAGAGGGCAAGGGCTTTGTGGATAACTCCATCGGGGGTACGATCGTCCTGCGGTTTGATGACATCTTCGCTATGTTTAACCTTCATCCACTGCACTACACCTTCGTTCGGCTATTTTCGCTGAGTATGGAGATGCGGATCATTAGAGACAAGACCCCGGACATCGTGATAGTCGAACCCTTCTACATGTGTGCCAAGATCTTAGGAAGCGCTGGGGACCGGCAAGTCGCGAGTTCTTACCTTGAAGGTGTCATTCTGGCAAACCTAGATAAGGATAACTTCCTCGTGCCTTAATTTCTTGAGTAAGTCGTCCCCTCAACCGCCCTATAACATATGATTTCTTAGATTTCGATCATTTTTTTCTAACATTCCGTGTTTTGTGCAGTGACACACATTGCACACTCATCCTCTTAAGCCAGAAATATTCCATGGCCACGTATTTCGACTTGGACCGTCAGTCGAAGAAAGACTACACAAATATCAAGAAAGTTCTTGATGATGTTCTCCCCGGCTACGCCAAATCTGGAGGCACCTTCACCAGGCCAGTTCGTAAGTACGGCAAGCACGTGTTCGCCCACAATACGATGTTCTGCTGCGTCAAGCAGCCGCCTAGCGGTCAGAAGGATGCCTACTACGCCCTCCAACACATGCGGGCGATCGTACGGGACCATAATCACCTTCTGCTACCAAATAATCTCAAAGATTGGGCCGCGAGCTTGTCGGCAATCCAGGACGCAGACATCAGACAAGAATTCTTTCGCATCCAGTCGGAGTTTGCGGAAATCATCCATCAAGATGTCCTTCGTACCTCGGGGCAGTTCAACCTCAGAAATCAACCGTCCAACAGTGAGATAGACACAACGCTACAAATGCAGGCTGACAACGCCCGCGATTTCATGACCATCATGAGAGACGGCGGCTTCATCCATGCTCCGGTCCCTTGAGTCAATTCGAAAGTAGTGATGCTACGTGTAGTTTTGAAACATCGATTGGCTCATGTCGTAATTAAACTTTAATGAACTTGTATGTCTGTTTGGTTTGGACAGTCGTTCAACTTAGATGTAATCGATGCTATTAATCTGTTGCTTTTCTCTTCCGATCCTTTTGTTGCATACTTATATATTGCTTATGTATTGTCTGTGAATTGCTACTAACGTTTTGTTTGGCTAGTGCATAGAGATGCCGTCGTATGTCGTGTACAAGGGTAAGATTTTCCCGGAGTCTACGACGACTGGGAGGAGTGTCGGAGACAGGTTCACCGTTTCAGCGGTAACAGTTACAAAGGGTACACCACTAGGGCGGAGGCGGAAGTTAGATACGCGCGCTATCTAGCGGGAGAGAGGAGGGAGCATTGGAGGAACCGGATGAAGACCAGTTTCATCGCGATTATGCTCATCGTGATGACCACAGCTCTCTTCTATGTGATGGTAGTTTAGATGATCGATATCGACTTGTAATGTGAAGACAAACTCTCTACTCACAGTTTCGAGACTTGTAATGTTCTAACTTTGTTCGGTATTTTAAATTCGGAGACTAATATGATGAATTGTATTCGGAGACTAATCTTCTATTGTATTTGATGAATATGCTATTGCTGTGTGGTGCTAGCTATATTCTGTCCAATAATATATTTTGTAACCTGTGAAAATATCAGAAAAGAAAAAAATAATCCATAATATTCATACTAGTGGCGCACCACCACATAGTGCGCCATTAGTAAGCCAGAGCACACTAATGGCGCATCATCCACAAGTGCGCCATTAGTATGCCAAAGCACATGGGTAAATATGGCCCCCTAGGAGGCATACTAATGGCGCACCGTGGGCTATACTAATGGCGCACTGCATGGTGCGCCATTAGTATACCAGATACTAATGGCGCACCACAGGTGCGCCATTAGTAAAAAATACTAATGGCGTGCTAGTAGTGGCGCACCTGTAGTGCGCCATTAGTAGGCAAAACAGGTGCGCCACTAGTAGGCCTTTTCCTAGTAGTGATAAGACCATTTGCTCACTCGACTTGACCATTAGTTTGCGGGTGATAGACAGAGGCATAATCGAGCTTAATGCCCATTTTGCTGCACCAAGTTTTACATCGTCGGCTGTAAAGTTCGAGCCGTTATCGGTGATGATGCTGTGGGGGATGCCGTAACGGTGTACAGCACCCGGATATGAAGTCTATCACTGGTCCAGACTCGGCCGTTTTAACTGGTTTGGCTTCTATCCATTTGGTGAATTTATCCACCATGACCAATAGGTATCTTTTCTTGTGGCTTCCCCCTTTAAGGGGTCCGACCATGTCAAGCCCCCAGACAACGAAGGGCCAAGTAATGGGGATTGTTTGGAGAGCGGTGGGTGGCATATGGCTTTGGTTTCGAAAAGCTGGCAACCGACGCAACGTTAAACGAGGTCCTGTGCGCCTGCTCGGGCCGTTGGCCAGTATAAACCTGTACGGAAGGCCTTGCTTACAAGGGCCCGAGCTACGGCGTGGTGGCCGCCAAGTCCAGCATGAATTTCTGCCAAAATTTGCCATCCTTCCTCTTCGGAGATGCACCTTTGAAGTACTCCGATAGCGCTTTTCTTATAAAGCTCTCCCTCGTGGACCTTGTAGGCTTCAGACCGCCGCATAATGCAACGTTCCTCGTTTGGGTCATCGGGGAGTTCTTACCTAATTAGGTAAGCCAAGAAGGGTTCTGTCCACGGGGCGATGACAACCAAAATCACGTGGGCCGAAGGCGTTATTTCGGTGGCAGAGCCTCCGATTACGTTGGAGTGTTCGGTATCTGGCGTTGTAGTCGGGTCTGGACTGTTGTTGCCAGTCTCTCCTTCCCATACCACGGATGGCTTAAACAGCCTTTCCAAGAAGATGTTAGGTGGGACAGGGTCGCGCTTAGCGCCAATGCGGGCGACGATATCCGCCGCTTGATTGTTTTCCCGGACCACATGGTGGAATTCAAGCACATCAAACCGAGCTGACATTTTGAGGATGGCGTTGCCATAAGCCTCCATTTTTGGGTCCTTGGCGTCAAAGTCTCCACTTATTTGAGATATTGCAAGGTTCGAATCCCCACGCACCTCTAGGCATTGAATGCCCATGGAGACTGCCATCTGGAGACCATGCAACAGGGCCTCATATTCTGCTGCATTGTTGGAGTCTGTGTATAATATTTGGAGTACGTATTGGACTGTATCTCTGGTGGGGGATGTTAGGACGACGCCCGCCCCCAGACCAGCCAGCATCTTAGAGCCGTCAAAGTGCATGATCCAATTGGAGTACGCGCCATACTCTTTAGGGAGTTCGGCTTCCGTCCATTCGGCGACGAAATCAGCCAGTACTTGCGACTTAATGGCTCGCCATGGTTTATATGTTATGTCGAACGGGAGGAGCTCGATGGCCCATTTAGCAATCCGGCCCGTGGCATCGCGGTTATTTATTATGCCGTTGAGTGGTACTTCAGAGGCCACCGTAATTGAACACTCTTGAAAGTAGTGTCGTAGTTTCCGGGATGCCATGAAGACCGCGTATGCTATCTTTTGATAATGTGGGTACCGTGATTTGCATGGAGTGAGGATGGTGGATACGTAGTATACCGGCTTTTGAAGCAGGAACTTATGTCAGTCCGTCTCTCGTTCGATGACGAGCACTGATCTTACAACTTGGTGTGTTGCCGCTATATATAACAGCATTGGTTCGCCGACATTTGGCGCGGCCAAGATTGGGTTGGTGGCCAATACAACCTTTATTTCTTCCAATCCGGCCGTGGCCGCATCCATCCACTCGAAGTGTTCGGTGCGTCGAAGAAGGCGATAAAGAGGTAGTGCCTTTTCTCCTAATCGAGAGATAAAAGCGGCTAAAGGTAGCCACACATCCAGTTAACTTCTGGATTTGCTTGAGGTCTGTTGGGATCTCAAGAACACGAGAGAGAGAGAGACATCAAACACATAGCTACTGGTTCATACCCTCAGCCCCGAGGGAGAACTACTCCCTCCTCGTCATGGAGAGCACCGGGATGATGAAGATGGCCACCGGAGAAGGATTGCCCCCTCCGGCAGGGTGCTGGAACGGGTCTAGATTGGCTTTCGGTGGCTACGGAGGCTTCTGGCGGAGGAACTCCCGATCTATTGTGCTCACGGATGTTTTAAGGGTATATGGAGATATATAGGCGGAAGAAGTACGTCAGGGGGCCACGAGGGGCTCACGAGGGTGGAGGGCGCGCCCAGGGGGGTGGGCGTGCCCCCTGCCTCGTGACCTCCTCGCAGATCCCCCGACGTGCACTCCAAGTCTTCTGCGCTTCTTTCCTTCCAAAAATGAGTTCCATGAAGTTTCAGGTCAATTGGACTCCGTTTGATTTTCCTTTTCTTCGAAACCCTAAAACAGGGTAAAAACAGAAACTGGCACTGGACTCTGGGTTAATAGGTTAGTCCCAAAAAATGATATAAAAGTGTATAATAAAGCCCATAAACATTCAAAATAGTAGATAATATAGCATGGAGAAATCAAAAATTATAGATACATTGGAGACGTATCAGCATCCCCAAGCTTAATTCCTGCTCGTCCTCGAGTAGGTAAATGATAAAAGAAAGAATTTTTGATGTGGAATGCTAGTTGGCATAATTTCAATGTAATTCTTCTTAATTGTGGTATGAATATTTAGATCCGAAAGATTCAAGACAAAAGTTCATATTGACATAAAAATGATAATACTTCAAGCATACTAACTAAGCAATCATGTCTTCTCAAAATAACATGGCCAAAGAAAGTTCATCCCTACAAAATCATATAGTTTAGTCATGTTTCATTTTCGTCACACAAGAATGCTCTCATCATGCACAACTCCGATGACAAGCCAAGCAATTGTTTCATACTTTAGTAATCTCAAACTCATAAACTTTCACGCAATACATGAGCGCGAGCCATGGATATAGCATTATGGGTGGAATAGAATATAATGAGGGGGGTTATGTGGAGAAGACAAAAAGGAGAAAGTCTCACATCAACGAGGCTAATCAATGGGCTATGGAGATGCCCACCGATTAATGTTAATGCAAGGAGTAGGGATTGCCATGCAACGGATGCACTAGAGCTATAAATGTATGAACGCTCAACAAAAGAAACTAGTGGGTGTGCATCCAACTTGCTTGCTCATGAAGACATAGGGCACTTGAGGAGGCCCATTGTTGGAATATACAAGCCAAGTTCTATAATGAAAAATTCCCACTAGTATATGAAAGTGACAAAACAAGAGACTCTCTACTATGAAGATCATGGTGCTACTTTGAAGCACAAGTGTGGTAAAAGGATAGTAACATTGTCCCTTCTCTCTTTTTCTCTCATTTTTTGGGCCTTCTCTTTTTTATGGCCTTTTTTATTCCTCACTTGGGACAATGCTCTAGTAATGATGACCATCACACTTCTATTTATTTTCAACTCAATGATTACAACTCAATACTAGAACAAAGATGACTCTATATGAATGGTTCCGGTGGTGTACCGGGATATGCAATGAACCAAGAGTGACATGTATGAAAGAATTATGAACGGCGGCTTTGCCACAAATACTATGTCAACTACATGATCATGCTAAGCAATATGACAATGATGAATGTGTCATGATGAACGGAATGGTGGAAAGTTGCATGACAATATATCTCGGAATGGCTATTGAAATGCCATAATAGGTAGGTATGGTGGCTGTTTTGAGGAAGATATAAGGAGGTTTATGTGTGATAGAGCGTATCATATCACGGGGTTTGGATGCACCATCGAAGTTTGCACCAACTCTCAATGTGAGAAAGGGCAATGCACGGTACTGAAGAGGCTAGCAAGGATGGAAGGGTGAGAGTGCGTATAATCCATGGACTCAACATTAGTCATAAAGAACTCACATACTTATTGCAAAAATCCACAAGTCATCAAAAACCTCGGCACTACGCGCATGCTCCTAGGGGGATAGATTGGTAGGAAAAGACCATCGCTCGTCCCCGACCGCCACTCATAAGGAGGACAATCAAATAACACCTCATGTTTCAAATTTGTTACACAATGTTTACCATACGTGCATGCTACGGGACTTGCAAACTTCAACACAAGCATTTCTCAATTTCACAACTACTCAACTAGCACGACTTTGATATTATTATCTCCATATCTCAAAACAATCATCAAGCATCAAACTTCTCTTAGTATTCAATACTCTATATGAAAGTTTTTACTCTTCTTGGATGCCTAGCATATTAGGATTAGTTAAGAAAATTACCATGCTATTTAAGACTCTAAAAATAATATAAGTGAAGCATGACAGTTCATTAATTTCTATAAAATAAAACTACCACCATGCTCTAAAAGATATAAGTGAAGCACTAGAGCAAATGACAAACTACTCCGAAGGATATAAGTGAAGATCAATGAGTAGTCGAATAATTATGCAACCATGTGAAGCCTCTCTAACATTTAATAATTTCAGATCTTGGTATTTTATTCAAACAACATGCAAAAATAAAATAAAATGACGCTCCAAGCAAAACACATATCATGTGGCGAATAAAAATATAGCTCCAAGTAAAGTTACCGATGAACGAAGATGAAAGAGGGGATGCCTTCTGGGGCATCCCAAAGCTTAGTTTCTTACCACTCCTTATTCCATATTCCATCGAATCCTTACCCAAAACTTGAAAACTTCACAACACAAAACTTAACAGAAAACTCGTAAGCTCCATTAGTATAAGAAAATAAATCACCACTTCTAGGTACTGTAATGAAATCATTCTTTGTTTATATTGGTGTTAAACCTACTGTATTACAACTTCTCTATGGTTTATAAACTATTTTACTAGCCATAGATTCATCAAAATAAGTAAACAACACATGAAAAACAGAATCTGTCAAAAAAAGAACAGTCTGTAGTAATCTGGATCAAACGTATACTTCTGGAACTCATAAAATTCTCAAATAAATTTCTGTACCTGAGGAATTTATATATTAATCATCTTCAAAAAGAATTAACTAAATATCACTCTCCAAATAAAAATGGCAGCAATTCTCGTGAGCGCTAAAGTTTCTGTTTTTTACAGCATGATCAACAAGACTTTCCCCAAGTCTTCCCAACGGTTCTACTTGGCACAAACACTAATTAAAACATAAAACCACATCTAAACAGAGGCTAGATTAATTATTTATTACTAAACAGGAACAAAAAGCAAGGAACAAAAATAAAGTTGGGTTGCCTCCCAACAAGCGCTATCGTTTAACACCCCTAGCTAGGCACGATGGTTTCAATGATGCTCATATACTAGATAAGAATTGTAACATAAAGAGAGCATCATGAAGAATATGACTAGGACATTTAAGTCTAACATACTTCCTATGTATAGGGATTTTGTGAGCAAACAACTTGTGGGAACAATAATCAACTAGCATAGGAGAGCAAAACAAGCATAATTTCAAGATTTTAAGCACATAGAGAGGAAACTTGATATTATTGCAATTCCTACAAGCATATGTTCCTCCCTCATAATAATTTTCAGTAGCATCATGAATGAATTCAATAATATAACCAGCACCTAAAGCATTCTTTTCATGATCTACAATCATAGAAAGTTTACTACTCTCCACATAAGCAAAATTCTTCTCTTGAATAGTAGTGGGAGCAAACTCAACAAAATAATTATCATGGGATTGAAAATTGAAATCAAGATGACAAGTTTCATTGTTATCATTATTCTTTAAAGCATACGTGTCATCACAATAATAATCATAGATAGGAGGCATGCTTTCATCATAATAAATTTGCTCATCAAAACTTGAGGGAACAAAAAATATCATCTTCATCAAACATAGCTTCCCAAGCTTGTGGCTTTGCATATCATTAGCATCATGGATATTCAAGGAATTCATACTAACAACATTGCAATCATGCTCATCATTCAAATGTTTAGTGCCAAACATTTTATAGATTTCTTCTTCTAGCACTTGAGCACAATTATCCTTTCCATCATACTCACGAAAGATATTAAAAAGGTGAAGCGTATGAGACAAACTTAATTCCATTTTTGTAATTTTCTTTTATAAACTAAACTAGTGATAAAACAAGAAACTAAAAGACTCGATTGCAAGATCTAAAGATATACCTTCAAGCACTCACCTCCCCGGCAACGGCGCCAGAAAAGAGCTTGATGTCTACTACACAACCTTCTTCTTGTAGACGTTGTTGGGCCTCCAAGTGCAGAGGTTTGTCGGACAGTAGCAAATTTCCCCCAAGTGGATGACCTAAGGTTTATCAATCCATAGGAGGTGTAGGATGAAGATGGTCTCTCTCAAGCAACCCTGCAACCAAATAACAAAGAGTCTCTTGTGTCCCTAACACACCCAATACAATGGTAAATTGTATAGGTGCACTAGTTCCGCGAAGAGATGGTGATACAAGTGCAATATGGATAGTAGATAAAGGTATTTGTAATCTGAAATTATAAAAACACCAAGGTAACTAATGATAAACGTGAGCGTAAACGGTATTGCAATGTGTTGAAACAAGGCCTAGGGTTCATACTTTCGCTAGTGCAAGTTCCCTCAACAATACTAACATAATTGGATCACATAACTATCCCTCAACATGCAACAAAGAGTCACTCCAAAGTCACTAATAGTGGAGAACAAACGAAGAGATTATGGTAGGGTACGAAACCACCTCAAAGTTATTCTTTCCAATCAATCCGTTGGGCTATTCCTATAAGTGTCACAAACAGCCCTAGAGTTCGTACTAGAATAACACCTTAAGACACAAATCAACCAAAACCCTAATGTCACCTAGATACTCCAATTTCACCTCAAGTATCCGTGGGTATGATTATACGATATGCATCACACAATCTCAGATTCATCTATTCAACCAACACAAAGGACCTCAAAGAGTGCCCAAAAGTTTCTACCGGAGAATCACGACGAAAACATGTGCCAACCCCTATGCATAGGTTCATGGGCGGAACCCGCAAGTTGATCACCAAAACATACATCAAGTGAATCACGTGATATCCCATTGTCACCACAGATATCCACGGCAAGACATACATCAAGTGTTCTCAAATCTTTAAAGACTCAATCCGATAAGATTACTTCAAAGGGGAAACTCAATTCATTACAAGAGAGTAGACGGGGGAAGAAACATCATACGATCCAAATATAATAGCAAAGCTCGCGATACATCAAGATCGTACCATCTCCAGAACACGAGAGAGAGAGACATCAAACACATAGCTACTGGTACATACCCTCAGCCCCGAGGGAGAACTACTCCCTCCTCGTCATGGAGAGCACCGGGATGATGAAGATGGCCACCGAAGAAGGATTGACCCCTCCGGCAGGGTGCCGGAACGGGTCTAGATTGGCTTTCGGTGGCTACGGAGGCTTCTGGCGGCGGAACTCACGATCTATTGTGCTCACGGATGTTTTTAGGGTATATGGAGATATATAGGCGGAAGAAGTACGTCAGGGGGGCCACGAGGGGCTCACGCGGGTGGAGGGCGCGCCCAGGGGGTGGGCGTACCCTCCTGCCTCGTGACCTCCTCGCAGATTCCCCGACGTGCACTCCAAGTCTTCTAGGCTTCTTTCCTTCCAAAAATGAGTTCCGTGAAGTTTCAGGTCAATTGGACTCCGTTTGATTTTCCTTTTCTTTGAAACCCTAAAACAGGGTAAAAACACAAACTAGCACTGGGCTCTGGGTTAATAGGTTAGTCCCAAAAAATGATATAAAAGTGTATAATAAAGCCCATAAAAATTCAAAACAGTAGATAATATAGCATGGAGCAATCAAAAATTATAGATACGTTGGAGACGTATCAGATGCCAGGCGAAGATGTCCCAATTCTCGCGCAAGAACTCCTGCAGTGCGGCATTTATTGTGGGGTTCAGCTGTGCCCTGCTACCTCTTGAGCAATGCGTTGGTTTTCCCCGAAGAGGAAGGGATGATGCAGCAAAGTAGCGTAAGTATTTCCCTCAGTTTTTGAGAACCAAGGTATCAATCCAGTAGGAGGCTATGCGCCAGTCCCTTGTACCTGCACAAAACAAATAAATCCTCGCAACCAACGCGATAAGGGGTTGTCAATCCCTACACGTCCACTTACGAGAGTGAGATCTGATAGATATGATAAGATAATATTTTTGGTATTTTTGTGATAAAGATGCAAAGTAAAATAAAAGAAAAGTAAAAGAAAAGGAAATAACTAAGTATTGGGAGATTAATATGATGAAGATAGACCCGGGGGCCATAGGTTTCACTAGTGGCTTCTCTCGAGAGCATAAGTATTCTACGGTGGGTGAACAAATTACTGTTGAGCAATTGACATAATTGAGCATAGTTATGAGAATATCTAGGTATGATCATGTATATAGGCATCATGTCCGAGACAAGTAGACCAACTCCTGCCTGCATCTACTACTATTACTCCACTCATCGACCGCTATCAAGCATGCATTCAGAGTATTAAGTTAATGAAAACAGAGTAACGCCTTAAGCAAGATGACATGATGTAGAGGGATAAACTCATGCAATATGATGAAAACCCCATCTTGTTATCCTCGATGGCAACAATACAATACGTGCCTTGCTGCCCCTACTGTCACTGGGAAAGGACACCGCAAGATTGAACCCAAAGCTAAGCACTTCTCCCATTGCAAGAAAGATCAATCTAGTAGGCCAAACCAAACTGATAATTCTAAGAGACTTGCAAAGATAACCAATCATACATAAAAGAATTCAGAGAAGATTCAAATATTGTTCATAGATAGACTTGATCATAAACCCACAATTCATCGGCCTCAACAAACACATCGCAAAAAGAAGATTACATCGAATAGTTCTCCACAAGAGAGGGGGAGAACATTGTATTGAGATCCAAAAAGAGAGAAGAAGCCATCTAGCTACTAACTATGGACCCATAGGTCTGAGGTGAACTACTCACACTTCATCGGAGGGGCTATGGTGTTGATGTAGAAGCCCTCCGTGATCTATGCCCCCTCCGGCGGAGCTCCGAAACTGGCCCCAAGATGGGATCTCATGGATACAAAAAGTTACGGCGTTGGAATTAGGGTTTTGGCTCCATATCTGATCGTCTGGGGTACGTAGGTATATATAGGAGGAAGGAGTACATCGGTGGAGCAACAGGGGGCCCACAAGGGTGGAGGGAGCGCCTTGGGGGGGGGGGGTAGGCGCGCCCCTACCTCGTGGCCTCCTCTTTTGTGTCTTGACGTAGGGTCCAAGTCTCCTGGGTCTTGTTCGTTGAGAAAATCACGTTCCCGATGGTTTCATTCCGTTTGGACTCCGTTTGATATTCTTTTTCTTCGAAACCCTAAACAGGCAAAAAACAGCAATTCTGGGTTGGGCCTCCGGTTAATAGGTTAGTCCCAAAAATAATATAAAAGTGGATAATAAAGCCCAATACTGTCCAAAACAGTAGATAATATAGCATGGAGCAATCAAAAATTATAGATACGTTGGAGACATATCAAGCATCCCCAAGCTTAATTCCTGCTCGTCCTCGAGTAGGTAAATGATAAAAACAATTTTTTTGATGTGGAGTGCTACTTGGCATAATTTTAATGTAATTCTTCTTAATTGTGGCATGAATATTCAGATCCGAAAGATTCAAGATAAAGGTTTAATATTGACATAAAAATAATAATACTTCAAGCATACTAACAAAGCAATCATGTCTTCTCAAAATAACATGGCCAAAGAAAGTTATCCCTACAAAATCATATAGTCTGGCTATGCTCCATCTTCACCACACAAAATATTTAAATCATGCGCAACCCCGATGACAAGCCAAGCAATTGTTTCATACTTTTGGTGTTCTCAAACTTTTTCAATCTTCACGCAATACATGAGCGTGAGCCATGGATATAGCACTATAAGGGGAATAGAATAGTGGTTGTGGAGAAGACAAAATGGGAGAAGATAGTCTCACATCAAGTAGGCATATCAACGGGCTATGGAGATGCCCATCAATAGATATCAATGTGAGTGAGTAGGGATTGCCATGCAACGGATGCACTAGAGCTATAAGTATATGAAAGCTCAACAAAAGAAACTAAGTGGGTGTGCATCCAACTTGCTTGCTCATGAAGACCTAGGGTATTTTGAGGAAGCCCATCATTGGAATATACAAGCCAAGTTCTATAATGAAAAATTCCCACTAGTATATGAAAGTGATAACATAGGAGACTCTCTATCATGAATATCATGGTGCTACTTTGAAGCACAAGTGTGGTAAAAGGATAGTAACATTGTCCCTTCTCTCTTTTTCTCTCATTTTTTTAGTTGGGCCTTTTCTCTTTTTTATGGCCTCTTTTCTTTCTCTTCCTTTCTTTTTTCGTCCGGAGTCTCATCCCGACTTGTGGGGGAATCATAGTCTCCATCATCCTTTCCTCACTGGGACAATGCTCTAATAATGATGATCATCACACTTTTATTTTTTATAACTCAACAATTACAACTCGATACTTAGAACAAAATAGGACTCTATATGAATGCCTCCGTCGGTCTACCGGGATGTGCAATGAATCAAGAGTGACACGTATGAAAGAATTATGAATGGTGGCTTTGCCACAAATACGATGTCAACTACATGATCATGCTAAGCAATATGGCAATGATGGAGTGTGTCATAATAAACGGAACGGTGGAAAGTTGCATGGCAATATATCTCGGAATGGCTATGGAAATGCCATAATAGGTAGGTATGGTGGCTGTTTTGAGGAAGGTATATGGTGGGTGTATGATACCGGAGAAAGGTGCGCGGTATTAGAGAGGCTAGCAAAGGTGGAAGGGTGAGAAAAGTGCGTATAATCCATGGACTCAACATTAGTCATAAAGAACTCATATACTTATTCCAAAAATCTACAAGTTATCAAAGCAAAGTATTACGCACATGCTCCTAGGGGGATAGATTGGTAGGAAAAGACCATCGCTCGTCCCCGACCGCCACTCATAAGGAAGACAATCAAAAAATAAATCATGCTCCGACTTCATCACATAACGGTTCATCATACGTGCATGCTACGGGAATCACAAACTTTAACACAAGTATTTCTCAAATTCACAACTACTCAAGTAGCATAACTCTAATATCACCATCTTCATATCTCAAAACAATTATCAAGCATCAAACTTCTCATAGCATTCAACACGCTCATAAGGAAGTTCTTTTACTATTCTTGAATTCCAAGCATATTAGGATTATTTAAGCAAATTACCATGCTATTTAAGACTCTAAAAATAATCTAAGTGAAGCATGAGAGACCAATAGTTTCTATAAAACAAATCCACCACCGTGCTCTAAAAGATATAAGTGAAGTACTAGAGCAAAACTATATAACTCAAATGATATAAGCGAAGCACATAGAGTATTCTAGCAAATTACAAATCGTGTATGGCTCTCTCAAAAGGTGTGTACAGCAAGGATGATTGTGGTAAACTAAAAAGTAAAGACTCAAATCATACAAGACACTCCAAGCAAAACACATATCATGTGGCGAATAAAAATATAGCTCCAAGTAAAGTTACCGATAGAAGTAGACGAAAGAGGGGATGCCTTCCGGGGCATCCCCAAGCTTTGGCTTTTAGGTGTCCTTATATTATCTTGGGGGGTGCCATGGGCATCCCCAAGCTTAGGCTATTTCCACTCCTTGTTCCATAATCCATCAAATCTTCACCCAAAACTTGAAAACTTCACAACACAAAACTCAAAGTAGAAAATCTCGTGAGCTCCGTTAGCGAAAGAAAACAAAAGACCACTTCAAGGTACTGTAATGAACTAATTCTTTATTTATATTGGTGTTAAACCTACTGTATTCCAACTTCTCTATGGTTTATAAACTATTTTACTAGCCATAGATTTATCAAAATAAGCAAACAACACACGAAAAATAGAATCTGTCAAAAACAGAACAGTCTGTAGTAATCTGTATCTAGCGCAAGATATGGAACCCCAAAAATTCTAAAATAAATTTCTGGACGTGAGAAATTTATCTATTAATCATCTGAAAAAATAATTAACTAAATATCACTTTCCAAATAAAAATTGAAGTAGTTCTCGTGAGGGCTAAAGTTTCTGTTTTTTACAGCAAGTGTAACAAGACTTTCCCCAAGTCTTCCCAACGGTTCTACTTGGCACAAACACTAATTAAACACAAAAAACACAACAAAAAAAGAGGCTAGATAAATTATTTATTACTAATCAGGAGCAAAAAGCAAGTAATAAAAATAAAATTGGGTTGCCTCCCAACAAGCGCTATCGTTTAACGCCCCTAGCTAGGCATAACAAGCAAGGATAGATCTAGGTGTTGCCATCTTTGGTAGGCAATTCTTCAATGAGGCATCTACCTTATTTAGGAATTTCTTTATTTTATTGATTATCAAACTTTTAGGCACAAGATCGAAAAAATCATTTGTAACAAATGGTTCCTTAATGATAGCAAAAAGATTGGGATGAATACTTATAGATTTGAGATCCGCAGTTTCCTTACTAGAGGATTCACCCTTATTTTTAGGAACATACATAAACTTGGCAATTTTAGTGGAAGGACTTAGAGTATTCTTTACGGAACAAAAAGCGGTTCCCAAGTTGGTAATAATATCCTCAAGTTTATCGATTCTAGTGGAATCGTGATTTATTTTCTCATTAACTATGGGTTCCTTCTCTTTAATATTTTTCAAAGTGACTCCTACTTTAGATCCATATTGAGAGATTCAGTTGTGGATCTTTTTATCCAAATTTTCAATTATCTCTATGGTAGCATCCTTATTTTCAATAATTTCTAGTCTTTGCATTACATGCTCCAAAGTTAATACAGTTCCATTAACCAAAAGAGGGGGGAGCCAAACAAATCTATCATAGCATTATAAGAATCAAAAGTATGGCTACCCAAGAAGTTCCCTCCAGTAATAGTATCAAGTACATATCTGTGCCAAGGAGTAAGGCCTATATAAAAATTGTGAAGAAGAACAAAAGTAGATTGCTTCTTGGTAGATCTATTTTGAGCATTGCAAATTCTATACCAAGAGTCTTTTAGATTTCCCCCCTCCCTTTGCTTAAAATTTAGAATTTCATTCTCAGGAGACAACGAAGAAGGTAAGGGACTAGCCATAACGACAAGCAAACGAACTAACACACAAGCAAAGAAAAAGCAAGCGGGCAAAAAGAGGCAAATAGAGAAAGAGAGGGAGGATAGCGAGAGAGAGGGCGAATAAAATGGCAAGGTGAAGTGGGGGAGAGGAAAACGAGAGGCAAATGGCAAATAATGTAATGCGGGAGATAAGGGTATGTGATGGGTACTTGGTACATTGACTTTTGCGTAGACCTCCCCGGCAACGGCGCCAGAAATCCTTCTTGCTACCTCTTGAGCACTGCGTTGGTTTTCCCCGAAGAGGAAGGAATGATGCAGCAAAGTAGCGTAAGTATTTCCTTCAGTTTTTGAGAACCAAGGTATCAATCCAGTAGGAGGCTACGCGCCAGTCCCTTGTACCTGCACAAAACAAATAAATCCTCGCAACCAACGTGATAAGGGGTTGTCAATCCCTACATGGCCACTTACAAGAGTGAGATCTGATAGATATGATAAGATAATATTTTTGGTATTTTTGTGATAAAGATGCAAAGTAAAATAAAAGCAAAGTAAAAGCAAAGGAAATAACTAAGTATTGGGAGATTAATATGATGAAGATAGACCCGGGGGCCATAGGTTTCACTAGTGGCTTCTCTCGAGAGCATAAGTATTCTACGGTGGGTGAACAAATTACTGTTGAGCAATTGACAGAATTGAGCATAGTTATGAGAATATCTAGGTATGATCATGTATATAGGCATCACGTCCGAGACAAGTAGACCGACTCCTGCCTGCATCTACTACAATTACTCCACTCATCGACCGCTATCCAACATGCATCTAGAGTATTAAGTTAGTGAAAACAGAGTAACGCCTTAAGCAAGATGACATGATGTAGAGAGATAAACTCATGCAATATGATGAAAACCCCATCTTGTTATCCTCGATGGCAACAATACAATACGTGCCTTGCTGCCCCTACTGTCACTGGGAAAGGACACCGCAAGATTGAACCCAAAGCTAAGCACTTCTCCCATTGCAAGAAAGATCAATCTAGTAGGCCAAACCAAACTGATAATTCTAAGAGACTTGCAAAGATAACCAATCATACATAAAAGAATTCAGAGAAGATTCAAATATTGTTCATAGATAGACTTGATCATAAACCCACAATTCATCGGTCTCAACAAACACACCGCAAAAAGAAGATTACATCGAATAGTTCTCCACAAGAGAGGGGGAGAACATTGTATTGAGATCCAAAAAGAGAGAAGAAGCCATCTAGCTACTAACTATGGACCCGTAGGTCTGAGGTGAACTACTCACACTTCATCGGAGGGGCTATGGTGTTGATGTAGAAGCCCTCCGTGATCGATGCCCCCTCCGGAGGAGCTCCGGAACAGGCCCTAAGATGGGATCTCGTGGATACAGAAAGTTACGGCGGTGGAATTAGGGTTTTGGCTCCGTATCTGATCGTTTGGGGGTACATAGGTATATATAGGAGGAAGGAGTATGTCGGTGGAGCAATAGGGGGCCCACGAGGGTGGAGGGCGCGCCTGGGGGGTGGGTAGGCGCGCCCCCTACCTCGTGGCCTCCTCTTTTGTGTGTTGACATAGGGTCCAAGTCTCCTGGGTCTTGTTCGTTGAGAAAATCACGTTCCCGAAGGTTTCATTCCGTTTGGACTCCGTTTGATATTCCTTTTCTTCGAAACCCTAAAACAGGCAAAAACAACAATTCTGGGCTGGGCCTCCGATTAATAGGTTAGTCCCAAAAATAATTTAAAAGTGGATAATAAAGCCCAATAATGTCCAAAACAGTAGATAATATAGCATGGAGCAATCAAAAATTATAGATACGTTGGAGACATATCATGCCCCGATGGATGCTGTTTTTGTAGGGTCCGTTGGGTGGACGTGGAATTTGACTATTTCGTCCGTTGGTTTAAAAGAGGTGGACTTGGGCCTTTTGTCGAGTATCACGTCGTCCCTGTCCACTTTGGAGCGTAGTGCAGTTAATTCTTCGGCCGCCAGGGCTTCGGATAATGCCTCGAGGGCTAGTGCGGCGGTTTTATTTTCGGCGCGGAGTGCTATGTCCGGATCACTAGCCGGAGTGATTATTCCATTGGGCCTGGGCATTTTATTCTTCATGTACCCGTAATGGGGTATAGCTTGGAAGATCGTGAATGCCTCCCGCCCTAAAAGGGCGTGGTATCCGCTACTAAACGGGGCCACTTGGAATGTGATTTCTTCGGACATATAGTTCTTCGGCGTGCCGAATACCACATCTAGTGTGATTTTCCCCGCACATCGTGCCTCCCAACTAGGGATGATTCCTCTGAAGGTTGTGCTGCTTTGCTCAATGCGGCTCTTGTCTATTTCCATCTTGCTAAGAGTTTCCTCGTAGATGAGGTTTAATCCGTTGCCACCGTCCATGAGCACTTTTGTAAGCCAGAAGCCGTCCACAATTGGACTAAGGACCAAAGCGGCTGGTGCTCGGGCTGTTCGGAATTGAGGTTTGTCACTTGCATTGAAGGTTATGGCT